>NC_072377.2:93041666-93355000 GCF_028885625.2 Pongo pygmaeus
ATAATGAACTATGCACAACTGCCAAAATTTAAAATTACAATGTTAGGACTTCTCTATTTAAGATATATCTGCCTTTTATAAATTGTTCTCAGCAATTTGTATTTTCATAAAAACAACATACAGTGTTGTTCAACTTCTGCCCTTGTAATTCTCAGGCTGTTTTTCCATTGCCACAGTCTGCTAAACCTCTATTCCTTTTTAACAGTTTTTGAGAAATAAATACGCACAACCGCTAGAACCATAACAAGATGAAGCTGTGTAAGATAGACACTAATGGTGGGAGGGACACCACTAAGGCAGTATAGCTGATTTCATTTCTAAGTAAGAAAAAGGCCACAGTCATACAGCAGACCAAATAAGATGCACATGGTAAATGAGAGCAGAGCAGCGGACCCAGGAACTGGTATTAAGGTAGGAAAGTCCCAGATGTCAGATAGCTCTATTTTTCAGTCCTCTTTGCTAAATGTCTTTCATAAATTCATTAGAGTTACAAAAATTGCCTAAAAAGGAATTAAATTTCAGTTTCTGTAATTCATTTTCAAAACAGCAAAAGAATATATTTGCTCCATAAAAATTGTATTAGTTGGCATTCGCTGGTGCCAACTCTGGTCTCTTAGCTATCCCAATCATCTTCCATGCCTCTTTATATTTTTATTTTAGGAGAATTCCAAAATCTGCTTGGAGGAAGTATGTTCAAAGACTTATCTCACAAACATAATTTTTTTTTGCATGTGGGGATAAAGAAGGAGATTTAAGATAACATAAAAGACTACTACATATCTGGACTAGTTAATGAAGTTATTAAGGCAGGTTGCTGGTAGCACTGATAGATATATATATATAGTTGAATTTTAAGAGGAAAATGTGGCCTATAATAGCTGATTGTACTGCAAAGTCTGGCTTGATATGAGGCTGCAGAGACATTGATGCAAAACCTCCCTCATTTATTAGGAAGTAATCAGGGAAATTGGATTAAAAACTAATCTGGGGAAAAAACGACCTGATAGATTATCTTCCCATGAAAGCCTTGACCAAAAAGGCCTTCATTTTAGCCATAGAAAAGATTCATTCAACTATCATGTTTAGGGCCTGCTAGACACTATCCAAAGTTAAGTTGCTTTTATTCTGTTCTTATTTTGCCCATGTGCATTCATCTTCTGTACACTGTGGCAACCAGGAATTTGTCAATGTCAAGGAAAATACTCAGTACATGGAGGCTGTGCAATATGACTTTGTTTAGGTCTGTGTGCAGGTAACCTAGCACCAGATTGGAAAACTTGTCAAAAACATTCACCTTACTTGAATCTGGAAGGTTCAAAATACTTTCCATAATAAAGAATGCATTTTAAAGACTATGGAAATATAATGATGAGAATTTATATAGCACTCTACACAGCTTTTTAGAGAGTATTTTCACTGCAAACTGTTGAGATATGTTATGTAAGTATGTGTATTATTATCCTTGCATGCTGACAGTAAACCTGAGGTTCAGAGAAAGGAAATGGGCTTTCCGAAATTGCACAGGTAGTAAATGTGGACGCAGGACTCAAAACCAGTAGTTCAGAATCAAAATTCTATGCTCACTATATTCTATACTGCTGCCTTTCTTCCCCAATGCAGTAAGTCAAATAAATTAAGTGTATAAGCACTTTTGCTCAAGATTAATTTATTTTATCAAGAAGCAGGAAGTATAGTGTAGGCTTTTCTTCTAAGGAAGTCTGGCTATATTTTCAGGATCCAAAAATTGAGTGGCCTAGACATACCTCAGTGTATCTAGACATATTCTGAGACCTCTCTGGAAATGATATTTTGATTTTTGAGGGCAGGGAGCACCCTAATCTTGTTTTAAACATTTTTAAGTGACTGTGATACATTTTGTGCAGTGAACACAATTAATTGGCAGACAAATGATCAATTGGTTCACATTACTCTAAATTAAAAATGAATATCACTTAAAAGTGGATATGCTAATATCATAAGCAAATTGTTTTTATATACTTATTTCAATTATTTGTTGATCATTTTCACTTAAAAGATTCATTTTAAACCTAAAGAAACTGATACAAATGAGATAATTGATTTGTTGAATAGGAAACCTCTGGTAGATCTGGATTTAAAACTCTGATTGCTCACTCTTGTGTTGTCTAAGGAGCCATTCTAGCTGTGCGTTACATCTTCTTCCAAAACAAATGGTGAAACTGAAGTTCAGGGTAGTCTACTTGTTAGAGAAGGACAAGGCAGGCTATTTTGCGTACAGACTCAGTTGAGTTTTTTTGAGTGACTTTGTTCCAATGTCAAATAAAAAACTGAAGTACACACTAAATTGAATTAATACTTCTCTTATTCCACTTCCTGCTTTTGATTCAAGTGTTAAATATATGAATAATTTCAAGTGAGGCACTATATGTATATATATTTTCAAATGTCTTCATAAAGAATAACTTTTACGGTGAGGTCACACCCTATCAAACAAATAAGTTTAGAGTTCTATGACAACACGTGTGATTTAGCTTGCTGCAAATTAAAAAGACAAGTCTTAATTAAGATAAAAATAGTAAATTGCCTAAATAGTGAACACATGTATGAGAATATATTAAATCAATGACTAACAAATGCTTTTGAAATCTGGATAAATATTTAAAGAGTTTATTCAATTAAAGCCTACGAAAGATATAACCTATAAATACAACTACTGAAAGTGGCTTTTTTATAACTATGAATATGTTGCATTTAATATTCTTCTAATAGTTTATTTTGCCAAGTGTGCTCACTTGAAGAGCCATATCAAGCTTTTCAAATGGTGAGCTGCAGAGTAGGTGCCGCTCACCCCACTGCTTGGTGGGAGGGGTGGTGTTGAGGAGGGAGGAGGCTGCCTTGCTGTTTCCCCACCATGTTGTATTCCCTTCCACCCTTCTCTTTTCTTGACTCCTCACCTTCCTTTCCTTCTGTCTTCTTTTTTTCTAAAACCATTTATGGAGCACTTTTTATGATATAGGTACCTTGCCAGATGCTGAGGATAAAATGATGACTAAGATATTCACAGTACTGCCTCCTTGGAGCTTAAAGATGATGGAGAAATCAAACTGGCAAACTGGCAATTACAACTCATCAGAGCAGATTCACTAAAGGGGAAATAAGAAGGGCTATGAGGTCCCCTAATCAATACCTTGAGGATAAGAAGAAGCTTTTTGGAGGAAATTACATCTAAACAGATGGAAAATTTATCATTTATTCTTCTTTAAGAGTTTCCTATTTTTTGAAAAATTAACATGCCACTCAAATCTTTTCTGCTTCAGCTTCATTTGCCATTGTATCCCTGCACATGCCTCAGACTGCAGCCCATATTCACAGTCGCCTTCCCTAATCTTAGTCTCCCTCTCCAGCTGCAGTCACTTCACCTTATTTGGTATTATAGTCGTTTCCACGCATTTCTTCAACTGGAAATCGAGGACTGATTCTTATTTTTCTTCTTAGTCTTCCATTTACAACCTCTGTTCCCCAAACCAAGTTTTTATCATTCTGTCTAGCACAGAAGTCTTTGATGGAATTAAAACAATTTGTGAAATTTTTTTCATTTTCTCATTCAAAGAATTGATTATCTATCACATGGATGAAAAAGAGTACAAAGGTGAACATCACCAATAAATAAACACATCTAATGGAGATCAGATATATTTCTCAATAGGTTTAATTTAAAATTAGATTATAACACTCATTCATCTGTTTAACAGATGTTTATTAAATGCCTACTGTGTGCCAGTCTCCATTGTCAGAAACCTTACATTTTGATGGAAGAATATTGACAAGCAAATGAATAAAATGAATGTGATGAATTCACATAGTGATTAAAATGCTAATAAAAATAAAATGACATGGTAAATAATAGGATAGAAGATGTTTGAAAAGGTTGTGACAGATCAAGGCATCAAGGAAGGTCTCTGTGAATAGGTGCCATTTGAACTAAGATATGAATGTTGAGAAGGAGTCAGCCATGGGATAATCTGAGAGAAGGGAATTCCAGGTGGAGGTGACAGCAAATGCAAAGAACGTGTTTGACTTTTTTTGTGAAAAATAAAGAAGTACAGTAAGACTGATGCCCAGTGTCTAGGAAAACAATGATTTGAAAGGAAGTTGTTGGAGAGGGAATGGATTTGATTGTTATAACATCTTATAGGCTATGGTAAGGAGTCTGGGATTTCTTTTAAATTCAATTAAAAAAAAACACCAAAGAACTTCAAATAAGTGAGAAAGAAACATTATCTTATTTACATGTTAAAAAGGAAGTTCCAAATTCTGTGTGGAGAATGAATTTTAGGGAGAGGAAGATGGAGGCAGGGAGCATTGGTTGGAGGCTTTTACAGTGGTCCATGAAAAGGATAATGGTGCTTTGAACAGAAAAGATAAGAGAGGATAGAGAGAAATGGCCAAAGTGGAGATATTCTTTGGGGGTAGATTCAGCAAGACTTGATAGGTCGAGTGACAAAAAGAGAAGAGGTGAATTCGTCAGTGACTCTTCATGTCATGAGTATTCAAAATAAGAGAGAATTATGGGGTGTAGAGCAAATACTAGCTTTCCTAATGTAATTGTTCACAATGCGAGTCCTTACAGATCCTAGAGTGAGCGGGTGGCAGTGGTTGAAGTTTTTATATTACTTCAGTAAGTCTAAGAAGAAGTATGTATAGATTTACCCTTGATTAGGCAATGGAGATAACTATGGTCTTTGCTTTGGATGGGAATTAGACTAATTCAATGCTTTAAATTTAATGTTTTTAAAAAACTTAAGTGTAGTTTGTGTCATTAAGTAGATCTTTCAAAATACAGGACCTATGGTGGAGAATATTTAAGGATAGAAATCCTTGATGCCAAAAGTTTGGAACACTCATATTTTCGGTATTTTAGTGAGCTGGGTCAACTCTTCCCTTTCTTGCTCATCTTATTTGCTTACCAGTTGTTCTTCTCCACTCTGTTGGCTTTTTTATTTCCTAAAGTAACAAGGAATGCCAGTGACTACAAAGTAATTGTATGTGGGTTTGGGGAGCTTCAAAACAAATAGCTTTTATAAAATAGTATTATAGTATTATCCACATTCCAATTTCTCATATTTTCAACATTAATTCTAACAGTTTCTTTGAAAAAATTGACCCTCTAATGGAGAAGCAATATGATTCCATGAAGTATTATTGAAATTACATGTTTTTCCCATCATAACTAATGTATCAGCTTTAAAGTCTTATATATATGTATTTCCAGTGGGATGATAATTTTTAGGATACTGAATAAAACATTACAGTGGTCTGAAGTGGTAATGAAGATTCTAACACTGAATTACAGTGCATTGGCAACTCTGTCATAGATTTACTATTTGATCCTGTACAAGTCACTTGACCTCTTTCTTCAGTTTCTCGCTTACAAAATGGTAAAGCAAAGAACTCCTGATGAAACATGACGAATATTAGATCACATAAAAAAACACAAAAAGGAAAATGAGGGACTAGCAAGATGGTCAAATAGGAACAGCTCCAGTCTGCATCTCCCAGTGAAATCAATGCAGAAGGCAGGTGATTTCTGTATTTCCAACTGAGGTACCTGGCTCATCTCATTCGGACTGGTTAGACAGTGGGTGCAGCCCACAGAGGGTGAGCAGAAGCAAGGTGGGGCATCACCTCATCTGGAAAGCGCAAGGGGTCAGGGAACTCCTTCCCCTAGCCAAGGGAAGCCATGAGGTACTATGCCTTGAGGAAGGATGCACTCTGGCCCAGATAGTACACTTTTCCCATGGCTTTTGCAAACCCACAGACTAGGAGATTCCCTCGGGTGCCTACGACTCCAGGGCCCTGGGTTTCAAGCACAAAACTGAGCAGCCACTTGGGCAGACACCGAGCCAGCTGCAGGAGCTTTTTTTTGTACCCCAGTGGCACCTGGAATGCCAGCAAGACAGAACCGGTTACTCCCCTGGAAAGGGGGCTGAAGCCAGGGAACTAAGTGGTCTAGCTCAGCGGATCCCACCCCCACAGAGCCCAGCAAGCTAAAATCCACTGGCTTGAAATTCTTGCTGCCAGCACAGCAGTCTATAGTCAACCTGGGATGCTCAAGCTTGGTGGGAGGGGGAGGGGTGTCCACCATTACTGAGGCTTGAATAAGTGGTTTTCCCCTCACAGTGTAAACAAAGCCACCTGGAAGTTTGAACTGGGTGGAGCCCACCACAGCTCTGCAAAGCCACTGTAGCCAGACTGTATCTGTAGATTCCTCCTCTCTGGGCAGGGCATCTCTGAAAGAAAGATAGCAGCCCCAGTCATGGGCTTATAAATCAAACTCCCATCTCCCTGGGACAGAGCACCTGGGGGAAGGGGCGACTGTGGGCGCAGCTTCAGGAGACTTAAATGTTCCTGCCTGCCGGCTCAGAAAAAAACAGCAGATCTCCTAGAACAGCACTCGAGCTCTGCTAAGGGACAGATTGCCTCCTCAAGTGGGTCCCTGAACCCCTGCCTCCTGACTGGGAGACAACTGCAGTAGGGGTTGATAGACACCTCATACAGGAGAGCTCCGGCTAGCATCTGACAGGTGCCCCTCTAGGACAAAGCTTCCAGAGGAAGGAACAGGCGGCAATCTTTGCTGTTCTACAGCCTTCGCTGGTGATACCTTGGCAAACAGGGTCTAGAGTGGACCTCCAGCAAACACCAGCAGACCTGCAGCACAGAGGCCTATTAGAAGGAAATTAATAAACAGAAAGGAATAGCATCAACATCAACAAAAAGGACGTCCCCACAGAAATCCCATCTGAAGGTTACCAACATCAAAGACCTAAGGTAGATAAATCCATGAAGACGAGGACAAACCAGCACAAAAAGGCTGAAAATTCCAAAAACCAGAATGCCTCTTCTCTTCCAAAGGATCACAGCTCCTCACCAGCAAGGGAACAAAACTGGATGGAGAATGAATTTGACAAACTGATGGAAGTAGACTTCAGAAGCTGGGTAATAACAAACTCCTCTGAGCTAAAAGAGCATGTTCTAACCCAATGCAAGGAAGCTAAGAACCTTGAAAAAAAGTTACAGGAATTGCTAACTAGAATAAGCAGTTTAGAGAAGAACATAAATGACCTGATGGAGCTGAAAAACCTAAAAGCATGAGAATTTTGTGAAGCATACACAAGTATCAATAGCCGAATTGATCAAGCAGAAGAAAGGATATCAGAGATTGGAGATCAACTTAATGAAATAAAGTGTGAAGACAAAATTAGAGAAAAAAGAATGAAAATGAATGAACAAAGCCTCCAGGAAATATGGGACTCTGTGAAAAGACCAAACCTACATTTGATTAGTGTACCTGAAAGTGATGGGGAGAATATAATCAAATAGGAAAACACTCTTCACGATATTATCCAGGAGAACTTCCCCGACCTAGAAAGATAGGCCAACATTCAAATTCAGAAAATACAGAAAACACCACAAAAATACTCCTCAAGAAGAGCAACCCCAAGACACATAATCATCAGATTCACCAAGGTTGAAATGAAGGAAAAAATGCTCAGGGCAGCCAGAGAGAAAGGTCGGGTTATTCACAAAGGGAAGTCCATCAGACTAACAGCAGATCTCCCTGCAGAAACCCTACAAGCGAGAAGACAGTGGGGGCCAATATTCAACATTCTTAAAAAAAAGTAGAATTTTCAACCCAGAATTTGCTGTCCAGCCAAACTAAGCTTCATAAGCAAAGGAGAAATAAAATTCTTTACAGACAACAAAGGCTGAGAGATTTTGTCATCACCAGGCCTGCCTTATAAGTGCTCCTGAAGGAGGCACTAAATATGGAAAGGAAAAACTGGTACCAGCCACTGCAAAAACATACCAAATTGTAAAGACCATCGACACTATGAAGAAACTGCATCAACTAACAGGCAAAATAAACAACTAGCATCATAATGACAGGATCAAATTCTTAGAGACCTACAAAACAGCAAGTTCTTAGAGACCTATAAAGAGACTTAGACTCCCACACAATAATAGTGTGAGACTTTAGCACCCCACTGTCAATAATAGATCAACAAGACAGAAAGTTAACAAGGATATTCAGGACTTGAACTCAACTCTGGACCAAGCGGACCTAATAGACATCTACAGAACTCTCCACCCGAAATCAACAGAATATACATTCTTCTCAGCACCACATCACACTTATTCTAAAATCAACCACAACACTGGAAGTAAAACACTCCTCAGCAAATGCAAAAAATCGGAAATTGTAACAGTCTCTCAAACCACAGTGCAATCAAATTAGAATTTAGGATTAAGAAACTCACTCAAAACCACACAACTACATGGAAACTGAACAACCTGCTCCTGAATGACTACTTGGTAAAAAACAAAATTAAGGCAGAAGTAAATAAGTTATTTAAAACCAATGAGAACAAAGACACAGCACACCAGAATCTCTGGGACACAGCTAAAGCAGTGTTTAGAGGGAAGTTTATAGCACTAAACGCCCAAAGGAGAAAGTAAGAAAGATGTAAAATCGACACCTCAACATCACAATTAAAAGAACTAGAGAATCAAGAACAAACAAATTCAAAAGCTAGCAGAAGACAAGAAATAACTAAGATCAGAGCAGAACTGTAGGAGATAGAGAGACGAAAAACCCTTCAAAAAAATCAATTAATCCAGGATCTGTTTTTTTTAGATTAACAAAATAAATAGACCACTAGCCAGACTAATAGAGAAGAAAAGAAAGAAGAATGAAATAGACACAATAAAAAAATGATAGAGGGTATATCACCACTGATCCAACAGAAATACAAACTATCATCAGAGAATATTATAAACACCTCTATGCAAATAAACTGGAAAATCTAAAAGAAATGAATAAATTCCTGGATACATACACCCTCATAAGACTAAACCAGGAAGAAGTCAAATCCCTGAATAGACCAATAACAAGTTCTGAAATTGAGGCAGTAATTAATGGCCTACCAACCGAAAAAAGATTAACAGCCGAATTCTACCAGAGTTACAAAGAGGAGCTGGTACCATTCCTTCTGAAACTATTCCAAACAATAGAAACAAAGGGACTCCTCCCTAACTCATTTTCTAAGGTCAGCACCATCCTGATACCAAAACCTGGCAGAAACACAACAAAAAAAGAAAATTTCAGGCCAATATCCCTGATGAACTTCGATATGAAAATCCTCAATAAAATACTGGCAAACCAAATCCAGCAGCAAATCAAAAAGCTTATCCACCACCATTAAGTTGGCTTCATCCCTGGGATGCAAGGCTGGTTCAACATATGCAAATCAATAAAAGTAATCCATCACATAAACAGAACCACATGATTATCTCAGTAGATGCAGAAAAGGCCTTCAATAAAATTCAACCCCACTTCATGCTAAAAACTCTCAAAAAACTAGGTATTGATGGACCATATCTCAAAATAATAAGAGCTATTTATGTCAGGCCCACGGCAGCAAATCAAAAAGCTTATCCACCACCATCAAGTCAGCTTCATCCCTGGGATGCAAGGCTGGTTCAACATATGCAAATCAATAAAAGTAATCCATCACATAAACAGAACCATATGATTATCTCAATAGATGCAGAAAAGGCCTTCAATAAAATTCAACCTCCCCCTTCATGCTAAAAACTCTCAAAAAACTAGGAATTGATGGAACGTATCTAAAAATAATAAGAGCTATTTATGACAGGCCCACAGCCAGTATGATACTGAATGGGCAAAAGCTGGAAGCATTCCCTTTGAAAACCAGCACAAGACAAGGATGTCCTCTCTCACCATTCCTATTCAACATAGTATTGGAAGTTCTGGCCAGGGCAATCAGGCAAGAGAAAGAAATAAAGGGTATTCAAATAGGAAGAGAGGAAGTCAAATTGGCTCTGTTTGCAGATGCCAAGATTGTATATTTAGAAAACACCATTGTCTCAGCCCCAAATCTCCTTATGCTGACAAGCAACTTCAGCAAAGTCTCAGGATACAAAATTGATGTGCAAAAGTCACAAGCATTCCTATACACCAATAATAGACAGAGAGCCAAATCATGAGTGAACGCCCATTCACAATTGCTACAAAGAGAATAAAATACCTAGGAATACAACTTACAAGGGCTTTGAAGGACCTCTTCAAGGAGAACTACAAACCACTGCTCAAGGAAATGAGAGAGGATACAAACAAATGGAAAAACATTCCATGCTCATTGGTAGGAAGAATCAATGTTGTGAAAATGGCCATACTGCCCAAAGTAATTATAAATTACTTTCAATGCTATCCCCATCAAGTTACCAATGACTTTCTTCACAGAATTAGAAAAAACTACTTTAAATTTCATATGGAACCAAAAAGGAGCCCTTATAGCCAAGACAATCCTAAGCAAAAAGACCAAAGCTGGAGGCATCACACTACCTGACTTCAAACTATACTACAAGGCCACAGTAACGAAAATAGCATGGTACTGGTACCAAAACAGATATATAGACCAATGGAACAGAACAGAGGCTTCAGAAATAACAGCACACATCTACAACCATCTGTTCTTTGACAAACCTGACAAAAACAAGCAATGGGGAAAGGATTCCCTATTTAATCAATGATGTTGGGAAAACTGGCTAGCCATGTGCAGAAAACTGAAACTGGACCCCTTCCTTACACCTTATACAAAAATTAACTCAAGATGGAATACAGACTTAAGTGTAAGGCCTAAAACCATAAAAAACCTAGAAGAAAACCTAGGCAATAACATTCAGGACATAGACATGGGCAAAGACTTCATGACTAAAACACCAAAAGCAATGGCAACAAAAGCTAAAATTGACAAATGGGATCTAATTAAACTAAAGAGCCTCTGCACAGCAAAAGAAACTATCATCAGAGTGAACAGGTAATCTACATAATGGGAGAAAATTTTTGCAATCATCCATCTGATGAAGGGCTAATATCCAGAATCTACAAAGAACTTAAACAAATTTACAGGAAAAAAACAAAGAATCCCATCAAAAAGTGGGCAAATGATATGAACGAACACTTCTCAAAAGAAGACATTTATGCAGCCAACAAACATATGGAAAAAAGCTCATCATCACTGATCATTAGAGAAATCTAAATCAAAACCACAATGAGATACCATCTCACGCCAGTTAGAATGGCGATCATTAAAAAGTCAGGAAACAACAGATGCTGGAGAGGGCGTGGAGAAACAGGAGTGCTTTTTCACTGTTGATGGGAGTATGAATTAGTTCAACCATTGTGGAAGACAGTGTGGCGATCCCTCGAGGATCTAGAACCAGAAATACTATTTGACCCAGCAATCCCATTACTGAGTATATACCCAAAGGATTATAAGTCTTTCTACTATAAAGACACATGCACACTTGTGTTTATTGCAGCACTGTTCACAGTAGCAAAGACTTGGAACCAACCTAAATGCCCATTAATGATAGGCTGGATAAAGAAAATGTGTCACATATATACCATGGAATACTATGCAGCCATAAAAAGGGATGAGTTCATGTTCCTTGCAGGGACATGTATGAAGCTGGAAACTATCATTCTCAGCAAACTGACACAGGAACAGAAAACCAAACACTGCGTGTTCTCACTCATAAGTGGGAGCTGAACAATGAGAACACATGGACACAGGGAAGGGAATATCACACACCAGGGCCTGTCAGGCAGTGGAGTCTAGGGGAGGGATAGCATTAGGAGAAACACATAATGTAGATAACAGGTTGATGGGTGCAGCAAACCACCATGGCACATGCATACCTGTGTAACAAACCTGCAGGTTCTGTACGTGTATCCTAGAACCTAAAGCGTGATAAAAAAGAAGGAAAATGAATAACTTAAACTACTCAATTAGGACTTTATATAATAGATCAAGAAGTGGAACCGGGGACAAAGCCTATTTTCTACCATATTTCTCAATCACTGTATTGATGTTTAATCATTTGTTTTATATTTATTGACTACTCATTATATACCAAGCACTGATGGTATGAAAAATGTCATTTAATTTAATTTATTTTTTTTAATCTAAAGAATGTTCAGTTTTACTGAAGGAATTTTATCTATTACCAAGATAGAATAATTTGATTTACATTCATAGACTTTCAAAAATTATCTTATTGGTCTTCTTCTACTATGATATTCTTTTATATACTACTTGGATAATTATAGAAATTGTTAGGTTCTGGTCAATGGCTTTGGAATTTCCACCCAGCTATAAAAGATCATTTTTATTTTTCTAAAAAGAAACAAACAAATAATTACTAATGTATATGTGATGCTAGAGTACAGACAGCCACGTTGTCTTTGAAGTAGATGAAAGAAAAAAAAGAAGAGTATTTTTCTAATGTTTGTCACAGTTCTTGTTGGAAATGTGATTTTTTTCTTTTTTCTTTTTTTTCCCTGACTCTTTGGAAATAAAGAGCCCATGGAAAACGCTTGTGCATACTGTCCTTTAATTTTTTTTTTATTTTTTGAGACAAGGTCTCACTGTGTTGCCCAGGCTGGAGGGTGGTGGTGTCATCACAGCTCATTGCAGCCTCGACCTCCCGGGCTCAAGCAATTCTCCCACCTCAGCCACCCGAGGAATAGCTAGGAATACAGGCATGTGCCACCATGCCCAGCTAATTGTTGTATTCTTTGTAGAGACAGGGTTTCGCCATGTTGCCCAGGCTGGCAAACTGTCCTTTAAATGTAATGATCTTGTGCATGTATTTTTGAACCTTATTTAGCAAGTTTACAGCTTAATAATTATTTTGGGGGAAATTATTTATATTACTTTTAACCCACAATTACACCATGGAATGTACTTCATTCAATGTGAGATGGGAAATGTAAATTATAAAGATCACTGGTTTTGTAGGGAACCTATCAATGAAGAAGTCAGGGCTTAGTTGATGATCGCCATGGTCACAGTCTCTGAATTCGGAGAGAAATGCAGATCCCGTGAATTCAGAACTCAGTGCACTTCAGAGTGAAATGACTGTCTTGTAAAGCAATTTTCATATTAAGACTAATTCTTGTTAATACTGATGCAAAATCATATCCAACACTTTGTATTTATGTGATGCTTCACTTTCTAAAAGGAATTTCAATTATTTGATATTACATTTCCAAACATGTATTGTGGTCCCACAGTCATTGGAATACAAAGAAAAAAAAGTCACAGGACCTGCGTTGGAAGAGTGGGGAAGATAGACATATAAATATGCTAAAATACGATAATGCATGCTAAGTTCCATTAACTCTGGATAGGAAAGATGAAGAGGAAAGATGAAGATGCTACTAATTTTGATATGTTATTTGAGCCCTCTTGTACTGCTTAGAGATAAGGAGGGCGAGCGTTGTTATCTGCTTTTGATGGTTGAGGGAAGATGTTTTCTGTTGGGTGAAATGCTTTCCCTGAGGTCACACAGCTGCTTGTTAGAATAGCAGTCCCCCTGTGCTACTGCTCCCTGCACTCTGCAGCCCTGACCCAAATCAAACCTCGTATTCTAGCATAAAATTGCTCTGCTTCCTTAACCATACATGGTTGGTGCAAAGAAAATGTTAGTTGACAAAAGCTGTCCTGTTATGAGCTTTCTCTGATGTGAATTCAAATCACATTTCAGAGGCACATTTCAGGCGGGCTCTAAATAAGGCATCCTTGGTTGTTGCATTTTCATTAAAAAGAAGCCATGGTTTTCTGTACAGATATTTAATGAGATTTTATTCATATTTAAATATTTGAATAATTATATTTGCTTATATGGTAAAAGCAGATTTGAGGCAAATGGTTTTCGGCCAAAAACAGAACAATAACAATCCTGGTTCAATCAAACCATAGTTGGATTCAGTAAAGAAATAAAACAACTGGCATGTCTAGTTTCTAATTTTCTAGAATGGGAGCTCAGAGATATTTTAATCATATTCTAATGTTTGTAACAGTTCTTGTTGCCTCAAGTTGGAGTTGTGAGTTTTCTCGTTTAGTATTCTTAAAGGAGCACCCAGAATGAACATGAATAAACTTAAATTACACAATAATAATGATTTCTGGACCATACTGGAAACATGGAAGCCCACACAATCCAAATTATCAAGAATAAAGATTTCTGAGCTACTCTCTGACCAACTTTGAGAGTGTGGAAATGAAGCTAATTGTTTTAGTCTTTTCTGCATTGATTATGTTGGAGATCTAAATGAATCAGATAGACATAATATATACATAAGGTGCTGAACCACTGGGATAATGCAGTTGGACTTGTTGCAAACACTGGTATAATTAAGGATTTGTTAACACTTGTATAATAAACCTCTATTATCAAGGACTTTTAACTAAGTATTAAAAATTTATTCTCAGCTGCAACTTGCCATTCGAGGTCTCAGCTAGGAAGCAATTTTCTTTTACAAATCTTCCACAAAAATAAAAAGAAACAAGAAAAAAAAAAAAAGCCTTCCTCTGTATTGCTTTGTAACTGAGTTTTTCTTTAACGAAAAATCTTAGGCCTGGGTTTCCCTTCTGAAAGGGAAAATTCCTGAAACACGAGAAGTTAAAGAAGAAACAGTTTATTTCTACATCTAATGTCCTTTCTCATCAGGTAGAGGGCTCCTTTTGAAAGTATATTTGCATTTTTTTTTAATTTAGAAAGGAACTATGCTTGTTTTAAGAGGTTAAATAGCACAACGCTGTTTAAAGAAATTATTAAAAACCTGCTCCTTTCTTATATAATCCCACCTACCTGATACCTACTTTAATTGTGCATTCTTCTATACATTTCCTTATATTTATACAAATATGTATATTTTTATTTTTTACTACATAAAATAAGTCAAATTTGAACTTACTTCTTCTAAACTTTTTTTTTTTTTTTTTTTTTTTTTGTACACAAGTTCTCACTTTGCTGCCTAGGCTGGATGCAATGCAATGGTGTGTTGATCTTGGTTCATTGCAGCCTCAACCTCCTGAGCTCATGTGATCCTCCCACCTCAGTCCCCCAAGTCGCTTGGATTATAGGCCTGTGCCACCACACCTGGCTATTTTTTTTTTTCTAATTTTTCTAGAGACAGGGTCTCATTATGTTTCCCATGCTGGTCTTTAATGCCTGAGCTCAAGCTGTCTGCCTGCCTCGGCCTCCCAAAGTGCTGGGATTACAGGCATGAGCCACCATGCCCAGCCTAGTTCTTCTAAATCTTATCCTAGTAATTAAGCCAGAATTTTTCTCTGCCAAGACCAATAGATGGACCAAGAAGTACTCATCCTTGTAAACTTTCTTTGGATAAATTGCTTACATATAATAAATTCAGAGTTAAGTAATAAAAATAATGAACTACTGTCTTGAATTATTTGTTCTCAAATAACTTCCTTAAACCCATTCACACTCATACCAGTTTCTTCATGGCCTTTCATCCTGAGGGCAGCACACGGCCGTGTGAGAGATGCACAGTAATCCTACCAGCCGTGAACTGAGTCTGGATGCTCCTTTCTCCTGCACAGAAAAACTGCTGAGACTCACTACCCCATCCAATCTAACTTCAGTGGTTTCTACTGAACTCCATGTCTTAAAAGTAACAATCAATGTTTTGACCACAACATGCAAATCTTTTCTAGATACTTCTCTCTTCTAGTAAGAAGAAGGTGTCACGGCACCCAAATGACCACAGAAAGAGAAAGCGTCTTGTTGGGGAAGACACATACTTAATGAACCCATCATTTCAAAATTATCAGGATTTATTTTTGTGAGCCAGGATAAGTGGCAAGAGAAATAATAATAGTGATCTCAAAAAATGAATGGTAATTGCCTTGATGATTTTTATGATTAATTCCTTTGATGGCTAATTTATTGTGTGAAATTCCTGTTGATGCATGATGAACTTAGGGGCTTAAGACAACACACATTTATTATCTGACTGCTGCTGAGTCAGAAGTCTGCATGTGACTTAACTGGGTCCTTTGCTTATGGTCTCATAAGGCTTCAATCAACATGTCGGCCAGGACTGTGACTCCATCTAAGTCTTGCAGTCCTCTTCCTAACTCACTGGTTGTTGGCAGAATTCAGTTCCTTGAGGTTGTAGTACTGACCCTCTCAGCTCCTGGACTACCAGGAAGTTCCTAGTCACATGACCCTCTGTACAACATGGCTGTTTGCTTCTTTAAGGGCAGGAAGAGAGTGTCTCTCCCTGTAGTCTGCTAAGATGGAGACTTATATAATGTAACAAAGTAATGGAAATGAAATCTCATCACCTTTGCCATATTCTATTGGCTAGAAGCAAGTCATGGTTTCCACCCACACTCAAGGGAAGGGAATTTGATAAGAGCATAAATCACTTAGCATGTGTCTGTCACATTTATGTATACATATGTTTGTTTATTAGCACAATTTTGTTAAATTAATAAAATAAAATTATCATTTAGCTAGCATTTTGGAAATCTTCATTTAAACGTAATTTCCTGTTGAACAACTTACTCACTGCAAAGAGCAGAAAATTTACACTTTAATATTTCTGATTTTTTTCTAAAATGAATTATGTAGGCTTTTGCCTTTAAAAAAAAGTTACCTGTATGCAATTTTACTTTTCTGACTTGAGTCCATCTCTAGAACCTCAGTCGCTGCAATGTGCCATCTACAGTGATATCCTCATGGATTCTTAAAGTGAGAAGCATCTTGTTTATTCATCTCTTCAGTGTTTACTGCTCTGTCTCAATTATTGTGTTAGATATATATATATATATATATATATATATATATATATATATAAAATCTACTGAAAAGTAAAGATGGCCAAAAATAAGCTCTCAGACCCTACTAGTAGAAATATAAATTGGGTCAACAAATTTTGGAAAAAAAAAGATATTATCCAGCAAAGTTGAAGATGCACACTTCTATGACTCAGACTCAGAATCTCTAACATAGATACACATCCCAGAGAAAATTTTTCACAAAAATGTTCATAATACCATTGTTCCATACAGCAAAAACTGGAGATGTGTGACTAAAAATACTTAAAAATATATTATGAACTATTCATACAATGGAATGTTATACCAAAGTGAAAATTAATAACCTCCATCAATGTGGACAAACCTCACAAACATCATCTTGAGAAGAAAAAACATGAGTTACAGAAGAAAACATTCAATATGCAAAGAATATTTTATAAAGTTCAAAACCATGACAAACTCAACACCCTACTTAGATATATATAAATATTTAAATAAAAAAAAAAAGTAAGCTGGGTGTCGTGGCTCGCGCTTGTAATCCTAGCACTTTGCGGGGCCGAGGCAGGCAGACCATGAGGTCAGGAGATTGAGATCATCCTGTCCAACATGGTGAAACCCCATCTCTATTAAAAATACAAAAAATTAGCTGGATATGGTAGTGTGCGCCTGTAATCCCAGCTACTCAGGAGGCTGAGGCAGGAGAAACGCTTGAACCTAGGAGGTGGAGGTTGCAGTGAGCTGAGATCGCGCCACTGCACTCCAGCCTGGCAACAGAATGAGACTCCATCTCAAAATAACAACAACAACAACAACAACAACAGAAAAAAAAAAAAAAAAGAAGAAGAAGAAAGAAAGTAAAAAGAAGGAATTTTAACTCAAAATTTAGGTGAGAGAGAAGTTTTGGGGAGTAGGAAAGGGGGGAATATTTGTGTTTAAAAGCTGCTAGTATGTTCTATTTTCAAAAGGAGTGGTGTGTATACAAATGCATGCTTTATTATGTGCACCTTGCATACACTGGTTTATGATATATAGTCTTTTATTTAAAAATATTTAATAATTTAAAATAAAAACACTTCAACAAATTACACTACTTTTAGGTGTTAGGTTTGAAGATCCTACATAGATTCAGGAGAAGATGTTTAAAGTGGTAGACAAAAGGGAAGAGGGACTGTTCTTGTTTAGCACATCCCCAGAGTGTTAGAGTAGGTAGAGATCAGGAGACCTAATATCTGAATGGAAAAGGCCAAGATGAGAGAGAAGGGTCAAAGAAGTACTAGACTTAGGTGAGGGGTCATATACAGTACTTCACAACTCAGTATTTCTGGGAGGCATGAAGAGGTGGCTATAGTGGCAAGAATGGGATTGTGTAGAAAGACACCTATCCCCGCATAGGTGTATCTCAGGTCTGCTCTTGCTTCTGTTCTCCTGTAACTTTGCCACTGTATTAGCATCTTGGGAACTGGATGTATGGGAGCATTTACCTCACAATTTAGTAGCCGTTAGCATTCAGCAGCAACGTTCACCATCCAGGAATCAGACAGATCTAAGTCTAAAATTTCAGCTTTACTATGTTTTAGTTTAGCAACCTTTGTAAAGTAACTTAGCTCCTCCCTAAGGCTTAGTTTCTTAATGACAACAATATACTCATTCTCCAAATATTTACTGAATGCCAAGTATTTGCTAGGCACTGTGCTTGAAACCAGCAAGCCAGTGACAGATCAGAAAACTTTCAGGTTTTAGTGACAGCAAATCTAATTCACATGGGCTTAAACTTGTGAGGCATATATTGGCTCATGTGGTGGAAAAAGTATATTCAGTGGATAGTGTGTTTCAGGTGTAGCTTGATTCAGGGCTCAAACTATCTCCTTAGTGTCCATTCCTTCACTCTTGTTCCTCTGGATTGTCTTCCTTCCAAGCTCTTTCTTCTAAGGCATCATCATGTTCACATCATAATAATACTCAAAAAGAAAATGCCTGTTAAGGTATTGTCCATACAAGCCCTGGTGTTCACTGTCTCTCATTAGCCCATATTGAATCTCATGCTCATTTCTGGTCAGGAAAATGGAATGACTAGATGAGCTTAAGCCCAGGTCATATGTCCCATCCCTGGAGTCTGGGATAACTCCACTGCATACACTGTGAAATGGGGAGAAGTTTCCTCAAAGCATAATGGGGATACAGTTTCCAAAAGGAAGAATGCTAATTCTAAGGAAGCACAATCAAGAAATGTCCATTTCAAATTGTAAGTAAAAGCTTCCCCAGTTGTTGCCATCATTGAGCTTACAGTTCAACGTGGAGGATAATTAAAATAATCTCAAAAATAAGTGTATAATTGCAGTTGAAAAGACTGTGAGGAAAGAGAGAAGCATAATGCCATGAGAGTTATAGTAAGGAAATTTGGTCTACTCTGGTAGATTGGAGAAGGCTTTTCCAAGGAAAGATGGCTTGGGCTGGATTAAAAAGATGGATAAAATTCAACCAGTTGAATACTGGAAAGAAGAACATTTCTGGAAATGTATCAATGTGTTAAAATGCTTGGTGACAGAAGGGAGTACTGCAAATATTAGGATCTATTCACTTTCTTAGAGCAAAGAAAACCCACACTGTATTGTAGGTGATGGACTGAAATGACAGGGAAAGACCAGAATCTACAGCACCTTCTGGACCATTTTATGGAGTTAGGCCTTTGCCACAAGGGCAGTCGGAAGCTTTTCAGGATTTTAAACAGAGAGACAATGTGATCAGTTTTGAATTTAAAAAAGATTCTTTCTTTCATTGTGAAGAAAAATTAGAGGAATAAATGTGGGCTACCAATAAGGATGCTATTGCACTAGTAGTGGTTCTCACTCAGGGGGTTATTTTATCCCACAGGGGACATATGGCAATGTCTGGACACATTTTTCATGGTCACTGATGATGAGGAGTGCTACTGGCATCTGGTGAGTAGAGATCTGGGATGCTACTTAGCATCCTGCAATGTAGAGAACAGCCCTGTGATGGTTAATACTGACTGTCAACTTGATTGGATTGAGGGATATGAAGTATTAATCTTGGGTGTGTCTGTGTGGGTGTAGCCAAAGGAGATTAACATTTGTGTCAGTGGGCTGGGGAAGGCAGATCCACCCTTAATCTGGTGGGTGCAATCTAATCAGCTTCCAGCTAACATAAAGCAGGCAGAGAAACGTGAAAAGTAAGATGGGCCTAGCCTCCCAGCCTACATCTTTTTGCTGGATGTTTCCTGGTGTTGAACATTGAACTCCAAGTTCTTTAGTTTGAGGACTTGGACTGGCTCTCCTTGCTCCTCAACTTGCAGACAGCCATTTGTGGGAACTTGTGATTGTGTAAGTTAATAATTAATAAACTCCCCTTTACATATAGTTATTGCTTCTGTCTCTCTAAGAGAATGCTAATACAAGCCCCTTTCATTAAAGGACTATCTGGTCCAAAATGCCAATAGTGTCAAGGCTAAGAAACACTGGTCCAGATGAAGAGATCATGGCTTGTTAGTGGTGAGGCAAATGGAGAGAAGAAGTATATTAGGAAAATATGAAGATATGAAGAAGTACAATTGACAGGGCTTGTGGAGGGAATGAATACTAGTGTAAGATATGGCAGTACTCATTCACTGAGTTGGAGACCACTGAAAAAAGAGCATGTTTTATAAGAAAGGGTTTTCATTTTTGAGTTTGAAGCAACTTTGAGATCTCCAAAGTTATCAAGTAGGTATTTAAATATTTAGGTCTGGAGATCAGATGAAAAGTCTCTATTAGCGATTTATATATCTAATGCGTCTCTGATTAGGTGATGGGTTTAGATGAGATTGCCTAAGGAATGAGTATAGATTTGGAAGAAAAGAGATTGGAGGATTGAACCTGGAGGAGTTCCAACATTTGATAGCCTCATAAAAGATAATGCTAGAGAAAACTGTATAATTCTGTGTTCTAAGTGTTATGAAGAAAATTACAGACATCTAAGGTGTAATACTATTTATGTGTAGGGATTAACAAGATCATATATGTGAAGTGTCTAATGTAGAGGAAGCCCTATATAAATAGCAATTATTATTATTAAACAATCTTACAATAACATTATTCTTCTTAATACTTTGATCTGCTTTTAATAATTTTCAGTACTTCTCCTTCTACCTGCCTTTAGTCTAGCATTGATTAGAGAGTGGATAACCAGGAATGTGAAATTAGTCATCCTATTTTATACCTAGTTCTAAATACACGGATTCTGGCTAAAAGAGTAAGGGTGGCTGCAGTCTTTATTGTAGTGTAATCACACCTGTGTAGAGATATTTGCACTTATGGGAATAAAGTTATACTATTGACCATTATTTAATATGCTTATGTTGTGTGGTGATGTTTCTTAGTATTTGCTCTGTACCATTCTGACCCTTATGACGCCTATACTGGAATTCCTCTTCTGGCCTCCAACTGGTTTACTTCTCTTACTCAACAATTGGGTAAAACACTCTTTTGTCAGTGAATTTCTACAAGAGCACTTATAAGCACTTTCTCTACAAAATTGCAATTTGAAACTTGACACATTTCAAACTCACTGCATGTTTACAGTTTCCCACCTTAAAGATTATTTCTCTGATTTGTTTACATGTTTGTTTTTCTACTTAAATTTTAAATTCCTTTGAGATATGAAAGCATGTCTTTTTTTTTTTTTTTTTTTTTTTTTTTTTTTTGAGACAGGGCCTCACTCTGTCACCCAGGCTGGAGTGCAATGGTGTGATATTGGCTCACTGCAACCACTGCCTCCTGGGTTCAAGCAAATCTCAGCCTCCCAAGTAGTTGGAATTACAGGTGTGCACCACCATGCCTGGCTAATTTTTGTATTTTTAGTAGAGACAGGGTTTCGCCATGTCAGCCAGGCCGGTCTCAAACTCCTGACCTCAAGAGATCTGCCCGCCTTGGCCTTCCAAAGTACTGGGATTACAAGTGTGAGCCACTGCGCCCAGCTAAAGCAAATCTTAATCATCTCAACATACTGGCTAGAACTTAGCAAATAATTGTCAAATTAAAAAGAATAGTAAGGCTGGCTAAAATTATTTAAGAGGGGACTATAGCACCTCATAGTGCCAGAAAGTAAGGAAATGTTGAACACTAGTCCCCACCTCCAAACACACATATGTACATACACACACATAGATGACATACATCAAAGAGACACAGGAGCCAACTGAAAAGGATCCCAGTGGTCAAAGCTGGAAAACTTTGAGCAACAATAACAAAAATATAAAATAAATGTCCATGAATCCATACTGATATAAATATATGATTAAATAAATGGGGAGAGGAGACAAATGTCCCTTGCAGAAGAATCCCAAATAGTTTTTGTAGATACTCTGCCTTCAAGAAAGTGAATCATAACTCTCTGCTCTTTGTGTGTGGGTTGTGCATATTAATTTCTTTCCCAGTATGGAAAAGGGGAAAATAATTTTACAGGGAAGGAACTTGACAAATATCAACTCAGCCTGGAGATGACAGTTAGCATCAACTGTGATAAGTCATGTTAAAAGCATGTACCCTTGATATGACATGGTGAGAATAGCATCACTTCTGTGATCTCTCAAAAGTCCATAACCTCGGCTGGGCGCGGTGGCTCACGCCTGTAATCCCAGCACTTTGGGAGGCCGAAGTGGGTGGATCACGAGGTCAGGAGATCGAGACCATCCTGGCTAACACAGTGAAACCCCATCTCTACTAAAAAAAAAAAAATACAAAAAAATTAGCCGGATGTGGTGGTGGGTGCCTGTAGTCCCAGCTACTCGGGAGGCTGAGGCAGGAGAATGGCGTGAACCTGGGAGGCGGAGCTTGCAGTGAGCCAAGATCGCACCACTGCACTCCAGCCTGGGCGACAGAGGGAGACTCCGTCTCAAAAAAAAAAAAAAAGTCCATAATCTCAATCTAATTGAGGAAAAACACCAGAAAAATTTCATTATGGGGCACTCTATAAAATATTTAGCAAATACTCTTCAAAACTTTCCAAGTCATAGAAAACGAGGAAAGTCTGTTAGACCCAAGAGGAGCCTGAGGAGATGTGATGACAATATGTCATGGGGTATCCAAGATGGAATCCTGGAGCAGAAAAAATGGCATTAGGCAAAAACTAAGTAAATAGGAATAAAATAGAGACTTTAGTTAATGATGATGTATCAATATTAGTTTATTAATTGTAAGAAATGAACCATACCAATGTAAGATAATGATAGGAGAAACCGGGTACAGAGCATCCAGACACAAGCAGTTAAGTAGACACATCCAGAGGTATATTTCAGCTTTTATTTGACATTTGCTAAAATGAACTTCGCGTCTGTCTTATTTTACAGTTCTTCCCTAGCAGTTAGTGGATAGAAAACCTCCTTTAGATATGTCTTTGCCTATCTATTGTCCTTTAGCTTGGGTTTTCGACAAAAGAAAGACCTGGGTTTGAATCTCACATGTACAATTTATGATCTGTGTGATAACCTGCAATTATATAGCCTCTCTGGCTGCATTTCTTCATCAACTGATGAAGGTAAGAATACCTACATCCCATGTTTATTTCACAGATACGGTAATGTGGATAAAGCACTTCTCATAGAGTTTTACTTTCAAAAATGCTAGCCATTGCTATTATTGTCATCATTATAGATCCTCATTTTCTTATTTAACCTCATATTTTCTTCTCATTCCTACACGTGAACATTGGAAATAGTCTTATATAATCATAATTTTTACAAAGAAAAGATGTACAATAATACCCCAAAATTCTCAAGCTTAGGAAAAAGAAAATTATAATTAAGATATTGGGCAGCATGGTAAAGCTCCAGTGGATCGATTCCTTTCTCACCTTCTTGATGATTATCATTTCACTTCTGGTTAGCTTAGAATAGATAGCAAAACCTGGAAGAGGAAATTGTGTAGGGGCAATCTGGCTAAAACAGCCACTAAATGATCACATTTTATTGAACTAGTTTATTTAGCTAAAAGACTCCAGCTGTCTTTCACACCACCTTTGCTCTTCATTTGCCTTTCCCTGACATTCAAGTATGTGTTGAGTGGGTGAAAATATCTATTTTCAAAGAATAGAGATAGAGATATTTTCTCTGTTTTCTATTTTTTTCTAGAGAATAGAAATATTCTCTATTTGGATCTTCTGAGAAATGTCCAGCTTTACTAGTGATTTGAGCCATGCCTTTTGGCCTAAATAATGTGGGTGTGTTTAGACATATTTGGAGTAAGCACTAGTAATTTACATCAGTAGATGACTGGGAAATACCTCCTTTGATGACCTAAATAGAAAGACGTTGACCTGAAAGAATAGAGACTTTTCCCAAAACATCAATGTGCAACTGAAACAATACTAAAGGGGAACTTTCCAAGATGCAGTGATTTGGAGAATTACTTGGGATAGGTCTTTCTTCTATCTTACAGTGTTGATGAACATGAATTTTCTAGGAGTGTCTTACCTACGTACTGCATATCAACTAAAAATTCTGTATTCTTTCATTAGATGCTCTACCAAAAAGCTTAATCTAAATAGATTTTAATATTTAGTGCTGAACCACAGAAACTTAAGAGCCTGAGCATCTCATAGGTTTAAATAATATTTCCTGGTGCCAAATGCTAATTTAACATATATACAAATGAACATGGTGTGGGATCAGAGGAAGAATTCTACCAGTTCACCACATTCTGTCTTCTTGAGACATACGTTCTGTAGAGACACCTCTTGTATCCTTCAGCATGTTCAAATTTCAGTATGGATTAACATTATATTGACAAATTTTAACAATAAATTAAAAGTAATCAAATTACATGCATCTTTTCTTTGAGGATAAGGACATATTGAAAACGTGTTATCAAGACATTGCTTTTCACATACATTCATTAGTAATTCAAAGATTTCGTAGCTGATAGTGATGTTAGTGTAATTAACAGGAAAAAATGGAAGAAATGCATGTTGCTATAGCAATGTGTTCATCATGAATGATCTACAGCATAAACACCCAGATTAATTTACAAGACGCCAGGTAGAGAGCTGCATGGCTGACTAGGCTACTCTCAGATGCCACAGCATTTGTTTTTATTAAGCATAAACATTACAGTGGAGCTTTCAAGGTATGTGTGCTTGTCACTGTCAATCACACAGAGGTTGCATTCCCAAGGAGTTTTCAATTCACTTTAAATTTTTAACAGATGAAGAGAAACAATTTTTTTTCCCAGAAAATTAAAAAATATATATACCAGCACAGATGACATTTTGACACTGCCTTCTTGTTCATGGGCAGAGTGTGTTTCTGTATTATCTTCACACTTGCTTTTAATACTAGAAGTATGGGGGTTTTACTCTGCAAAATGATTTAAAAACAGTGAAATTGGAAGCCATGGTGTCAGAAAACCTCTTAAGAAAGCACTTGTGGGTATGACCATGAGCCGGATGACATTTTAGCCTACCATAGTTTAGGTTATTACTAGAAACTTAAGGCAAAAAAAGGCATCCTTACCTCATTGGGCAGAGAAATGTGATATGTGGGTATATATAGGTGTGTGTTTATGAGCATGTCTGAGAGATATAATGGCCAACTGGATGCTTCTTGCTGATGGTATTTTGAGGCCTGGAGCCAGACACATGGGATGGCACTAGGGACTCACATTCCTCAGCTTGGTCAGTAGGGTGGTTTTGCAGCCATGGCACAAACATAGCATGTTTGTTACCTGACCTTCTCATTCCGTTATCAGAATAGACCAACTTTAGAGTTAAGAAAAAGCTAGAAGGGCTGTATAACTTAAAAGAAAGGCTCAAGGATATCAGAGACAGTGAAGCTTAGATGATCTTGTTTTCACTTGTTTACTATGGATACTTAGGCTTCATGGAGTAATGTAGATGCTGTATGAGACTTGTGTGGATGGTGTGCAATGAGCAGAATTTTTACCAGCTTATTCAGCATGTAGAAATACCAGTAAAAGCTGTGATGTGAGCAGCCTCTGAATTTTAATCAAATACTATCTCAGAAAAGTCTAAAAGTGGAGATAACATATTCTAGTGGGACACTGATGTATAGTATTGACTTGGGACAAGAGTCAAGCCACCATATTCTTCTAGAGCACTTGTTGTATGACACAGTCATTACCTTTGGGCAGCATGAAAGTTGTAAAGATCCAAAGTACATGGTTCTTTTTTTTTATTTTAAAATTTAAATTGTTGTGGTTACATAGTAGACATATGTATTTATGAGATACATGAGCTATTTTGATACAAGTATACAATGTGTAATAATCACATCAGGGCAGATGGGATATCTATTACTAAGGATTTATGCTTTCTTTGTGTTACAGTCTAATTACACTCTTTTAGTTATTTTTAAATTCACAATAAATTATTGTTGGCTGTAGTCATCCTGTTGTGCTATCAAATACTAGATTTTATTCATTCTATCTAGCTATATTTTTGTACCCATTAACCATCCCTAATCCTGCCACAGCACTACCATTCTTGAGAGCATGCCAACATGTTTGAAGGCAGGAACTTCAAGAACATAAGGAAGAATAAGAATGTTGTGGGTTTGTTTTTCCTCTAGTCTAGAGAAGGATTGAGTTTTTGGGAATAACTCTGAACATCTGGTCAAACCATGTATGTTATGAGTCTTGGCCAAGGGGATACTTAAATTTTAAGCCAGACCTGGCATTCACCAGTACTATCCTTATGGGATTTAGTTTGGAGGCTAAAGGTTGCCAAACCCAAGTTTGGACCCTGCATTGCTTAGTTAGGCTGGATAGACAGACACTGTGTAGAGGAAATGAACAATAAACATTGTATCCTTTGAGATTCCACAAAGAAAAACAATAAACTTGCACCAATCATGTTTCCAATAAAGGTTGGGTTTCTTCAGGCTACTGCCCAAATAAAGGCTATTGCAGGCAGTCTGCGCCTGAAGAGACAAGTAGCTTTCTTTTCATGCTCCACCCTGTTAGGGAGTCAATTCTGGCAACCAGTGAAGTTGGTGCTAATCTAATCAGGATGTTTTGTTTTAACTTCTGATGTGGCAGTGTGTCTGCATTGAGGAGGAAGAAATGATTTTTTTTTAAGATGCTACACTTCCAATGTTTATAAGGGTGTTTCTATTGTTTTCCCAATACAGATTTTGCATAAAACTAGTTTTGGTATTTAGTCTTTTTACAATGCTACCTGTAGTACAGTGGTTCTCAATCTAGAGTGACTTTGCCCTCAGGAGACATTTGGCAATGTCTGGAGACATTTTTAATTGTCATGACTGAGTTGAATTGTTATGAGTGTGTGTGTGTGTGTGTGTGCTACTGGCATCTAGTGGGAAGGACCAGGGATGCTGCTAATTGGTCTACAATGCACAAGATAGCCCTCCACAACAAAGATTTATCTGGTCGAATGTGTCAATAGTGACCTTGAGAAATCCGGATTGAGTGTAATTGTATGATAGAGTCTTGATATTGATCCTGTGTTTAATACAACACAACCAAAGGTGGTATATCTAAAGCCACAAGTAATGATTTTATTATCAACGTTATATATTAGATAGATAGATAGATAGAGCTTGGAAATTCTCTCATGTGAAACCTTGAAAAAAATGTATTTAAGTAAGAGCAAAGGCAACTAGCAATGTAATAATAATTTAGATTCTCTTCAAATATAAAGTGAAATGGAGGAAAAAATGTTTCACTGAAAATCTTATTTCTGAAGAGATATTTTCACCTTCAATTTCTGGTCTAAAATTTGGGAAGATAACCATCTTAGATGTTCCAAAAGCCCATATGTCTGTATATTATTTGGAAATAGGAATAAAATACAGTATTATAAACTCTTGTTGGGTAAAAATGGCATCTAGAATTTAATAAATATTTATTTTGCAAGCAGTGGTGTGTGTGTGTGTGTGTGTAGGTGTGTGTGTAGACAGTATATAATGTTATTTGGGATTCATAACAAACCTGTCAGATTGGCATAATTACTCTGGATTATAAATAAGGAAGCCAACGAGGTGAGATCTGTACCTACGTCTCCCCAGGATTCAAACCTGAGTGTTTTATACCACACTACACTGCCTCTGAATCTGAAATATACTTGGTCATAGTACTAACACTACTGTATGGATTTATGGGTTTGAGGAACACAGAATCATGTAACGCAGAAGGAAGAGAAAGAGCATTCCCTCCTCTAGCCTCTAATGTGGCGTCGTGTAAAATTTCAAGGTTGGCAGATTTCATCTTTACATTCTCTCAACTTCTGCTCTAATCCTGCCCTCTTACTCTAATTCCACAACACCAGAACCTACACATTATCCGGCCTATTCTAATGCAGTGCCCAATAATTGAAGGTTTTTCTTTCTCCTTTAGTACCAGTCAAAATTCTCCTTCCTTTAACGTATAATATCTAACTTTAGTAGGTCATAGTAATTTCTACAGAAATGTATGTGTTTTTGTTGAGGATGACAATACAATTTGATCATCCAGAATTGTGGTGAGAAATCTATGGTGTAGAGAAAACTTGTAGGAGCTTGTTCTAGATACCTCAGGTCTAGACTTCATTATTTTCTGGCCAGCTGTGTGCCTCTGGGCAAATTCTCAGGGCTGAATTCTCAGGGCTTCTGTTTTGCCATCTATGATGAATGAAGAAGCTGATAGAGATATCAGCATAGGTGATGACGATAAAATTAAAGACAATGAAGAAATAAAGATATACAAATGCATTAAAAAGTCTTGAAGGATACACAACAAAACAAAATGCTAATTAGTAGTTACTTTTTAGAAGACCTTGGTGGTTTTGTGCTTTTTACTCCACACATTGTGAAAAATTTCAATAAGCACATGTAATTTTATAATTTTAAAAGCAATGAAATAATTTTAACATTAAAAAGAAGAAAAATGAAATGGGATAATCTGTAAAAATCTCTTGTAGTGTTCACAGTCCATCGTTAAGCTGTTTGCCTGGCTCAGCACAATTTTCTTAGAAGAATGAAACAATAAGAATGGAGAAGAGTGATACCAGGTGTTTCTGGGGTGTGTGGTTTATGATTCTATGGGTATCTGGATTTGTTGGGATGTTGGTGCTGATGCCTGTCTTGTAAGCTCACTGTGGAATAACTGTGGCTCCCTGAAGTTAGAGCAGTGCTTTCACAGCATGTCAGACAATGTCATGCCTCACCCCTGCTCAAAAAATAGGATTCCTCATTTCACTTATAGTAATAAGATCAAAGTGCAGACAAATGGCTTACAATGCCCTGTGTGATCTCTGCACACACCCCAGTGCCTTCTGACCTGCTGACCTCATTCCGGCCTGCATTCCCTTCCTTACTCTGTGCCATCCCCTGTTCCCTCCTTGCCCTAGAACGCATTCAGCATATTCTGCCTCAGGACCTTTGTATTGGCTCTTCCCCTGCTTGAAATACTCCATTTATAGGTCCAGGTATTTATATGGTGAACCCCCTTGCTTGCTTCAAATCTTTGCTGAAATGCCACATTTTTAATGATGCCTGGCCTATCTTCTTTAAATTGCTACCCTCCCCTGCTTTAAGAACTCACTTGTTTCCTTCTACTTGTTCTTTTATTTAATATGATTTATTTACTGTTATCATTTATAATCTGTGTTCTGTGAAGAACACAGATGTCCTCCTTAATTTTTCCAAGTGCCTAGAACTGTACCCAGCACATAGCTGGCTCTTAATAAATATTTCCTGAATTTGTTAATGGAGATTCTATGTTTCTTGGGACATTTTCTCGGGCTGAATTTTGGATTTTTTTAATTTGGTCTCATTCAGCTAAAAATGGAAAAGAAAATAATATTTTATATCTTTTTAATTCATTAGAGAAGCTTTACTTTGATAAGCCCTCTATGTTGTTTTCGTTTGTTTTGTTTTGTTTTGAGACAGGTTCTCACCCTGTTGCTCAGGCTGGAGTGCTGTGGTGCAATCACGGCTCACTGCAGCCTCAGCCTCTCCAGCTCACGTGATCCTCCCACCTCAGCCACCTGAGTAGCTGGACTACAGGTGCATGCTGCCATGCCCGGCTAATTTTTGTATTTTTAGTAGAGACGGGGTTTTGCTATATTGCCCAGGCTGGTCTTGAACTCCTGAGCTCAGGCGATCCACCTGCCTTGGCCTCCCAAAGTGCTGGGATTATAGGCATAAGCCACTGCGCCTGGCTTAAACCTTATATTTTGAATAAGAGCTCTGGTCTTGCCTCATTTTATCTGAAAATTAATAAAGAGCAAAAATAGAGTATGTGTAATTACCTTACATTACTGTGTTTTTGAGATTCTGAAGGATTATAACATTCAGAGTCTTTCTTGTTTCTTTCTAGAGGACACTAACTATAGGAATAAGTGAATATTAATGAGAAAATTTGCATATTTGTGTTTACCAATGAAAATATAGTCATCTGTACTCAGATATTGTCAATTAAAAATAATTATTTAAAAGTCATTCATCCATGGTTTGTTTCCATTTAAGAATTATAAAACAAAAATATCACTAAAGAAAAATATCTAAATTTAAAGATAAAATAGTTCATAATTAGAAATCACAGGATTTTCATTTTCAAATTTAAAGACTTTAAGAATTTTTTTAATTTGGTACACTGGGGTATGGGTTCTACATAAGTAGAATCAGAAAATCATCAATTAGAACATGGACATGCATTTTTAATTTTGAAATGTAGAATTTAATTATATTTCTTTATGCTCAGTGTGTGTGCTTATTCGTGTATATGACTAAAATTGTGTTTGTAATATATATAATGTTATATTATATATATTATATATATAGCCAAACTCATTCACTCACTTCATTAGTTAAAAATATGCTATTTATGACGTCTGAGGGTGTCTGAATCCAAAACCCCAAGCTCTTTACCCTAGAATGTACTTTTAACCTACCTTAGGGGATTTTCATGATTGAGTAAAATAATTCTCTAGATATCGTAGGGGGCATACAAAACTGAATCTGTGGAATAATGAGGAAATGAATAATTTGGTTTCATTATATTTGTTCCTAAGAACAAAATTATACTACGAAGTTCTGTTCTCAGGTATGGTATATTTATATCACTCTGGTGGTTAAATAAATTTAAACATTCTGATACAGTAAGAACCTAAGATGAACTTGAGTATCTATTTGGCTGACCATATTACAAGCTTATCTGTTTGGCTGATGATATTACAAGCTTATCTGGAGCAGAGTCTATGCTTAACCTTTCTTCCCATCCTCTCCATTGCCTTGCCTGAAACAGTTGTTAATATGTAATTGCTAGTAAATAGGTGTTAATGAAGAGCAAAGTGTGTTGTGCAGGAGCCTGTGGAACAGCAACACTTAAGTTCTGCAGTGAGGAAAGGGAGATAATTAAAGAGACAAAACAAAAGCATTCCGGAAATTGGGAAGCAAATTATAAGAGTACACAAGAATGGTGTCATGGAAACCAAAGAGAAGGGAAACAATCCAGAAGAAAGGTGTGGTCAAGAAATATCAAATGTCACAGAAGATTTTGGATCAGATACTCTTCAGCCTCCTGTCCCAGCAGCCATTTCATCTTTACATATTGATGTTTAGACCATGGTATCATTTGAGGGCATTCTGAAAATGCACCAGGGATTGAAACTCCTGTAGTTTTGTGTAAGTCAAGATATTTTGCAGGTGAGTTTAACAAGGTAGGTGCTAGACCAGTAAAGCTCAGGAACACTAGAAAACTTGAACATTTCTGTTTTCTCTAACCAATATCTGGTATTTTAATCTATGTCTATGTAGATTTTGGTGCAGTGGAGACAAACAAGATTTTAGAAAAAAGCAGGATTGAAATATGACTCAATTACACACATGCATTATGTATACACATTTATGTGTAATATGCATGTGTATATTTCTCCTCAATTTATAGAAATCAGTATTTGAACATAAAACTCTTTTAAAAACAATTTGAAGGGATCATTAGAGATAATTTTTAAAGTTTTATTATGTTAAGCTGATAATAAAATATCAGTCTGCATCCATCTTTAGATACTGTTATAATTGATCAGGTTATTTCTCATATATTTATTAAACATTGATAACATTTTGATGAGTTTTATAATCAACACACTTTCAATGCAATATGATACACAATGCATGGTGAAACAGTCTTTTCATTTTAATGGTTACGTCCAGCTAAGCTCAAAGATAGTTCTCTGTAACAAATTGTACTGCTTGATTGAGAAGGTGTTTAAAAGGATCACAATAAAAACAAATCAGCTGCTGTTAAATTCCAAAGTAAATTAAATCACACTTTAAAGCTGCATTGTACCCTTTACACAATCCAAAAATGTGTAGTCCTCAGATAGCAAAGGAAATATTAAACTTTACAAAGTAAATCTTTTGCTACTTCACTGGGTTAAAAACTTAATATTCTGAAAAGTTAACATATGCTTTAAGCTGCCGAGACAATCTACCTTAATTTTAAACCAATTCATAATTTCTTCATATTAACCAACAAACAGCAAGGTTAAACTGATTTTGAAAATCATGCCAGAATTTTTTTAAGACTTCATTCATAAAAATTGTAGTGAGGAGAGCTTAGCTGTTATTTCTGTTGGTTAGACTGAAAGAAAACCTATGTGGTAGACATTAATGTAGAGTTAGCAAGAAGCCTTCTGTCATTATTCAATCTGAAACCCTGCCTGCTAACTCCCCTCCTTGCCAGGTCACTTTCTAGGTTTTCCCTCTATCTCATTCTTCTTCATTATACTTAACACTATTTGATGATACATAATTAATTATTTGTTTAGTTGTTTGTTGGTTGTGCCAAGATTGTAAGCTTCATGAAGGCAGGGAGTTTGTCTTATTCATTATTGTATCCCAGGGCCTAGTCCAGTGCGTAACTCATGTTAAGTACTCAAATATTTTGGATTAAAAAAAAACCAATGAATGTGTTCTTTTTCTGCAGTTAGCTCTCTTAAGTAGAGCAATAATTTATCTAGCTTTTAAACATTTCCTGTACCTTTAAAAAAACCGTAGAAGATGTTTTTAAAAACCTTACCATTCATATGTTGTAAAACGTATAAGGGTGTTTACTGAACTTTTACTTTGTGTCCTATTTTTCAGTATGCTTGAGTTTGTTGTATAGTAGTCAAGCAGTAAATGCAGAACACAAGCACTTTGTGGGGCAGGCTCATTACACATTTTATTATGTATAATCTTTATTATTATCTCATAAGTCATGAGACTCCATTTTACAGGTTATGAAACTGATACCCAGAGATATAAATAACATACTTGACATACGTGAGATCATATGGTTAATAAGTGACAGAACCGGGATTTGACCTCTCTGGCTGACCCTACATATATTTCCCTATTGAATCCTCTGAACACCAGTTTAAAAAGTACCAAACAAACAAATTTTTGAGTCTTGTTAATCAGGTGAATTTTAGTTAATGATAACTTACTGATAAATTGGCATGCAACCAACTTAAAAAATAAACACAACAGCTAATCTCTGCATTTTTACTTATACTGAATGATAGAAAATTCACACATATGTCAATTTTATGTTAGAATTTTAAACATATTAATGTATTTTTTGTAATAGAAGATTCATGGTACGTACATATTCTGGATAAGTAGAATTCCAATAGAAGCATGCAAGTTAGTTGAAAACTTACAAGAAATAATGTAAAATAGGTAGAAAAGTTTTCTTAGTCACTGTACTGGGAGCATATATTAGGGCATTGTTGAAAAATGAGGATTGTTAACTGATTTGTTCCTAAATAAAAATAATAAGGAGAAATGCAGACTTTACCCAAATTTTAGAACTCCCTAGCTGATATTCCAAGATATTATCTTTCTAAAAAAGATAATATTAGAAATCTAAATACCTGTCTTTTCTTATATCAGGGAGAAGCCAATAGGCTTCTAGTTACAGAATATTGTCATTTTGCAGGAACCAAAAGGTAATAAGGCAGTTCATTTTTCAACTTGGAAATATGCTTGTAGAAATCAGTCTTGACCATTTGCTTACAAAATAATATGTATAAACATTGATTTTGCTCAGCCTGTTGGTAGACATTGCAGTGTCTCCCACACATATATCCTACCTTTGGTTCAGTTGTGTAGCAGACATGTTTTCAATGGAATGCATCTGGTTCTCAGCTGAGGAGGTGGGACATGGTAAGTCTAAATTAATTAGGATAAATCTATATCTTGCCATAGTGATTACATCTGGAAACTTTGGGCTAAGCCAATTAGCAGATGACATTCTCACTCCCACAAATATTGATTCAGGGTGAGCAAAAGACCTTTTCCAGTCCTATCATGACAAAGCTCAGGTTGTTTTCAGAGATGCTCATAACAAAGCTCACAGATACTATCTATTTCTCCTGTGTGTTAACCAGAAAGTATGTGGCCCAGCTAAGTCTAGCAGTATGTTCTTGCTATGAGGAGGGCCGGCCTAGTAGAAAACCTACTGTTTGGAAGAAAGCAGTTCAAGGAAGTTGCAGAGAAGCAGAGCTGCCCTGATGAAACCCTTCCTGTGACTCTTCTAACCTTGTACAATTTATTTGTATGAGACTCCTATTATTTTGGCCATTTTGAGTTTGGAGTTCCATTACTTGCAACTAAAAGCCTCCTGTGAGGTTATTTAAATGATCTCTGATTCAATTTTCTCCCTCAGCGCCCTCAACTAATCAGGTGCCAAAGCCTTTTGATTCTTTCTCAGGGATAGTTCCTGGTTTTGTGCCCTTTTCTCTCTTCCTACAGGTCTTTTTGTCTTCCCACCTATACTGCTGCACTTGCTAATAGGTCGCACAATTACTACTTAATAGTTTAAAGTTTTTCAGTCTCCTCATTCCTTCCAGAATAAGCTCAAATCCCTCAGCTGCCAACAAGAAACTTTGGTTCTTTCCTACTTTTAAAATTCATCCTAAAATTTTACACAAACCGCTTCTGGTTGTCTGAATGTAACGTATGTTTTGTTCTCTTTAGTCCTATGCTTTTTTACTGTATTGGATACTTTGACCCACTTTGATAACTCAGCTAAAATACTATCTCTTTGGCAAATAATTTCTTTTGTTTTTTTCTTTTTCTTTTTTTTTTTTTTTTTTTTTTTTTGGAGACAGAGACTTGCTCTGTGGCCAGGCTAGAGTGATTTCAGCCCACTGCAACCTCTGCCTCCCGGGTTCAAGCAATTCCCCTGCCTCAGCCTTCCGAGTACCTGGGACTACAGGTGCACGCTACCATGCCCAGCTAATTATTGTATTTTTAGTAGAGGTGGGGTTTCACCATGTTGGCCAGGATGGTCTCGATCTCGTGACCTCGTGATCCGCCCGCCTTGGCCTGCCAAAGTGCTGGGATTACAGGAGTGAGCCACTGCGCCCAGTCAGAATTTCCTAATTGCTTTCTCTTGACTCCCCTGCACAGTTACTTGCTTGTTCTTCAGTGTTCTCATGGCACTTTATACGTACATTCATTAACACCTTCCACATTGTGTTGTTATGATTTGTTTATAGCTTGACCTCCCTTCTAGACTGTGACTTATTGAGGGCCAGCTCTAGACTAAGACACTGTTTCTCTCCCAAGCCAATCTAAGCCTTTGTACATGGTACGCATTTAATATTTGCTGATTATGTTAATAAAGGACTGAATTAATCTCCATGGTTATTATTTCAAAACATGCTGTCAGAATATGCATCCACATGTACTGTCCTAAAAATAAAAAAATTCAAAAGGACATGGTACCTAATGTCTTGTATTTTATAGGTTGTTCCACATGGAATTTAAAACTCTATGCAGGAATATTACTTGTTAGGTCTCCTAAATTTAGACTCATTTTAAGAATTATAATTTTCTTTCCTTTTTTCCAGAAAAGCTTCTCTTACTTCAAACTGAAGCAGAGCCAAAAGGCAAGAGGAGGTCTAAGGTCTACTTGTCTGTATTTACTTGGTCTAAAATAGCATTGGACTTTTGTTATATGTGGTTTTCATATGATTTAGGAAAGAAAAAAAGCTTTAACCTGCTGCTTTGTTTGAACAGTGATGGCAAAAACTAAAAATAACGCAAGATTCCAAATGTGTGTATGGAAATTAAAACACAATTTTGAGCAATTGCTGTAAAAACTTCCACTGTCTATATACACCTTTAGACTTAACCGGAGCCAGATCTGCCCACAAGGGAGACGTTTAACTGATAGGTCCTTTTTATGAAAGGCCTTTTCCAGGGGCCACATCTTGGGGAGTTTGGGGAAGGGAAGTGTGTGGTTCTGTCTAAATTTCATCCAGGACTTCTCTCCCCATCTGACCCTGGAAATTGCAGCAATTTTAGCTTCCTGTGGTATGCAGTAAAAAAAAAACTAAATCAGAAATGGTAGAAAACACCAAGTAAAGGGAGTTTCTAAGTTTCTTATGCTGGAGCTGACTATGTATTCACAAGCAATACAACATAATTCTAACTTGTACCAGGCATCGACCTTTCAAATTTTTCTCTAAATGAGCTTTGAACGTAGCTTACCATCAGGAGCTACTATTGGTGATATATTTTTATAGTTCATTTTTTTAAAAAATAAGAGAGGAAAACTACATTTATTAGAAATATATTAGATATTAGAAAATATCTCTCCTAAGGCAATATTTGAGATAAGAGGGAGGAGAAAAACAGTGTGAATGGGAGGTCCCTGGCAAGTGAAGCAGTTCGAATAAATTGCCATAAAAAGAAAGGTCATAGTGATTCAGCCAACTAAGTAGACCTGAACTAAGAATACCACAGAACTGCCTGTCGGACTAAGATGGCTTTGATGGAAAATGACAAATGAGATTGACAGGGGCATCTGAACCCTTGCAGCTGTTTCATTTCAGGCATTCTTCTCCAGGATGGCTACCACATGGATTTAAGAAGCTGCAGACAGCAGTCATTTAAGGAAATGGAAACCATGTCAAAATCATGTTAGAATGTAATCTGGAGTAGACGGTCAGTTTGGTCAGAATACGCAGATATCAGCCGTCTCACCATCTTAGTTGGTTCCTGTTATCTCAGTTGGTTTTCCCTAATGTCCTTTACTGCTCTAGTTCACTCCTTACCTGCATCTAAAGGTAGTTCCTATATCCAGGCTGTTTAAATGTCTTATTTGTTTAAAATCCTGGATTTATGTAAAGCAGTGTAGTATAATTTCAAAACCATAAGTGGTAGAGTCAAAACGTTTTATTTTTAATTGACAAAAAATTATATATAATATGTTGTTTTGAAATATGTATGTATACATCATGAAATGGCAAAATTGAGCTAATTAGCATATGTATTACCTCACATAATTATTATTTCTGTGGTGAGAACACTTGATATCTATTCTCCTGACAACTTTTCAAGAATATCATACATTGTTATTGCCTATTGTCCCCATGCTGTAGAGTGGATCTCTTGAACTTATTCCTCCTAGCTAACTGAAATTTTGTATCTTTGACCAACATTTCCCCAATTTCCCTCCCTAACAGCCTTGGGTAACCACCATTCTACTCTCTACTTCTGTGAGTTCAACTTTTTATACTTCATGTATAAGTGAGATCATGCAGTATGTCTTTCTGTGCCTGGATTATTTTACTTAACATAATGTCCTCCAGGTTCATTCATGTTGTCCCAAAGGACAGGATTTCCATCTTTATTAAGGCTGAAGAGTATTCCATTGTGTTTATGTAATAGATTTGATTTACCTATTTATCTATTGATATACATTTAGGTTGATTTCATATCTTGGCTATTGTGAACAATGCTGAAATGAACATGGGAGTTTAGGTATCTCTTGGATTTAATGATTTAATTTCCTTTATATATACACAGTAGTGAGATTGCTGGATCATATGATATTCCTTTTAAGATTCTTTGAGGAAACTCCATACTGTTTCATACTGTCTTCCATAATGGTTGTATTAATTTATATTCTTACCAACAGTGTTTAAGGTATCCTTTTCCTCCGTATCCTCTCCAACACTCTTTTTTCTTTTTCTTTTTTGTAATATTCATTGTAACATATGTAAGTGGATGTCTCAATTTGGCTTTAATTTGCATTTCTCTAATGATTAACGATGTTGAGCATTTTTAAATATACCTGTTGGCTACTTGTATGTCTTCTTTTGAGAAATGTCAATTTAGATATTTTGCCTATTTTTACATTGGGTTATTTATTTTCTTACCATTGAGCTGTTTGCATTGGCACAATTATACCTCATTGGAGCTTCAGACTCCTGGGCTCAAGCAATCCTCCCATCTCAGTCTCTTGAGCAGCTGAGGCTAGAGACACCTGGCAATTTTTTTTTTAAATTTTTTTATTTTTGTAGAGACAGGGCTCTTCCTATGTTGCCCAGGCTGGTCTTGAACTCCTGGGTTCAAGTGCCCTACCACCTTGGCCTCCCAAAGTGCTGGGAGTAAAGGTGTGAGTCACCACACCTGGCCAGCTTATATATTTTGGATATTAAAGCCTTATCATATGTATGGTATGGAGATACTTTCTTGTATTCTGTAGGTTGCCTCTTCACTCTGTTGATTATTTTGTTGACTGTGCAGAAGATTTTTTAAGTTTGATGTAATCCCATTTTTTTTTCTATTTTTGTCTATGCTTTTGAGTTCATATTACAAAATTATTGCCTAGATCAATGTCATGGAGTTTTTCTCCTACGTTTTATTCTACTAGTTTTATGGATTCAAGTCTTACATTTAAGTCTTCAGTCTATTTTTAGTGGACTTCTGTATATGATGTGAGATAAAGTTCTAGTTTCATTCTTTTGCATGCAGATATATCAACACCAGTCAATGAAGGGACTATCCTTTCTCCATGTGTTCTTGCTGCCTTTGTTGAAGATCAGTGGGCCATAAATATATTAATTAATTAATTAATTTCTCTCTATTTTGTTCCATTAGTCTATGTGTCTGTTTTATGCCAGTACTATGCTGCTTTGATTACTATAGCTTTGCAGCATATTTTGAAGTCAGGTATTGTGAGGCCTCAGACTTTGTTCTTATTGTTTAGGATTGCTTTGGTTTTTGGAGTCTTGTGTGGTTCCATACAAATTTTAGAATTTTGTTCTTATGTATTTTTTGTGTTTTTTATACAGGAAATTATTTTCTTGATTTCTCTTTCAGATACTTCCTTGCTAGTCAATTGAAACACTACTGATTTCATATGTTGATTTTGAATCCTGCAACTTTACTGAAATTATTTAATAGTTCTAATAGTTTTTGGTGGAGTTTGTAGGGTTTCCATACATATGACATTCCATTTTTGTTTTATTTTATGTGCAGAACGTGCAAGTTTGTTACATAGGTATACTTGTGGTATGGTGGTTTGCTGCACCTATCGGCCCATGCTCTAAGTTCCCTCCCCTCAACCCCCATCCCCCAATAGGCGCTGGCGTGTGTTTTTCCTCTCTCTGTGCCCATGTGTTCTCAATGTTCAACTCCCACTTATGAGTGAGAAAATCAGGTGTTTGGTTTTCTGCTACTGTGTTAGTTTGCTGAGGATGATGGCTTCCAGCTTCATCTATGTCCCTGCAAAAAACATGATCTCATTTCTTTTTGTGGCTGCATAATATTCCATGGTGTATATGTACCACATCTTCTTTTCTTTTATTTTTATTTTTATTTTTAGAGGGAGTCCTGCGCTGTCACCCAGGCTGGAATGCAGTGGTGTGATCTCGGCTCACAGTAACCTCCACCTCCCTGGTTCAAGTGATTCTCCTGCCTCAGCTCCCTGAGTAGCTGAGATTACAGGCACACACCACCATGCCCAGCTAATTTTTTTTTTTTTTGTACTTTTAGTAGAGATGGGGTTTTGCCATGTTGGCCAGGCAGGTCTCAAACTCCTGACCTCAGATGATCCACCTCCCTTGGCCTCCCAAAGTGCTGGGATTACAGGTGTGAGCCACTGTACTCAGCCACCACATTTTCTTTATCCAGTCTATAATTCATGGGCATTTGGGTTGGTTCCATGTCTTTGCTATTGTAAATAGAGCTGCAGTAAACATATGTGTGCATGTGTCTTTATAGTAGAATGATTTATATTCCTTTGGGTATATACCCAGTAATGGGATTGCTGGGTCAAATGGTATTTCTGGTTCTAGATCCTTGAGGAATTGCCACACTGTCTTCCACAAGGGTTGAGCCAATTTACATTCCTACCAACAGTGTAAAAGCATTCCTATTTCTCTACAGGCTTACTAACATCTATTGTTTCCTGACTTTTTAATAATTGCCATTCTGACTGGTGTGAGATGGCATCTCAATGTGTTTTTGATTTGCATTTTGATTTAATGATCAGTGATGAGATTTCTTTCATATGTTTGTCAGCAGTGTAAATGTCTTCTTTTGAGAAGTGTCTGTTCATGTTATTCGCCCACTTTTTGATGGGGTTGTTTGTTTTTTTCTTGTAAATATGTTTAAGTTCCTTGTAAATTCTGGATATTAGCCGTTTATCAGATGGATAGAGTGCAAAAATTTTCTCCCATTCTGTTAGGTTGCCTGTTCACTCTGATGATAGTTTCTCTTGCTGTGCAGAAGCTCTTTAGTTTAATTAGATCCCATTTGTCAATTCTGGCTTCTGTTGCCATTGCTTTTGGTGTTTTAGCCATGAAGTATTTGCCCAGGCTTATGTCCTGAATGGTATTGCCTAGGTTTTTTTGTAGGGTTTTTATGGTTTTGGGTCTTACGTTTAAGTCTTTATTCCATCTCAAGTTAATTTTTATGTAAGGTGTGAGGAAGGGGTCCAGTTTTGGTTTTCTGCATATGGCTAGCCAGTTTTCCCAACACCATTGATTAAATAGGGAATCATTTCTCCATTGCTTGTTTTTGTTAGGTTTTTCAAAGACTAGATGGTTGTAGATGTGTGGTGTTATCTCTGAGGTCTCTGTTCTGTTCCATGGTTCTATATGTGTGTTTTGGTACCAGTACTATGCTGTTTTGGTTACTGTAGGCTTGTAGTATAGTTTGAAGTCAGGTAGTGTAATGCCTCCAGCTTTGTTCTTTTTGCTTAGGGTTGTCTTGGGGTTTGCTTAGGGTCTTCATTGATTCCACGTGAAATTTAAAATAGTGTTTTTCTAATTGTGTAAAGAATGTCAATTGTAGTTTGATGGTAATAGCATTTAATCTGTAAATTACTTTGGGGAGTATGGCCATTTTCATGATATTGTTTCTTCCTATCCATGAGGATGAAAGGTTTTTCCATTTGTTTGTGTCCTCTCTTTTTCCTTTGAGCAGTGGTTAGTAGTTCTCCTTAAAGAGGTCCCTCACATTCTTCGTTAGCTGTATTCCTAGGTATTTTATTTTCTTTGTAGCAATTGTGAATAGGAGTTCATTCATGATTTGGCTCTCTGCTTGCCTATTGTTGGTGTAAAGGAATGCTTTTGATTTTTGCATATCCATTTTGTATCCTGAGACTTTGCTGAATTTGCTTATCAGTTCAAGAAGTTTTTACACTGAGATGATGGCGTTTTCTAAATATAAAATTGTGTCATCTGCAGAGACAACTTGACTTCCTCTCTTCCCATTTGAATGCCCTTTATTTCTGTCTCTTGCCTAATTGCCCTGGCCAGAACTTCCAATATTATGTTGAATAGGAGTGGTGAGAGAGGGCATCCTTGTCTTGAACCAGTTTTCAAAGGGAATGCTTCCAGCTTTTGCCCATCCAATATGATATTGGCTGTGAGTTTGTCATAAATAGCTCTTATTATTTTTAGACATGTTCCATCATGTTTATTGAGAGTTTTTAACATGAAGGATGCTGAATTTTATCAAAGGCCTTTTCTCCATCTATTGAGATAATTATGTGGTTTTTGTCTTTGGTTCCATTTATGTGATGGATTATGTTTATTGATTTATGTGTGTTGAACCAGCCTTGCATCTCGGGGATGAAGCCGACTTGATTGTGAAGCTTTTTGATGTGCTGCTGGATTCAGTTTGCCAGTATTTTATTGAAGATTTTTGCATCGATGTTCATCAGGGATATTGGCTGAAGTTTTCTTTTTTTTATTGTGTCTTATCCCAGTTTTGGTATCAGGATGATTCTGGCTGCATAAAATGAATCAGAGAGGAGTCCCTCCTTTTCCATTTTTTGGAACAGTTTCAGATGGAATGGTACCAGCTCCTCTTTGTATTTCTGGTAGAATTTAGCTGTGTTCCATCTGGTCCTGGGCTTTCTTGTGTTGGTAGGCTATTAATTACTGCCTCAATTTGAGAGCTTGTTACTGGTCTATTCAGGGATTCGACATCTTCCTGGTTTAGTCTTGGTAGAGCGTATCTTTCCAGGAATTGATCAATTTCTTGTGGATTTTCTACTTTATTTGTGTAGAGGTATTCATGGTATTCTCTGATGGTACTTTGTATTTTTGTGGGGTAGTGGTGATATCCTCTTTATCATTTTTATTATGTCTATTTAATTATTCTCTCTCTTCTTCTTTATTGGTCTATCTAGTGGTCTATCTGTTTTGTGAATTTTTTCAAAAAGTCAGCTCCTGGATTAGTTGATTTTTTGAAGATTTTTTCATGTCTCTATCTCCTTCAGTTCTTCTCTGATCTTAGTTACTTCTTGTCTTCTGCTAGCTTTTGGATTAGTTTGCTCTTGCCTCTCTAGCTCTTTTAATTGTGATATTAGGGTGTCAATTTGAGATCTTTCTAGCTTTCTGATGTGGGGATTTAGTGCTATAAATTTCCCTCTAAACAGTGCTGTAGCTGTGTCTCAGAGATTCTGGTACGTTATCTCTTTGTTCTCATTGGTTTCAAGGAACTTCTGATTTCTGCCTTAATTTCACCATTTACCTAGGAGTCATTAATGAGCAGGTTGTTCAATTTCCATGAAATTTTGTGGTTTTGAGTGAGTTTCTTTCTTAATCCTGAGTTCTAATTTGATTGCACTGTGGCCTGAGAGACTATTTGTTATGATTTCCTTTTTTGCATTTGCTGAGGAGTGTTTTACTTCCAATTATGTGGTCAATTTTGGAATAAGTGTCATGTGGCACTGAGAAGAATGTATATTCTGTTGATTTGGGGTAGAGAGTTCTGTAGATGTCTACTTGGTCCACTTGATTTAGAGCTGAATTCAAGTCCTGAATATCCTTGTTAATTTTCTGTCTCGTTGATCTGTCTAATACTGACGTTGGGTTGTTAAAGACTCCCACTATTATTGTGTGGGAGTCTAAGTCTCTTTGTAGGTCTCTATAAACTTATTTTATGAATCTAGGTGCTCCTGTATGGTAAACATATATATTTATGATAGCTCTTCTTTTTGAATTGTTCCCTTTACTATTATGTAATGCCCTTCTTTGTCTTTTTGATCTTTGTTGGTTTAGTCTGTTTTGTCACAGACTAGGATTGCAACCCCTGCTTTTTTTTTTTGCTTTCCATTTGCTTGGTAAATATTCCTTCATCCCTTTCTTTTGAGCCTGTTTGTGTCTTTGCATGTAAGATGAGTCTCCTGAATATAACACACCAATGGTACACAGTACCCACTTCATACTAAAGATATAAGTGGGTACACAATACCATTATACTATTAGAATATTTTGAATGTGACTGTGTACTTACTATTGCCAATTAGTTTTATAGTTTCTTATGTTATTGGATTATCAGTTAGAGTCATTTGCTTTCAGCTTGAAGAGAACTCTTTAGCATTTTTCTAATACAGGTGTGTATTAGAGAAACTTCTTCAGCTTTTGTTTGTCCGAGAAAATCTTTATTTTTCCTTCATTTCCAAAGGACAGCTTTACCAGATACAGTATTCCTAGTTGCCAGTATTTTCCTTCAGCACTTAGAATATAACCACTCTCTCCTTGTCTGCAATGTTTCTGCCGAGAAATCTGCTGTTAGTTTTATCAGAGCCCCCTTATATGTTATGTAACTGTTTTCTCTTGCTTCTTTTAGGGTCCTCTCTTTGTCTTTGCCTTTTAATGGTTTGATTATATCTTGGTTTAGTCTTGTTTGGATTGAATGTGACTGGACATCTTTGGCCTTCCTTTACCAGAACATTTGTATCTTTCCTCAGATTTGGAAAGTTTTCAGCTATTGTGTCTTTTTATTTTTTTTTGAGACGGAGTCTCACTCTGTTGCCCAGCCTGGAGTGCAGTGGCATGATCTCAGCTCACTGCAACCCCTGCCTCCCAGGTTCAAGCAATCACCTTCCTTAGCCTCCCAACTAGCTGGGAATACAAGCACACACCATCACCTGTTTCTAATTTTGGTATTTGTGGTAGAGACAAGGTTTCACCATGTTGGTAAGGCTGGTCTTGAACACCTGACCTCAAATGATTTACCTGCCTTGGCCTCTGAAAGTGCTGGGATTACAGGCATGAACCACCATGCCCAGCCTCAGTTATTATGCCTTTTAGCAAGCTTTCTATTCCTTTGTTTTTCTCTTCTTTGTGAACTGCTATGACTTGAACATTTGCTCTTTTAATGCTGTTCCACATATCTGTCTTTACTTCTTTTTCATTCTTTTCCCTTTCTGACTCTATATTTTCAAGTAACCTGTCTTTGAGTTCACAGAATCTTTCTTCTCCTTAATCAATTCACTGTTAATGTTCTCAATTGCATTTTTTATTTCATGCCCAGCCTCAGTTATTATGTCTTTAAGTAACCTTTCTATTCCTTTGTTTTTCTCTTCTTTGTGAACTGCTATGACCTGAACGTTTGCTCTTTTAATGCTGTTCCACACATCTGTCTTTATTTCTTTTTCATTCTTTTTCTTCTTTAACTGTATATTTTCATGTAACCTGTCTTTGAGTTCACAGAGTCTTTCTTCTGCTTAGTCAATTCACTGTTAATGCTCTTGACTGCATTTTTCATTACATTTATTATATTTTTCAGTTCTAGAATTTTGATTTTTTTAAATAATTTCAATATCTCTGTTAAATTTCTCACTTTGGTCATTCATTGTCTTTCTAATTTTAATGAGTAGTTTATTTTTATTTTCTTTAAGTTTTCTGAGCTTCTTTAAAATAATTTTTCAAGTTGTCAGACCATTTGTATATCTGTCTCTTTGGGATCAGCTACTGTGAGATTGTTATGTTTTTTCAGTGGTATGCCTCCTAATTTTTTGTGTCTCTTGTTGCCTTATAGTAATGAGTACACATTTGAAGAAGTAGGGATTTATTTCAGTTTTTGAAGACTGGTTTTGCCTGAGAAAGGCTTTCACTATTCAGCCTGTCCAGGGATTCTGGGCAAGTTGTATGGCATGTTTCAAGATTGGGACTGCTCTTGAATTCATTGAACAGATTAGTGAGAAGTCTGGGACAGCTGGAGAGCAAGCTGAATTCCAGTGTCACTGAGCTTAGCTTGGCACTGGGTTAAACCCAAAATCTGGGGGTACTGCAGTTGGCCTGGTGTTGGGATGGGCCTGGAGACCAAGATTTCAAGGCTTTCCTGGAGCCAGGGCCTATGGGATCTGGCCTGGGGCTGGGTGGGCTTGGAGACTAAGACTGTGGGTACTGGCCTAAAGTTTGAGTCTGTGGGAACCTGATCAGCACTGGATTTTACTGGATTGGGCCTGGCATTGGAATGCAGGGAAAAGTCTGATACTCCTTTCTTTCTGAGCTATGCTGCCTGTGGTTGGGAGGGGGTGATGTGGGTAATGTAAAACTATCTTTTCTGCCCTATTTAATGCATCTTTTCTTATTTCTGTTCTACACCTAGGTGCTGTGATCTCTAACCTGTTTTCCTTAGCTCTTGTGAAGGTATTTTTTGTGTATGGATAGTTGTTCAGATTGATGTTTCCATGCAGGAATGAATGCTAGAGTCCTATTCTGCTATCTTCTCAAAATGTTTTAATCATGGCTCTGCCCATTTTCTAGCTTTGTGGCTAAGGGAAAGAATCTTGCTTTTTTTGAGGCTCACTTACCTCATCTGTAATTGGGAATACAAATAATAATCCATAATTTACAGAATTATTAGAAAACAAACTAGATGACATATGTAAGCTAGACACACTTTGATTTCTTAATTAAAATAAAAAAATATTTTGTTGGCTTTCAAACTAAATTTTGCTACTCAACCTTTTTATTCAAAAATAATCATACATGCATATACATATATACCAATTGAAAGCAGTATATTGCTATAATAATTTTAAAATTAAAAAGAAAAGTTTTTGGAAGGTAAACAATGAACAAAATGTGCTTGCTATGATGAAAATAAAAATTGAAAAAAGTCTCAGTCATAAATAATTGTTATTGGGGATATTCTATGCACCAGAATGAGTCATCTCCTTAGATTTACTTATAGTCTTAGAGGCAGTTACTGTTAGCGTAATAATCCCCATTTTATAGGAAAGGCAGTTGGGCATAGATACTCAAATTTATTACTCTAAGTCCCACGTAAAATGGAGAGTTAGGTTTGAAACTAGGCACTGTGCCCACTATGCCACTAGAGTCTGGTCTTCATGACTCCATGGCTTCAGCTGCCAGAGTCTTGGTAGCAATCTTGACACAAAAATAAGTATCAAACTGGGGGAAAAAAGTAATTTTCATGAAATCTCTGAATACTATTTAACTATATTAATTCGAATAATTTAAAGGAGGTTACTAGAATATTTACTTCTCAATGTTAAACTACTAAAATATCAATGATTTGTCACTTCCCTGAAGTGACAAAGGTTGACTGTACATTGATGTATTGATTTATTGTAATTTATCAATTAATTCATCCATCCAAAGACGTTTTTGAACATGTATTAAGTGGTAAGTCAATTTAAATCTTTATAGCTTAATGAGAAATTGTTTTCAAATATAGCTTGAAATATAGTGATATTTTGAGTGAAATTAATATTTTTTAGTAATTATGTCCAAAGTTAAACCTATAATTTTATTACTGAAATTCTATATGAATCCTAAGCATGGTAAAGGGGTGGCTCTTTATTACCCTAGTTGAGCTCATTAAGCTCATTTGAGAGATGTTTAGCTATTGTGTTTTCAGATTAGGAAAGTTTAGAGAAGTGATTTCTTCTTTCATTTAATATATTGAAACCATCACCTCACTGTGGGGCAGCCATCTCACATGGAACCCCTGTATTAAAAACTAAACTTCAGAATTCAGTGCCTAAATCATTACAAATAACACCGAAAGGTTTGGCTTAATAAAACTAGGTTTTTATGACAAGATCCCACAGTGTCTTGCAAAATACTGATAATTGTATAATAAAAAGGAAAATAGGCTGGGCATGGTGGCTCATGCCTGTAATCTGAGCACTTTGGGAGGCTGAGGCAGGTGGATCATTTGAGGTCAGGAGTTCAAGACCAGCCTAGCCAATGTAGTGAAACCCCGTCTCTACTAAAAATACAAAAATTAGCTGGGCGTGGTGGCACACGCCTGTAATCCCAGCTACTCAGGAGGCTGAGGTGGGAGAATCGCTTGAACCCGAGAAGCAGAGGTTGCAGTGAGCCGAGATGGTGCCACTGCACTCCAGCCTGGCCGACAGTGCGAGACTCCATCTAAAAAAATAAATCAATAAATAACAAGGAAAATAATGTGCACAGCTTATAAGCAAGTAATTTGGAAGAGGAAATTTATCCTACCCCAAAACTTGTTTTTTTTTTCCTTAGGTATCTGATGGCCTTGATCCATTAGGAATATCTGTCTTCTCTAGATCAGTCTATTTACTTCAGTTCTGCATGTTAGCCCTTATTTATTATCTCTTGATTATTTTGAATTGCTTTTATATGCTTTTTCTTGTTCTATGTATCCACAAAGTTAGCTTTTGTACCCTTCATTTCTTCCTTCTCTGTGGCCCCTGCATAACTGTTATAAGTGGTGCTCAAAATGGAGTATCCACAAGAATCATTTGGACAACTTATAAAACATCTCTAGCTTTCTAGATTCCACCTAGGGAGGTTCTGACTCTATTGATTTGGGCTTTGTCCCAAGAATCTGTATTTTCAAAATGCGTCCCATTAATTCTGATGCCGTTGGTCCTCTGAGGACAATTCTGGGAATTTTTTGCTGGAGGGAAGGTATGAAAAAGTAAGTTGGTATATTGCAGATATGGGTGTGTGGAATTTGCAACACTGGAAATATATTGCAGTGCTATGACTTCAAACACTTACAAAGATAAAGTGGAATGGTTTTTTTATGGGGGCAAATTTCTTTTAATTTGGGCACTTTGTAAAATGGAAGAGATGCATAAAAAACTGAGTATGAATGAACATGATGGTTTCTATGTTAATTATAAATGCAGATGTTGTGCCTTTTTATCCAAAGATACTTCAATCAAAAATATTTGATAGCCAGTATCCTAACTTGTTTCTCAATCTGTCTGTGTGTAAATTTTCTCTTCTGTTTATTCCTGTCACTCCCTCCCCTGGAATGACTAGTGGAATAATTGGCTATGATCTGTGATATTATAAAATATGTATTTGGTCTTCATTCCTGTTTTCTGGCATATGATTCCTAAAATCCTTGGAATCTCCAAAGTGATGGTGGTGTCTTTTCGTATGTTAATGAGTTGACTGATGTCTAGCAGCTTCAGGATGGCAACTGGTCACCAGAAGGACCAAGGCATGATTAGAGGATTGGCACTATGAGCCCCACTCCCCACCAGCCTTCAGGGTGGGGAGAAGGGCTGAAGGTTAAGTTGATTACCTTTAATTAGTTGATGTATTAATTAATGATTAATAAACACATCATTACGTATTTAATGATGTAATCAACCTACATAATAATGTTCTATTAAAATCCAAAAGTTCAAAACTTCAGAATAGCTGAGCACATGGAGGTTTCTGGAGGATGATGTGCCTAGGTGGGGACGTGGGGTGGGGCGGGGAGCTGGAAGCTCCTCACCCTATCCATCTCTTCATCTATACACTTTGTAATAAACCAGTAAACATAAGTGTTTCCCTGAGTTCTGTGAACCACTCTAGCAAATTAATTAAATCCAATGAGTGATTCATGGGAACCCCAATTTATAGCCTGTCCATGAGAAACACAACAACCTGAGGCTTGCATTTGGCATCAGAAGTTGGGGCAATCTTGTGGGACTAAGTCTTCAACTTGTGGGATCTGAAACTTTCTCCAGGGTAGATAGTGTTGGAATTAAATTGGAGGATACCCAGCTGGTGTCCACCACATAATTGATTGCTTGCTTGGCGTGTGGGGGAAAATCTCCAAACATTTGTTCACAGAAGTCTTCTGTGTTGATTGTTGTGGGGTGAGAGCAGAGGAAAAGCAGACAGTTTTTTTTTTTCCTCATAGAGACTCCATGAAGGAAAAAATATAATATTGATGAGGAATACCTTGTTATATTTCAGTAAGGATACCTGGATTCTATATCATATAAGGTAAGATACTGATTCTATTAGGATTTCGAAATTGGTATAAATTTGGAGATATCATACTCTTAGGGCCAGTTAAATGTCATTTTTTAAAAAAAATTTCTACCCCGTTTTGCTTTTTTTTACATAGCTTCTTTCTACATATTTTTGGTAGTTTTAAACATTTCAAATTTGACATGCAAGTCATGTGTGTGTATATATACATACAGACTTTATATACAAAGTTTATACATATGACTGTGTTTGTTTACATATATAGTATATTGGAATGCTCAGGTGAAGTCAAATGAATATGACTGAAGAAAATCTCTCAAATATCTGTATTTCCAAGGACTATTAACACAAAGATTAATTTAGAATTAAATGAAACCAAAGCCTCTGTAACTCTAAAAAACAAAATGTTTTCTAAATAGCAAACAACTATATATTATATTTATTGTTTGAGTCAATTTTATCATAGGTTGCTTTGATGTATGTCATTAAAACCTATGAGGAAAATTTTGGAATATGAATTAGATGAGAGTCTACCTAATAAATGCCCAAGAAGCATCTCTGTTCTAATAATTTTTAAAATTAAGCTAGACATTTTGTCCTCTCTAGTAATGGAGAAAATGTTTAATAATTTTAAAATCAAACTGAGTAGGTTGAGTTTATCTGCTCAGTGAGGAACATTTCTCTTGTTATAATTTAGTTGAAATCATTTTTATAGATATTGGAGTTCCTTCACAACCACAATGTCTTTTTTTTATGTTGCCTTTTGGCTTTTATTCCGAGGCAAACATTTTTTAATTTAAACATGATGTGTTGTATTTACTTTGAATGCCAATATATTGTGTATTACCCACCAAGTGATCTTTTTTTTCTGCTCTTCAGAATTAAATAAACCAAGACACAACACATGTCTTAAAACCACAATAGTTTATTTATAAGAAGAAAGACAGCCCATCAAACTTTCCACAGGAATTTAAAAAATCCATCAGGGACTCAAAGCCTTTACTTTCTTTCCATTCATATAATTTTGGTTTTGGCTTAACACTTAGGACAATATTCACTTCAAAAGAATATCCCTTGCATTTTAAGTAAACAATCATTGTTCTACACAGACTTTTAATTTTTCCTCTTCTGCCCTTTGCCACTTTTCTACTTTGGTTCCATAACTTTGCTAGCATTGCATCCAGAGCATGCCAGATATAAAATCCTTTTTCAGTTTATATTTTGATATGAAGACTAACTCATGAAAGATCGAATTGTTACATTTTGTTTCATTTCCAATTATTCTTGACGTCTATAGTTTCTTAACATTTTAAAATGATACTTTGATTATAGGGGATGAGATAGGACAAAATAACTGCAATTAGAATGAAATCGATTCTGGCTTTAGAAAGGAAAAATCAGTTTAAACATGATGCAAGGCAATGAAGTTTCATTTGGTTCAAATTCTGTGGGACTGGATAAGCTAAAACATATGATCTAGGGTGGCCTTAGTCTCATCCCAAGTGGATCTCATCAAGCAACTTCAAACCTCACTGCAAGAGACATGGTTACTGATGATCAAGTGTGGGTCAACAACAAATATTTATAAATTGTGAAGTTCTATCTCTTGTTCTTCTGTGTCAATAATAAGTTTACAAATTGTAGATCTACCTGTTTAATTGTTAAGGGTATCTGAAATACCTAAAGGTTCTCTCTTTCTCTGGCCCATTGAGGTCATAAACAATTGAAAATTTACTTCAACTTCACAGTTACACTGGAATCCTGAAACTTGCCTTTCATACTGATAAGTTGGTTCTCTCGTTTTCTGGCCCATTGAGGTCATAAACAATTGAAAATTTACTTTAGTTTCACAGTTATAGTGGAAATCCTGAAACTTGCATTTCACACCGAAAAGTCATATTCAGCCATGTGTGATACTTATTATATGTGATATGTATGATAACATATTTTTACCACAACTTAAGGACTTGCAAAATGAAGAACAAGTGCTTTTATGATGAAGATATAAAAAGCCATAAATTTGCTTCAAATAAACTTATTGTGGACAGTGCTATACTAAGTAGTGGCCAACACACAGTCTTGGCCCTTAGAGAGTTGACAGCTTTTCAGCTCTTCTTTTTTCCTGTAAGTAATGACTTATAAAAGACCTGATATATAAGATATATACAGGTGTTCCCTATCTTACTTAAATGTTCTCATCCCAAAGACCTTTGCAAAATAATCTCATGTGCATTAAAATGTGTAATTTATAACTCTATATATTATTATAGAATATAAATATATGAATACATACTTACCAGTGAAATATTATCAGTTTTAGTGTCGTATATATTCACAGATGCTTTTGCTATATAGAAGTGCTGTCTGTGTGGTGTTAATATTTTCCCAGTGTGTTCTAAATTAACACATACTTATGGACTGGTCTTGCCCTCTTGCTCTCGCTTGATCTCTCTCAACTCGTGACTATAATGCAATATAAGGGAGGTATGAAAACTCCAGATATGATTAAAATAACAGGTGCTTGTATAGAAAGAATTCATAAGGCACAGGAAGAAAAAGACTTCTTTGTGGCAAATATTAATTTTCTGCAACTTTGCTCCCTGCTGTTTGGGCCTGCAACCAACACCTTTGTATTTCCTGGAAAATCCAATATGTTACACCCAATTTTCTGTCACATGCAGTGGAGTTCAGTGTTTAAGAACTCAGACTGACTATTATGCCACTTTCCAGCCTAGTGTCCTCAAGCAAGAAAATTTACCTATTTGCCTTCTGGTTTTCTCACATGAAAAACTGAATCTAAGAAGTATACATTTTCACAATTAACTTCTCTGAGGTTAGGTGGAGTGTTGCAATAGAAGGAATATCATAATTTAATTGGTAACACCTTTTTTCTTGGTGCTACATTCCATGATGGCATGTATAACAATCTATATTGTTTTAAATGTGAGGAAGTATGATAATTATTACTTCCTTATAAGGTGTTGCTGAGAACTAAATAAATTAGTGTAAATGAGGCATTTAGTACAATGACTGGCAATAACTATTGGTTATCACTATATTTGCCCGATGGAACCCATTGCTTAAGCTTGAGTCTGTAAGAGGGGGTGTTGTGTGTCTCATTAGGAGGAAAAAACAGTTGCGCTCTGGTCTTTGTTATAAAACTCAGTGTGGAGGTGGGGAGAGGTTAATTGCCTTGGCTTCTTCAGTATATTCTAAGCATCCTAAAACTAAGAAGTGAGTGTTCTTTTTTAAATCAACTATTAGACATTCATGAATGTGGTTCATATTCAATAAATGTTTGTGAAGCATATGACCCCTTCCTTGCTTAATTAATCTTTTTTGTATTGGCAAAATAAGTTTTAAAGTATCTTACCATTAGTGGTTGGAAAATAATTACTGGCTTACATGTGTAATGCTCAATAAGTAAGCATTATTTCTACTTAGTCATGGTTTCCTAACCCTCTTACAAATACTCTCTCTTTAATAAACACATTTAAAATTTTCTTCTACTAGTTTGATACCTGTGAAACTGTTACTGAATAATTGAATATCAGGCTGGGCATGGTGGCTCAACCCTGTAATCCCAGCACTTTGGGAGGCCGAGGCAGGCAGATCACTTGAGGTCAGGAGATCAAGATCATCCTGGCTAACACGGTGAAACCCTGTCTCTACTAAAAATACAAGAAATTAGCTGGGCGTGGTGGCGGGTGCCTGTAATCCCAGCTACTCAGGAAGATGAGGCAGGAGAATTGCTTGAACCCAGGAGGCAGAGGCTGCAATGAGCGGAGATTGTGCTACCGCACTGAAGCCTGGGAGACAGAGTGAGACTCCATCTCAAAAAAAAAAAAAAGAATATCAAATAGATTCACTTATAAATTATGTGAAACTTTTCATTAGACCTCAAGTAGAGAATCAGATCCACCTTAATGATTAATGGGTGCCTTACAATTGTTATAAATCTTCAGTATATATACACACTCATATTGCTTCTCTTTCTCTCACCTTCATCAAAGATTGGGGAATGTTGGGCAATCTTACTCCCTGTTTCACCATTTATATGGCATGCCATTGCATCTACTGCTTTCACATGATTCTTCCAAGAAATTGCTCCAGTACAAACTTCTCCTTAAAGAGAAGGCAGCAATTCCTTCAGTGCATCCAAGATAGCACACACACACACACACACACACACACACACACACACACACACACACACGCACCAGTCATTCTGCAGACTCCTTCTGGATCTAAAGGTGTTACTTTTCAGCAAGCCAGGCCTTAGATGATGAAACTGGACTCCAAGCAACCCCAAGCTTGAAAAAATGAATGAAAAATGAATGAAAATAATAGATTGGGATGGGAGAGGACACTCTAATATGTTTGGCCATGAGGATTCGAGAGTTTCTAATTCTACATCAGGGGTTAAAACAAACATTTTCAATAAAAGTCCAGTTATTTTAGGCTTTGTGGGTCATATGATCTATGTTGCCACAGCTCAACTCTATTGTAGATCAAAGGCAGCCATAGACTACATATACAAATGAATGTAGCTGTGTTTCAATAAAACTTTATTTACAAAACCTGTGGGAGACAAAGGGCCAGGCTTGTCCTTTAGGTCATCATAGTTTGTTGACCCCTGCTCTATAGAAAGACATTGTCTCAAAATTCTAATGTATTTATTATAAGATATTAAGCATCTATTATTTGCTTACTACTGTAATTTTTAAAACTTCCCAAACTACTTTTGTTTTCCCATAAGCAAGACTCCAGCTCTTGTTTATCTTCCTACTTGACTCACAGTTGAATGTCTTATTTTGTACCTATGGTTGTCTGTTTTCTCCATAACAAGCATTTTCAGATAAAAGCTTGTTCACTTTATATTGTGGATGCATTAGAGCCTCAGATAGATCTTGAGTGAGTAACATGCATATCTGATGTGCTCATTGGAAAAATTGGACTTAACAAAGTGAGGACAGAGAAAACAGACGGTGCCATTGTGCTAAAGCACCCTCTTCATATGTGAATGGATTTCCTGACTCTCTCCCTGCACAGCTGTAGCCAGAACACCAAGGAATTGTGCCCTCCAAGTTGTGTCTTGTACTGGAGGTCATAATTACATTTTAAATTGGGATAGCTAGAATTTTGTTTCACTCATTATGCTGTTTTGTTTTTCTTTTTCCTGCGCAGAGGTCCTTATTATCCCCCCAATGAAATAAGATCAGTTTCCATTTCTTGCTAAGATCCTTTATTTCACCTCAGAAATCACAATATCCAACAAGTGGCCCAGAATAGGTGTTCAACAAATGTTTGTTGAAATAATTAAAACAGTTGTGTTATGCAAGGCCACTGAGGCTTTCCCTTGCCTCTTACTTATAGACATAATATCTTGGCGTTAGGCATAAATTTCATTTTTTACAGATATATTCAATATGTTCGCTGCACTCTTTTGTTCTTCCAACTGGAAAGATAGAAGCAAATTTGCTGGAGCATGTTTTGTTACATCCCTAGAGAATGTATAATCACTTAAGACTTTAATTTTTCCAAAGAATTACAAATCATTATTTTCCTCTCTGAACAAGCTATTGGCTCTCCTGAAAACATAGACAATACAATATTATAATTTTTTAAAAGTTAACAAAACTTATTTTTGTTCATGTAATATATAGTAAAGCATTATGTATATATATTTTTCTTTTTCTGCCTACTACTGTTTATGCATTACATGCTAGTATTGTTTCTATGATTAGATGTTTTTCAGGCATTTGTCTTAAATTAAATTTCCATATGTTTAAGGCAGTGACTTGCTAATGCAAAACTTTGGCATTTGCATGTATTTTATTCCATTGCAAAATTCTATAGCATCTGTAATTATTTAATGATCAAAACAGTTACTTGATCTTGTCAATATTGCTATTTCTAACTAACATATGAAAATTGAGATGTCCTTTTTTCTCTTTCACATATTAATTTTCACATGAAATTGAAAAACAGAGTAAAAAAATTTTTCATTCTTAAGTAATTATTGCTTGTCATCCCAACCTGAGAAGCATTGAGCTAAATGGAGAAATGCTTCTTTTCCAAAGACAAAAATTCAATTTACAATTAGCGTTTGGAATTCATCTGATAGGAAAATCACCTGGAAATTAATAATACATCTCTAGCAGGAGAGAAGAAGAGTCAAAAGAACTCTGGACCTTCCCGATCTGGTAACTATTTGTATTCTAGTAGAATCAACCTATGAGAGAGTCTGTTAAGGCCCTATAACACTTTCCATAGGCTTAGTAATAAAAATACCACCATACTTCATCAATCTTGAATCACATCTTTACACATTTTATTTAACATCATTTTAATCATGATGTCCTTTATGGTCAATTGCACTTTATATTAGATGAGGTATAGTATTTAAAATATGACAATTACCATTTATTGAGCATATATTATGTCTAAGCCACTGTTTTAGGCTTTTTACAAAAAGTATGTATTTAACCTTGTAAGATCTTAAATACCAGAAAGCAGAGATTCAGAGAGGTGCATAACTTGCCTAGAGTCATAAGCCTGGTAAGTGGTAGAACTAAAATTCAAATTTGGATCTCTATGACTCTTGACCACTTGACTACATTGCTGACATGGAAAAGGAGAAGAAGAAAGATGACTATGTGGATATAAGGGTGTACCTCAGAACCAAGAAAAGGAGATGGAATTAGACCTCAGAAAATGATGGACCAGGAATTACAACTACGTCAGGCTTTTCTTAGCTTTCTCTTTGTTGTGTCTCTTTTTCTTCCTGAACCTGTGCTTTCTTATTGCTTTCTGCATGCTGGCTTTCTCCATTTTGTTATATGGCAGAAATTTTCCCTTTACACATCATCCAACCTATTTAAAATAGCCTGGCTTCCAATATCTATGGAAAATAGCTGCCCTGTACTAACGTGAGAGTTGGGCTATACTGCTGTCAATTGCAAGGAGTTTCCAAAGAATGAGGAACTGTTAGATCATGGAATGGATTAATAACTCCAAAAGTTATAGAGTCACACATTAGTGTGATTGAGAGATGTTCTTTTCCTGTGTTGGTTTGAAACGCACACAATTCACAGGAATGCGTATAGTTGGTTCTTACTTTGAAACAAACCAGTTTCCTTTGGGTGCTGCTATAATCTGAATGTTTGTGTCCTCCCAAAATTCATATGTTGAAATTGTAACCCTTGAGGTTATGGTATGAGAAGTAGAGCCTTTAGAGGTGATTAGATCATGAGAGCAGAGCGTTCAGGAATGAGATTAGTGCCCTCATAAAAGAGGCATGAAAGAGACCTCTCATCCCATCCCTTCAACCATGTGAGGACACAGTGAGAAGGTGGTTACTATGAACCAAAAAATTGGCCTTCACCAGACCTGAAACTGCCAGCACCTTGATCTTGACCTTCCCAGCCTCCAAAAGTAGAAGAAATGAATTTCTGTTGTTCGTAAGCCACTCAGTTTATGGTATTTTGTTATAGTGCCCAGAATGGACTAAAACAGATGATGTATGCAGCTAACTTTTGGTCCAACTAGCCTTGCAGTTCACTCCCTGACTTGGATGTGTACACATGGTTTCCTCACTATGCCTTCTAATATTTAAAGTAATATCTGCCAATAAGTAATTTTTAAAACTAGTGCTATCTATTTAGAAGAAGCTGATATAAAGTGAGAGAAACTTCCTGGGTAATGTGAAACTTAAATCAAACTTTGAAAGGTATATAGAGTTTGGGTGTAGAGAAGGGAGACACTAGTTAAGGGAAAGAACAGCCTCATTGGCTGAAATGGGGATATAAAAAGGCTTAGTATAGCAAGAAAGAAAATAAATAGACATGGAAGACTTCATTTTAAAGAGACTTGAAAATCATTAGGAAGTTAGTGTGTAACAAATCGTGGAGAACTGTGACACAGACCACATAACTATTCAACAAATTTGTTTCTTTTTGTTCCTGGAAAGATGATAAACTACATTGCCAAACTCCTTTGCAGATTACGTGGCCGAATGACTTTATTCTTGCCAATGGAATGTGGTTGGGAGATCTGGTTCATAAAAACCTCTGGTGTAATCTTTCACTTTCTCCCTTTCCTATTTGCTGATTTGATTTTGGTGCCCAAGTTGAAAATGGCAGAACTTCCAACTGTCTGTTATCACCATATGGAACAGAGGGCCTTCCCTCCTTTCAATTGGAATTTGCATGAGTGAGAAATAAACTTCTATTGGGATAAACCGTTGAAAAGGCCGTTGTAGGAGCTACCTAATACAAACAACTAATGGCCCAAGCTAAAGTGCTCAATTTTCATCTCATAAATGTGACGGGGCTTTTGAGTAAAAGGTCAGCAGGATGAAATAAATGTCTTTTAAGACCAGTTTGGCAAAATGGAGCAGGACAGGCAGAAGAAGAGACTGGGGCCAAAGACTACACAGAGGACATTTATTGAAAAAGCCCAGACAGAGGAGAACCAAGGGGATAAAGTCATACAAGGACAAAGGAACAGAAAGTTCCGTATAATGAATGTGAAAGTTATCAAAACTTCGTTGATGCCAAAGGGCTAAATCTTTAGAAAAGGTCCAAGAATTTGATGGTGTAGAGGCCAGTGACGATCTTTGAAATGTTCATGTATGTGGAATAATATGGTGGTTTAAGGTGGAAATGCAGTGTCAGGAAAAAACTAATTAGGCAAGAGGGTGTTTTTTTGTTTGTTTGTTTGTTTTGTTTTAGTTTTTTTTGAGAAGGAGTCTCACTCTGTCGCCCAGGCTAGAGTGCAGTGTCGTGATCTTAGCTCACTGCAACCTCTGCCCTCCGAGTTCAAGAGATTCTCCTGCGTCAGCCTCCCAAGTAGCTGGGATTACAGGCGCCTGCCACTGTGCCTGGCTAATTTTTTGTATTTTTAGTAGAGATGGGGTTTCACTATCATGGCCAGGCTGGTCTTGAACTCCTGACTCGTGATTCACCTGCCTCGGCCTCCCAAGAAGGTCTGTGTTAATTTAAAAATAAAATTTTGTATGGTAAAAATTTAAATTAATTAATAAGTAAATAGCCAGTGTATGGTTTCAACAAGACTCTGTGAGGGTTGGACATTATAAAGCACTCTCCATTAGTCCCTGCCTTACTCCATGACACCTGGCACTAGTGGATTATGGTCCTCTTTTTCCTACTGAGATGATCTCAGAATTCTTCTCAAAACCATGCTCTAGGTAGCAAGATCCAATTCATTGGAGTTGGCGATTGAACTAGTACCTTTTCTCTGTCTGTGTGCTTTAGGTAATTACATGGATTTTGCCATTCTGAGGATTAGGGAGGAGACTGAGAAGTAGTACAAATACAACTTACGTGTACATGCCCTAAGTTGTATTGGAAGTTTCTCAGACCCATGGCAGTGAAAATTTATTATAATTCTGCACTCATTTTTTGCCTGTGGGGCCTCTTTCTTATATCGATTTTCTCCTCAATTGGTATCATTATTATGTGATTGTCTTTCAGTATTATGCTTTAGGGTCACTCGGTTCTTTATGATTGTCATAAATATTATTTAATGATAACTTTTGCATAGAATCTTTTCTTTTTGTTAAATCCTTAAGCATGCTGTACTTCATGTAGTTCAATAGATTAAAGGAAAACTACTTGAACTCTTGTGTCAATTTTTTTTTTCTTTTGCCTTTCAGGGATTCTCTGTCTGGGACTTAGTTTGAGCTGTAGGCTGTGTGCCAGCTGGAAGCTGGACTGATTTCTGTGAGTGGAGCCACAGCCCTCATAAGTTAGTGTAGCATTACAGTGGTTTTCTGTTTCCCATTAGCTGTTTAAGAAGAAGCACTCAAATGTGATCAGCATTTTGTAACTTAAGTTCTGAATAACATTGGTAGCCCCAAGACCAGTAATAATAGCAAGATGGAAAGCACAGCTAATGGTATTTTCTGCAGAAGTATGTATATATATTACTGCTTACATTTTGATTGGGTCAAAAAATCAGAAAATTCTTGAATGGAGTGTGTGACATGAAGGTGTTTAAAGACTCTATGGGAGACAAAATATAACATCTATTTTGTTTATAGTTGAACATTCTTAGTTAAAATATAATGAAATGAGATAATAATAATAGCTAACATGTATTGAGTATTACATGTCAGGCACTGTTCTAAATACGTTTTATGTGTTGTCTTATAGATTCTCTAGCAAATATCAATTTATCCTAGAGAAATTACTAAACTATATTAAAAAGAAAACATTTTAAAATTAATATTTATGCTTAATAATATGCATAGAAATTTAAGACTATTGGCTCTCACTTAAATATAGCCCTAAAGGATCCTAAATTACTGGATCTAGCTCATTAAAATCACGGGGTTCTTATGACTCTATCTGTCACTTTTCTCTGTCAATGAGTCTCATTTTCTTTGTGTGTGTGTTTTTTTACACTAGCTGTGAGAATTAAGGAATAATAATTATCTAAAGAAAAAATCTTTATTAAAGAAATATGTTAATAATTATCATCAAGAGAAATCTTATCTAAGATTCAGAGCTTTTTTTTATCTTTGAGTCTATATAGATATTTATTATTTGAAAAATAAACATTAAATAATACATTTATTCTGATACTTCTTAGATGCTTTTATAGAAAGAATAAATACACAGGTTTTGTTAAATGAATTTTTGCAGCTAGTATTTTTGTCTCATATGAAGAAAAGCAAAAAGCCTAGGTTTTCAATATATATTCTTTCTTTTTTAATATTCTCATTTTTAAGAATTGCAATTCTTCCTATTGTCTGGTGCTGCATTTTATATACTTTTTCTCTTGGAATTAGTAGAAGTGATATTTTTATGGCATTTTTATATGCATAGGTATCTTTTTTCTGATTTATATAGCTATATATACTTGCTTAATTTTAACTAAGTTTTGTTTTTTGTTTTTTTTTAAAGATAGTGGTTCCTGGGAAAGTTAACCTTTAAAATAATGTTGAAATGACATACTAACCTTAAGAGAATAATACTTTGTCTTAAATACATGTAAAATTCTGAATGGGAGGTACAGATGAATGTAGGGCTGTGTTTCAAGTTTCCAGGCACTGTTTGAGAGGGCAGGGAAGGCCAATTGCTGTCTCCACTATCCCAGTCCAAGCTAAAGAACAGCCTTTCTTTCTTGGAAATTGTAACTTTTCATTCTAACTTGGTTTATATTAGTGCAGATTCATATAGTGCTACTGGAAGTCGGATCTTCCAAGGAGATCTTACATTATTCTAAAACCATAGTTGGTTCCCTCCTTGTGTGGGTCAAATGTAGCAAAGATGGTTTGGATAGCAACTTCTTAATTATATTACAGTGCCTTAGGTAATTAGATATCATAGACCAGTACTTCTCAAACTTTAATGTCTATATGGATCACTGGGGGAACTTGTTAAAATGCAAATTCTGTTTCAGTAAGTCTGGAAGAACCTGATATTCTGCATTTCTAGTAAGCTCCCAGATGATGTGAATGTTGCTGATCGATGTTTTGCACTTTGAGTAGCAAGGCCTTAGAGAATGATAAGCAAGAAGGAAAAATGGCCTTAACTTGACTCTTGCTCGACAGTGGGCATCTTCCCTGACTCTACACTTTTCATTGATTCTGGACTTCTAGTTTCTGGTTCAACATCCTGGTGGTCCTATTCAGGGCTTTCACACAAGCTCTCTGATTAAAAAAAAAAAACACACATAATGTCCCCACTCATCACCTGGCTCATGACCATGCTTGAATCTCAATCTATGCATGTTTTCCTGTGGGAAAACATTCATTCCCTTCAAGCTGGGGCTAGGGATTACCACAGCACATCAATGACACTATTAATAGTCATTTCACTTATATATACTTGGGCAATGTCTGCTTTTCCCATTACATGATAATGACGTCCATGACACCAGAGCTTATATCTATCCTTAGAACTTCCTTTAGGTGTTGGCAATCAAGTCATCTGCCCTGACTATAACCTCAGAAGACTCTCCTTTTGGAGTGACTTCCTTGAAATTTATTAAGTCCCACTCTTATAACTGGCGCCTATCCAGATTCAAGCCCAGACAGGAATGTGCGTGGGTCCAGTCCCTCTCTTGTGTCATAACTTCACTTCTTTGGGCAGCACTCTCCAACTCTACACCAGCCCCTACATACATTAGCCAACCAGATGCTAGGGTACTAGCTCTGGGACTTGCATCTATAGGGTCATCCTGGGGTCCCAGGCCAAGCTGCTTCCAAAAGGGAGGCCAAATAGATCGTTCTCATTGGCCAAGTGGAATTTCTTTTTCTGAATCTTGTGATTTGGGACAGCCAGAATGGTGCTGACAGTGACGATTGTGGGTGATTCAAATTGTTTATATAAATAGGGCCCTGCAAGAAAAATTTTTTAGGGTCTAAACACTTAAGAGTGGTCCTGTCCATCTGATCATTGATGTATTGTTAGGTACCCCAAAATAAAATGAATAACTAATAAATTGTATAATATAACAGGATCTAAGCACTAAAAAAAGTGGAATGGGGCTGAGAGTTGATTTTCATTTGGCAGCTGCTAGATATGATCTTGGGCTCTCAAGGTATTCCTGGCCACCAGGTAAGACAAGTGAAGTTATGACACAAGCCACAAATATGACAATCCCTCAAGATGCATTGTTCAGATGACACTTTCAATTTTGATTACAGTAGAGCCCAACCTCACATTTCTACGGAGATTTCAGCATTTTCTTAACTCATTTTCTGTTGCGTTCATACCACAATGTGTGCTCCATATGTGAAAGTAAAGTTAAATCAAAAGCTGCCTTTTCACTCCAGAAATCTGTACTTACTATATTGAGCTATAACTGTGATATTGGAAGGTAAAACTACATGAGTAATACAATCTGACACGCTGAATCATAATTGGGTGCAAAATAAATACACTGCTCCCAAAAATGACACCTAAAAGATCATTCTTAACCAACATCTTAAGTTATTGATATTATTTTGGAATTTTTTTTCACTTTTAACCTAACTTTAAACCATGTGCTTTACTTTTCTCTTCCAGCCTAGCAGGAATGAAGACCAAAAGACAACTATCATGTTTGGGATCACTTTTCCAACAATGAGGTTTCTGAAAGACATGACATTTTCATTGGAAGTCTCACAGTTAAAGAAATATCACTGAAAACACATTAGACTAATAGTAGGCCCAGCTAGATTCTATAGCCTTGGACAATTTTGGATGGGCAAAGCAAGGCAATTGGTTGGGCCTCAGTTTCCTCATTCATAAATTGAGGCTGAACTAAGTTATTGGAGGGGTCTTTTCTGTTCCAAAACTTGTGAGACAAAGTCCTTCAGATAATCATTTGCATTTTCTCAGCCACTGCAGGCTTGGTTTCAAGACTGTGATCCACCAAGGTCAGGAGATCAAGACCATCCTGGCTGACACAGTGAAACCCCGTCTCTACTAAAAATACAAAAAATTCGCTTGGCGTGGTGGCCGGCGCCTGTAGTCCTAGCTACTCAGGAGGCTGAGGCAGGAGAATGGTGTGAACCCGGGAGGCGGAGGTTACAGTGAGCCGAGATCGTGCCACTGTCCTCCAGCCTGGGTGAAAGAGCAAGACTCCGTCTCAAAAACAAACAAACAAACAAACAAAAAGACTGTGATCCCAGTAAAATATGAAGCCAGGGTTGGGTGGCCACTTCATAAAGCAGTTCTGTGGGGCCTCTTTGTCTCACAAGTTATCTTTACATTGGATGACACTGAATTAGGAGTTGAAGTGAACTTGGTTGGATTTGGATACTGCTCTAAAATTTAGAAAATTAGGTCATTTGACATTTCTGCTCTGTGTTTTGCCACGTTTTGTTCCTACATACTTTTGCAAAGATCAAGGAAGACCTCTGAGGCTTCTCTTTGTCTCTTATTTCTATTACTATCCCCCCAATTCAAGTCATCATCATTACCCTGGACTTCTGGGATAGCTTCCCACTGTTCCCACTCATCTACTCTTGCTCACTGCCTTCCCCCCAAACCCCATTAAATTCATTCTCCAGACAGTGACTAGAGTGAATCGACTATATCTTCTCTTTTCCTGCTCTGGATATAATTTATATCCTTCGTGCTCCATTTCTGTGCCCCTGTGTGCCAACTGCTATTGTCTGCATTAGATGGAATTCCTTATCTTCTGGCTTCTATTGAATTTGGTGAACTGGGGAGGGTCAAATAGGAGATCAGTGTGTGGGAGAAGAAAGAAGTTTGAGTATTTATCACCTAGTAAGGGGAGCTTCCAGGACACTGTTTGGCAGGGATGCTGGGCCTCTACTGGAGGCCTAGTTCTGATTGTGTTGCCCTCTCCTTCAGCTACAGTTACAGTTATAGTGCTTTCTAGATTCTGGGAACTCCACCCTTTCCTGCTTCTTCAGGCCTAGGAATGGTAATACTTCCTCATTGTTGCCAAGTCTAGTGTATTTTACAGTCCTCTATTTTTCTGTTTTAACCTTACTGTTATCTGAGTAGGTCATCTCCTTCCTGCCAAGTCATTAACTGGTACAGGAGGGAGAAGGAGAGAATTCACATACCATAAAATTCACCTTTTTGCAATGTATGTGTCATCGGGTTTTGGTATATTCACAAGGTTGTAGAACCTTCACCATCTAAATTCAGAACAGTATAATCAACCTGAAAAGAAATCCTGCATCCATTCCCAGGCACTCCTCATTTCCTTTTACCCCACTGTCTGGAATCCTCTGCTCTGGATATTTCATATAAATGGAATAATACCATATGTAGACTTTTTTTTCTTATTTTTTGGTTAAGTACAATGCTTCAAGGTTTACCCATGTTGTAGCATGTATCAGTACTTAATTCATTTTTATGATCTAATGATATTCCATTGTATGTATGTAAATATGTATTTATATATATGAACACACATATACACATACAGTGGAATGTATATATACATGTCACATTTTGTTTATCCATTAGATGATGGACACGTTGTTTCCATGTTTTTGCTATTTAGAATAATGCTGCTATAAACATTCACGTACAATTTTTTTTTATGAACTTTTGTTTTTGATCCTCTTGGGTATATACCTAAGAGTAGAATTGCTGGTTTGTATAACTCTATGTTAGACATTTTTTTTTTTTTTTTTTTTTTTGAGATGGAGTCTTGCTCTGTCGCCAGGATGGAGTGCATAGGCACAACCTTGGCTCACTGTAACCTCTGCCTCCTTGGTTCAAGCAATTCTCCTGCCACAGCCTCCCAAGTAGTTGGGACTACAGGCACGTGCCACCATACCCGGTTAATTTTTTTGTATTTTAGTAAAGATGGGGTTTCACCATGTTGGCCAGGATGATCTTGATTTCCTGCCCTCGTGATCCACCCACCTTGGCCTCCCAAAGTGCTGGGATTACAGGCATGAGCCACCACGCCTGGCCACTCTATGTTAGACTTTGTGAGGAATTGATAAACTGTTTTCCATAGTGTCTGGACCATATTACATTTCACCAATGTATGAGGGTTATAATTTCTCCACATCTTTGTCCCATTGATTATTTTCTGTGCTTTGTTTTATTGATTATAGCCATCCTACTCAATAGACATTGTGGTTTTGATTTGTGTTTCTCTAATGACTAATAATGTTGAGCATGTTTTCATGTACTTATTAGCCATGTATAACTTATTGGGAGAAATGCCTGTTCAAATCTTTTGTTCACTGATTAATTATCTGTCTTTTTATTGTTTAATTGTAAAAATTGTCTCTTTATTTTTGAGTTATAAACATTTTATTTCATTCTGTGTTTTGTCACTTCCTTGATGGTATTCTTTGACACATGCAAATTTTCTATTTTGGACCACCCAAGATGGCTGAATAGGAACAGCTCCAGTCTACAGCTCCCAGTGTGAGCGACACAGAAGATGGGTGATTTCTGCATTTCCAACTGAGGTACTCGGTTCATCTCATTAGGACTTGTTGGACAGTGGGTGCAGCCCACAGAGTGTGAGCTGAAGCAGGGCGGAGCATCACCCTGGGAAGTGCAAGGGTCGGGGAATTCCCTTTCCTAGCCAAGGGAAGCCATGACAGACGGTACCTGGAAAATTGGGACACTCCCGCCCTAATACTGTGCTTTTCCAATGGTCTTAGCAAATGTCACATCAGGAGATTACATCCCACGTCTGGCTTGGTGGGTCCCACACCCACGGAGCCTTGCTCACTGCTAGCACAGCAGTCTGAGATCAAACAGTGAGGCGACAGCAAGGCTGGGGGAGGGGTGTCCGCCATTGCTGAGGCTTGACTAGGTAAACAAAGCGGCTGGGAAGCTCGAACTGGGTGGAGCCCACTGCAGCTCAAGGAGGCCTGCCTGCCTCTGTGGACTCCACCTCTGGAGGCAGGGCATAGCTGAACAAAAAGCAGCAGAAACTTCTGCAGACTTGAACGTCCCTGTCTGACAGCTTTGAAGAGAGCAGTGGTTCTCCTAGCACAGAGTTTGAGATCTGAAAATGGACAGACTGCCTCCTCAAGTGGGTCCCTGACCCCCGAGTAGCCTAACTGGGAGACATCTCCCAGTAGGGGCCAACTGACACCTCATACAGCTGGGCGCCCTTTTGAGACGAAGCTTCCAGAGGAAGGATCAGGCAGCAACATTTGCTGTTCTGCAGCCTCTGCTGGTGATACCCAGGCAAACAGGGTCTGGAGTAGACCTCCAGCAAATTCCAGCAGACCTGCAACTGAGGGTCCTCACTGTTAGAAGAAAAACTAACAAACAGAAAGGAATAGCATCAACATCAACACAAAGGACATTGACACCAAAACCCCATCTGTAGGTCACCATCATCAAAGACCAAAGATAGGTAAAACCACAAAGATGGAGAGAAACCAGAGCAGAAAAGCTGAAAATTCTAAAATCCGGAGCACCTCTTCTGCTCCAAAGGATCTCAGCTCCTTGCCAGCAGCAGAACAAAGCCGGATGGAGAATGACTTTAACGAGTTGAGAGAAGAAGGCTTCAGAAAATCAGTAATAACAAACTTCTCCAAGCTAAAGTAGGATGTTCAACCCCATGGCAAGGAAGCGAAAAACCTTGAAAAAAGATTAGACAAATGGCTAAGTAGAATAAACAGCATAGAGAAGAACTTAAATGACCTGATGGAGCTGAAAACCATGGCACAAGAACTATGTGACGCATGCACAAGCTTCAGTAGCCAATTCAGTCAAGTGGAAGAAAGGGTATCAGTGATTGAAGATCAAATGAATGAAATGAAGCAAGAAGAGAAGTTTAGGGAAAAATGAGTAAAAAGAAACAAACAAAGCCTCCAAGAAATATGGGACTATGTGAAGAGACCAAATCTACGTTTGATTGGTGTACCTGAAAGTGACAGGGAGAATGGAACCAAGCTGGAAAACACTTTTCAGGATATTATCCAGGAGAACTTCCCCAACCTAGCAAGGCAGGCCAACATTCAAATTCAGGAAATACAGACAATGCCACAAAGATACTCCTTGAGAAGAGCAACCCCAAGACACATAATTATTAGATTCACCAAGTTTGAAATGAAGGAAAAATGTTAAGGGCAGCCAGAGAGAAAGGTTGGGTTGCCCACAAAGGGAAGCCCATCAGACTAATAGCAGATCTCTCAGCAGGAACTCTACAAGCCAGAAGAGAGTGTGGGCCAATATTCAACATTCTTAAAGAAAAGAATTTTCAACCCAGAATTTCTTATCCAGCCAAACTAAGCTTCATACGTGAAGGAGAAATAAAATCTTTTACAGACAAGCAAATGCTGAGAGATTTTATCACCACCAGGCCTGCCTTATAAGAGCTCCTGAAGGAAGCAGTAAACATGGAAAGGAACAACCGGTACCAGCCACTGCAAAAACACGCCAAATTGTAAAGACCATTGATGCTAGGAAGAAACTGCATCAACTACCAAGCAAAATAACCAGCTAACATCATAAAGACAGGATCAAATTCACATATAACAATATTAACCTTAAATGTGAATTGCCTAAATGCTTCAATTAAAAGACACAGACTGGCAAATTGGATAAAGAGTCAAGACCCATCAGTGTGCTGTATTCAGGAGACCCATCTCACGTGCAGAGACACACATAGGCTCAAAGTAAAGGGATGGAGGAAGATCTACCAAGCAAATGGAAAACAAAAAAAGGCAGGGGTTGCAATCCTAGTCTCTCATAAAAAAGACTTTAAACCAACAAAAATCAAAAGAGACAAATAAGGCCATTACATAATGGTAAAGGAATCAATTCAACAAGAAGAGCTAACTATCCTAAATATATATGCACCCAATATAGGAGCACCCAGATTCATAAAGCAAATCCTTAGAGACCTAAAAAGAGACTTACACTCTCACACAATAATAATGGGAGACTTTAACACCCCACTGTCAACATTAGACATATCAATGAGACAGAATGTTAAAAAGGGTATCCAGGAATTGAACTCAGCTCTGCACCAAGCAGACCTAATAGACAACTACAGAAGTCTCCACCCCAAATCAACAGAATATACATGCTTCTCAGCACCACATCGCACTTATTCCAAAATTGACCGCATAGTTGGAAGTAAAGCACTCCTCAGCCAATTTAAAACAACAGAAAACATAATAAACTGTCTCTCAGACCACAGTGCAATCAAATTAGAACTTAGGATAAGAAACTCACTCAAAACCGCACAGCTACATTGAAACTGAACAACCTGCTCCTGAATGACTACTTGATAAATAACGAAATGAAGGCAGAAATAAAGATGTTCTTTGAAACCAATGAAAACAAAGACACAACATACCAGAATATCTGGGACACATTTAAAGCAGTGTGTAGAGGAAAATTTATAGCATTAATACCCACAAGAGAAAGCAGGAAAGATCTAAAATTGACCCCCTAACATCACAATTAAAAGAAGTAGGGAAGCAAGAACAAACACATTCAAAAGCTAGCAGAAGGCAAGAAATAACTAAGATCAGAGCAGAACTGAAGGGGATAGAGACACAAAAAACCCTTCAAAAAATCAATGAATCCAGGAGCTGGTTTTTTGAAAAGATCAACAAAATTGATAGACCGCTAGCAAGACTAATAAAGAAGAAAAGAGAAAAGAATAGAATAGATGCAGTAAAAAAATGATAAAGGGGATATCACCACTGATCCCACAGAAATACAAACTACCGTCAGAGAATACTATAAACACCTATGCAAATAAACTAGAAAATCTATAAGAAATGGATAAATTCCTGGACACATACACCCTCCCAAGACTAAACCAGGAAGAAGTTGAATCCCTGAATAGACCAATAACAGGCTCTGAAATTGAGGCAATAATTAAGATTGGCCAATTTTTTTGGCCTACCAACCAAAAAAAGTCCAGGACCAGATGGATTCACAGCCGAATTCTACCAGAGGTACAAAGAAGTGCTGGTACTATTCCTTCTGAAACGATTCCAATCAATAGAAAAAGAGGGAATCCTCCCTAACTCATTTTATGATGCCAGAATCATCCTGATACCAAAGCCTAGCAGAGACACAACAAAAAAGAGAATTTTAGACCAATGTCCCTGATGAACATCAATGCAAAAATCCTCAATAAAATACTGGCAAACAGAATCCAGCAGCACGTCAGAAAGCTTATCCACCATGATCAAGTTGGCTTCATCCCTGGGATGCAAGGCTGGTTTAACATATGCAAATCAAGAAATGTAATCCACCGCATAAACAAAACCAAAGATAAAAATCACATGATTATCTCAATAGATGCAGAAAAGGCCTTCAACAAAATTCAACAGCCCTTCATGCTAAAAATTCTCAATAAACTAGGTATTGATGGAACGTATCTCAAAATAATAAGAGCTATTTATGACAAACCCACAGCCAATACCATACTGAATGAGCAAAAACTGGAAGCATTCCCTTTGAAAACTGGCACAAGACAGGGATGCCCTCTCTCACCACTCCTATTCAACATAGTATTGGAAGTTTTGGCTAGGGCAATCAGGCAGGAGAAAGAAAGAAAGGGTATTCAATTAGGAAAAGAGGAAGTCAAATTGTCCCTGTTTTCAGATGACATGATTGTATATTTAGAAAACCCCATCATCTCAGCCCAAAATCTCCTTAAGCTGATAAGCAACTTCAGCAAAGTCTCAGGATACAAAATCAATGTGCAAAAATCACAAGCATTCCTATACACCAATAGCAGACAGAGAGACAAATCATGAGTGAACTCCCATTTACAATTATGGTCCAGTTCAACATCAAGAATATTTTTTCCCTGTTTGCTCCGTTAATTTTAATTTCAGATCTTACATTTAAGTCTTTATTTCTATGTGTTTTTGTATATAGTGTGAGACAAGAGTCCAATTTCATTGTTCGGCATGTTGATATCCAATTTTTCCCAACACTAGTTATTGAAGAGATTATCATTTCTCCATTAAGTATTCTTGAGGCCTTTGTTGAACATCAATTGGCTAAATATAGTGTGGATTTATATCTGGTATCTCTATTCTGTTCCATTTGTTGAAAGTCTATTTTTATGCCAGAACTATACTATTTTGATCATTAGAGCTTTTGTAGCATATTTTGAAATCAGGTATTGTGATGTCTCCATCTTTGTTCTCCTTGCTCAAGATTGGTATGGCTGTTAGAGGTATTTCGTGGTTCCATATGAAGTTTAGAATTTTATTTTCTATTTCTGTAAAAATACCATTGGAATTGTTATAGGGATTGCACTTAATATGTGGATAATGTTGAGTGATATGAACATTTAAAAATATTAATTTTTAAAATGTGAAAATGGGATATGCTTCCGTTTGTCTGTGTCTTCTTCAGTTTCTTTCATCAGTATTTTACAGTTTTCACTTTATAGACCTTTCATCTCTTTGGATAAATTTATTCCTAAGTATTTTTGATGCTATTATAAATGGGACTATTTCCTTAATTTTTTTCCTGATGGTTTCTTGTTAGCATACAGAAATGCAATGATTTGTGTATGTTGATTTTGCGTTCTGCAATTTTACTAAATTTATTTATTAATTTTAACAGGTTTTCTTGCGGGGTCTTTAGGGCTTTCTGTATATATGAGTATGTCTTTTATAAACAGGGACAGTTTAACTTCTTCCTTTATGATTTGTGTGACTTTTATTTATTTCTCTTGCCTAATTGATCTGGCTAGGTCTTCTAGTACTATGTTGAATAGACTTGGCAAGAGAGAGCATCGTCTTAGAGGACTCCTGATCTTAAAGGAAAAGCTTTCAGTTTTTCACCATTGAATATGTTAGCTGTGGGCTTATAATATATGACCTTGATTATGTGGAGATACAGTTTTTCTATACCAAGTTTGTTGAGAGCTGTTTTTAATCGAGAAAAGATGTTGAATTTTGTCAAATATGTCTATTGAGATGATAATTTGGTTTCTGTTCTTTATTTTATTAATGTGATGTATTTGTGTATGTCAAGACATCATTGCATCTCTGGGGTAAATCCAGCTTGATTATGATGAATGTTCATTTTGTATTGGGTTTGCTATTATTAACAATTTGTTGAAGCTTTCTGCATCTATGTTCATCAGGAATATTGCCCTGCAATTTCCTTTTCTTATAATGTCCTTGTCTGGCTTTGGCATCAGGGTGATCCTGATCTTGTAAAATAAGTTTGGAAGTATTCCCTCTTTTTGACTCTTTTGGAAGAGTTTTAGAAGAATTAGTATTAGTTCTTCTTTAAGAAGGAATCCTACAAGACAAAGATGCCCTATCTTGCCGAGTCTATTCAACATAGTGTTGGAAGACCCAAATCATAAAGGAAGAAGTTACATTGTCCCTGTTTGGTAGAATTCAGCAGTAAAGCCATGAGGTCCTGGGATTTCTTTGATGGGGGACTTTTACTGATTCAATCTCCTTTTTTGTTATTGGTCTGTTTAGATTGTCTGTTTCTTTATGATACAGTCTTGGGAAGTTATGTGTCTAGAAATTTATTCATTTCTTCTAAATTATCCTATTGGTGTATAATTGTTCATAGTAGTCTTATGATCCTTTGCATTTCTGTAGTAGCAGTCATAATGTCTCCTCTGTCATTTATAATCATATTTGAGTCTTCTCTTTTTTCTTAAATTAGCTAAAAATTTGTCAATGTTGTTTATCTTTTCAAAAAAACAACTTTTAATTGTATTGATCTTTTCTATTTTTTCCTGTATCTATTTCACTTATTTCCACTCTGATTATTACTACCTTCTTCGTTTTGCTAACTTTGGACTTACTTTTTCCTTCTTTTCCTAGTTTCTGGAGGTGTAAATTTAAGTTGTTTATTTGAGATCATTGTCTTTTCTTAATGTAGGCACTTATCACTATAAACTTCTTTCTCAGAACTGCTTTTGTTATATTTCCATTTTTGTTTTTCCAGGATATTATTTGACTGCCTTTTGAATTCTTCTTTGACCCATTGGTTGTTCAGTAGCATGTTACTTGATTTGCACATATTTGTGAATTTTCTAATTTATTCCCTGTTATTGATTTTATTTTTATATCATTGTGGTAGGAAAATATAACTGATATAATTTCAATCTTCTTAAATCTGTTAAGACTTGTTTTGTGGCCTAATGTGTGATCTAGCCTGGGAAGTGCTTCATGTGTGCTTGAGAAGAATATCTATTCTGTTGCTATTGGATGGAATGTTATGTATTCACTTGTTAGGTTCATTTGGTCTATGATGTTGTCGAGTCTGCTGTTACCTTATATATGTATATTTTTTTGTCTGGATGGTCTATCTATTGTTGAAAACAGAATATTGAAGTCCCCTGCTATCATTGTATTGCTGTCTACATTTCCCTTTAGTTATGTTAATATTTACTTTATAAATTGAAGTACTTTGTTGTTGGGTGCATATATAATTGTTATATACTCAATTTTATATATATATATATATACACTCATGTCATATATATGCAATTATACTCTTGAAAAATTGACTCCCTTATAATTATTAATGACTTTTTTGTGTCTTTTGATGGATTTTGACTTAAATTCAATTTTGTCTGATATAAGTATTCCCACCCCTGCTCTTTTGATTATCATTTACATGGAATATCTTTTTCCATCCCTTCACTTTTAGCCTATGTGTGTTCTTAAAGTGAGTCTCTTAGGTAGCATGTAATTGGTTTTTGGTTTTGTACTCATTCAGCTCCTCTATGTCTTTTGATTGGATAATCTACTCCATTTACATGTTTAGTAGTTATTGATAGGTAAAGACTTATTATTCCCATTTTGTTCATTGTTTTTTCACTGTTTTGTAGTTTTAAAAAATTTCTTTCTTCTTTTCTTACTGATTTTCTTTGTGACTGATGATTTCTTTGTAGTGATAGACTTTGATTCCTTTCTGTTTATCTTTTGTATACCTTATATAGGTTTTTCTTTGTGGTTACCGTAAACCTTACATAAAACATTTTAATATTTTAGAATTATTACAGTCTATTTTTAGCCAATATTGACTTCAACCATATCCAAAATATCTACACTTTTATTTCTTCTCATCTCATTTTTTATTTTATTGATACCACAATTTACATCTTTTTCTATTGTAAACCCATTAACACATTATTATAGCTATATTTTTAATACTTTTTTCATTTAACTTTTATACTACAGTTAAAAGTTGTTTACATGCCATCATTACAGTATTAGGGTATAGACTCTGACTATAGTCTTATCTTTACAGCGAGTTTCAAACTTTCGTATGTTTTCATGCTGCTAGTTAGCAATGGTTTCATTCTTAAAGAACATCCTTTAGCATTTCCTGTAAGGGAGGTCTAGTGGTAATAAAATTCCACAGCTTTTGTTTGACTGGGAAAGTCTATCTCTCATTTCTGAAGCACAGTTTTGCCATGTAGAGTATTCTTTTTTGGCCCTTTTTTTCTTTCAGTACTTTGAATATATCATCCCACTCAAAACTAGCCTGTAAAGTTTCTGCTGAGACATCTGCTCATATTCTTATGAGGGTTCTTTTGAATGTGATTACTTTTCTGTTGCTATTTTCAAAATTCTCCCTTAGATCTGAGACTTTTGAGAATTTTATTATAATACGTCTCAGTGAGGATCTCTTTAGGTTTAGTGTATTTGGGATTCTTTAGGTTTTATGGATCTGGATGACAATCTTTACTTTCAGATTTGAGAAATTTTCTGTCATTATTTCTATAAATAAGCTTTCTTCTCCTCTCTCTTTCTCTTCTCCTTCTGACGTGGCCATAATGCATAAAATGGTTTGTTTTATGGTGTTCCATAAACCTTGTAGGTTGTTTTTTACTTCTTTTAAAATTAGTTATTATTATTCATTTTGTAATTTCAAATGACTTATCTTCAAGGTTGCTGATTCTTTTTTCTGCTTGATTGGGTCTACTGTTGAAGAAGTCTGTGGAAAGTTTTGACTCAGTCATTGTGTTCTTTAGCTCCAGTATTTCTGTTTAGTTTCTTTTTGTGGTTTCTTTGTTGAACTCATTAGTTCATGTATTGATATATTGGTTTTCTTCTGATTTTACTTAGTTGTCTTTCTGTATTCTCTTGTAGCTCTTTTTTTTTTTTTTTTTTTTTAAGTTAAGGTCTTGCTTTGTCATCCAAGCTGGGGCACAGTGGCTCAATCATGGTTCACTGTAGCCTAAAACTTCTGGGCTCAAGTGATCCTTTCACCTCAGCTTCCTGAGTAGCTATAGGCACTATAGGGAATACAGGCAACCATCACCATACCTAGCTAATTAAAATTTTTTTTTTTTTTTAAGAAATGGGATCTTTCTATGCTGCCCAGGCTGGACTTGAACTCTTGGGCTCAAGTGATTCTCCTGCCTTGGCCTTTCAAAGTGCTGAGATTACAAATATGAACTATTATACCCAGCCTAACTGAACTTCTTAAAGATGATTGTTTTGAATTATTTATTCCACAGTTTGTAGGTCTCTTCTTTCTTTAGGGACTATACATATGCTTTATTTTGTTCCTTTAATGGGTGTCATGTTTTTCTGAGTACTTGTGATCCTTCTGGCTTTGCACTGGGATCTGCAAATTTGAAGAAGTAGGCACCTCTTCTAGTGTTTACAGACCGGCTTTGGCAGGGAAAGCCCTTCATCATTTCACCCTTCTAGAGATACTAGGTAGGACAGCCAATGGGGTACATACATGCTTGCTTCCGAAGTCCTTGGTTCAGGGGAGGGAGGCTTCCTGGTGCCTGGGTCAGTGGGCTGGAGGGTCTGGCTCCCAGGTCCACAAAGACTCTCCCAGGGCCTTGATCTTTGGGAATAGGCCTAGCATCTGGGTCCAGTGGTGTGGGTCTAGAGCTTGGCTGAAATACAGCCTGAGTCTGCAGGTGCGGGCCTCCTGCTGGAGTCCACTAGGGTGGGCATGGTGATGAGGGTGAGGCCAGGCCTGGAGCCTTGGTGCATATAGGCAGGCATGGTATCTGGTTCTATATGGCTGAGCCTGGAGCCTGGGCCATGTGTGCCAGTTTGGTGTTGGCACCCACTGAGGCAGTCCTGGAGACTGAACTCATAGGGGCCAGCCTGGGTCCTGGGTCTTTAGGGACTCCTTTAGAACCTGGAGCTATCAAAGCTATGCTTGCACTGCTGTAGGCCTGAAACCTGGGTCCCAGTGGGCCATCCTCACACTGGGGTGGGCCTGGAGTCTGAGTCCACAGGGGCAGATCTGGTGCCTGGGACCATAGGGTAGGACTAAGAACTGGTTCTGTAGGTGCTACCTTGATGCTGAACTGACCTGGATCCTGAGTCTGTAGGGAAGGGCCTGGGTCTTGGTTTCATGCGGGCTGGCCTGGAGCCTGGGGCTACACAGGTGCCATCCTGGCACTGGGGTGGGCCTGGAGCTTTGATCTGTGGCCCACAGATGTATGTGGCTTATTGTCTGGGAACACGGAATGGGCCTGAAGTCTGGGTCCATGCTGGTGGACCTGTAGCCCAGAAATATGGGGGTGGGCCTGGAGCCTGGGTCTGCTCAGGCCTGATGCTGAGGTTGTTAGGCGTCTGAGTTTATGGGGGCAGGCATGGGTCCTGGGTCTACTGGGGCTGATGTAGAATGACTGCAGCAAGCCTGAAGCCTGGGGCCATGGTGGCTGGCCTGGAGCTTGGGTCCTCAGGAACTAGCCTAGTGCTAGGGTAGGCCTGGAACCTGAGGCCATACGGTTGTTCTGGTAAGTCATGGGCCTAAAACCTGGGTGTACAAGGGCAGGTCTGGCATCAGTGCATGCCTAGAGCCTGGGTCCATGGTGTGTGGCCTGGAGCCTGAGTCTGTGGGAGCAGGTATGGGTTCTGGCTTCATGAGGCCTATCCGGCCCTGGGCCAGCCTATAGCCTGTGCTGGGTCAGGCCTGGGGACTGGGTCTGTAGGGAGTGGCCTATAGCCTGGAGATGCAGGGACCAGTCTGGTGCTGGGGTTCACAGCAAAATCGGGTGATCAGTTTGTACTTCCTCCAAGCACAGGGCATCTCTTTCTATACCATATTTACTGAGCTAGGGGGAGGGATAATGAGGGTAATGTGAAACTGTCCTTTCTGCCTTCTTCAAAACATCTTTTTCTTATTTATGTGCTCCTGTCAGGTGCTATAATCTCTCACCTGAATTTCTTAGCTCTTGTGAAGTTATTTCCATGTGTGTATGGAAGCTGTTCAAACTATATTTCTGTGAGGAGATGAGTGCTGGTCTCTCATCTCATCCTCTTGCTGATGTCACTCTCAGGGTCATTAAAGACATTCTTTATTTGTTTTATCATTTTTAATTTCCACTATTCCTTTTTGTTTTTTTCTTGAAATTTTCTTTTTTCTACTTACATTACCCATCTATTTTTGCATGTTGTCTACTTTTTCTATTGAAGCCCTAACAAATTAATCATATTTGTTATTTTAAATTTCTGCCTTATTCTAACATGGAATGTCATGTCTGAGACTGTTCTGATGATGCTTGCTTTGTCTCTTCAGACTATGTGTCTTCTTTTTTTTTAGTATACTTTGTAACTTTTTTGCTGAAAACTTGATGTGATATATTGGATAATAAGAACTTTCATAATTAGGCTTATAGAGTAAGGATTTATGTTAATTTCGCTAAGAGTTGGTCCGTGTTTATGTTTGCTGTAGCTAATATGTGCCAGAAGCTTTAAATTCCTCTAGTGTCCTTGATGTTTCTCTCCTGTTGACTTTGGACATCCTTAAATGTTCCTCCTCAAAGACAGTGGACATCTTGAAGCTCTTTTAGCTATGGTCCACTGTTGTTATTCCAGAGTCCTGTTGCTGTGCAAAGGAATGCAAGAGGTGAAAAATTCTGTAATCTTACAATTAAACACTACTCTTTCAGTGGGCCTGTGTTTTAGGGCTATGACTTTGGTAAGTGTTTTGCCAGTGGTATAGGTTCGCCTTGGCCTCTTCTCTACTTCTCCGGCTGTGGCATTCCTAACCTATTTCCTTGAAGCTTTAACTCCTGCTTCTGGCTGAAGGATCTTTGTTGGCTCTTTGCTGTGAGAATCTGGTGGGATTCCTGGAGGTAAAGCCAACAAAATTGTGGGGCCACCCCAGGAATTTTACACTCTCATGCTAGTCCATTCAGCCTTTGCAATGTGGCAAAATTACCATTCAAGTGCTCCTACCATTTTATGAGCTCCAGAGACTTCTACTCCAGGTAAGCAAATCTTTCCTGGAATACTGTGAATCTCTGGATTTGGCTGTCTTTCCAGATATCTAGGTAGAAATTTACCCTGTAATCTCAGTTCTCTCAAGAAAAGTCGTTTGCATTTCTGTTTGTTCAGCTCTTTCTTATTGTAAGAACAGGAGTGATGATTTCCAAGCTCTTTACACATCTGAGCTTATAGTAGAGTTACTCATGTATAGTTGGATCCTGAAGTGCACAGTATTGGTGAACCTTGAAAAAAAGTAACTGAAGAGTAAAACATGAAAAGAAATGAGGAAATATTTTCTAGCTTAAATAAGTTTATGGAACAATTTTGATCCGTGGCTGTGTCAATCAAAGTAGTAAACTAGATGACAATTTACTTTTTCTCCAAAAATTTATATGAGCTGTACTTTCAATTTGGGTAATCAATGAAATTCCCCATTTTGCTTCCCATGCATATAAGACACTGCTTTGATGACCAGTTGACATGAGAAAGATTTTTCATAGGAAGTGGCATAAAATTTAGTGATTCATAAAGTGTGTCATGGGACTGTATAGATATTATTATTTTGTATGTAAAACTGTCTTCAGAAGACCACAATGATCTCGGTTTCACTGAGAAGTCACGTTGATGCAAACCTTATGTTCACACAGTGGTTGACTTTTAGTACATCAAACTTTAGTGAACATCATTAGATCAAATGACGGTAAAAGGTCTTAAGTGGAATGATTTTGATCTGCTCTACACATTTCCCACTGGATTTTTGTCCACATTACATACTCGCTGTACATTTGGCACAGTATGTTGCCTTTGAAAAAGCTTCAAGATTAAGAAAGCATGAAGACAGAATTGCCCATAAAATCAGAAAGGAGCACTAGAAATATATACGCTGCAAAAACTAAAACCTTTCTTCCTCATTCAGTGTAAACTAAAAGCTCATGCTGAGCTAAAGCTTTATGATTAAGGACTCAACTTAGATAAACATTAAAAGCTATTTCACACTATTTGTCTTCTGATTTGGCAAGACATCAGTATTAAAAATATTTAGTAATGATTTCTAAAATTCTTACCCCTGTACAGAAGGTCCTATTTACTCTACCGTGGTCAAAAAGCCTGGAAAAATTAAAATTAAAAAAAAAATAGTCAATTTGCATAGGACAAGTTAGTCTGAGAGCATTTCTTCTTTAAGAGAGCATGAAAGTGAAAGAAGATCCCCTGGATGTGGGTAGTTTTAGAGGGAATATTGATAACTGAGTAAATATTAAGCATACTTTTCCAAATTGAGATCATTTGTGTTTAGCTTTTAATATACAGCCTTCCCTTTTCCTATCTCATAGCAGCTTCTTCAGTGTAATTAGATTTAATTAGAAGCAGTGACATCAACTTCAAAAGCTGTGGTTTGTGCTCAGAAGTCACCTTTGGAATCACTATAAAATGTTTGCCCATTTTAGTAAGCAAGACATTTAAACTTGAAGTCTGTTTAACCAGAAAAGAATAAAAGTGAAAGAGATGTTTGTGGTGATTCAAAGGTGACTTCTGAGCACATTCCACAGCCTTTGAAGTTGTCACTGAGCCTAATTAAACTTCTCCTTCATGTTTATTCTTTTGCAATTAAATGGACTTCAAGTTTAAATGTTCTTTTACAAAGAATTTTAATTATTACAAATGCAAAGTTTTATTTAGGACCTGTTTCCACCCAGCCGTAATCAATAATATTATTTCCATGAGTAAGAGAGGTTAGGAGGCCCAAGTAACAAAATCAGAGTGAACATTTTGGAAAACAAAATATTTGTTGGGAATAGCCCAGGGGAATATCAAAAGATGTGCTGGAGCAAGCTTTCACCAGCTCATCAGAGCTAATTGTTAAATTTTCACTAATTTTGCAAGCCAGTTGTTCAAGGCCATCATCATCATCATCATCATCAATCATCATTTGAGGCACATCTTGCTGTGTCACCCAGGCTGCAGTGCAGTGGCACAGTTATGGCTCACTGCAACCTTGACCTCCTGGGCTCAATTGATCCTCCTACCTCAGCCTCCCAAGTAGTTGGGACTGCAGGCATGCATCACCATGCCTGGCTAATTTTTGTATTTTTTGTAGAGACAGGATCTCCCTATGTTTCCCAGGCTGGTCTCTAATTTCTGGGCTTAAGTGATCTGCCCTCAAGGCCATTATTAAAAATATTAGTAATGCAAGCTTACAATTAAATAAATTATATTGAAATAAAAAAGATGTATTTAAATACATTATTTCCAATTCATTTACTGCTTTTTACTGTTACCTTTGCCTTTGTGATTATTTACATTGACTATATCATAGTGGAAATACTGAACAAGGATGTATTATTGTGTATCTCTTCATAATTCCCTATCCATTGATGCCACATCAGTAGTTTGAATCAGCCATGGTGGTAGCGTTTACACCATGAAAATTACTAAATGTTAATAATTGGGGATTGAATTATTGTTTTGTTGATTGTACAAACTTAGGAAAGTGATGGAGAAAATGTTAACCCGGCAGGTTAAATTTCAGTGCCTCATTTGTGTTCATTACATTATGAATAGCATAAAAATTGAGGAGCTATTCTTCCAATATTTGGAAATTATTATTTGATTCAATGAAGTTACTCATACATCACTGACAAATAGGTGCATTCTGCTATATCTTTATTGTATCACTTTCATCTTTCTCATTATATTGTGTCCTACATGCCCTTTATATTGGTACAATTTATAATAAACTTGTGTACATAGATGCACACACACTTTTCTCCCCCAGAGAAGTAGTTGTTATACCAGCAAGCCACTAGAAGTATATAAGAAACCATGAGGGTAGGGCTATATTTGAGATCCTATTGGTAACAATTGGTAACAATTGTTACCAATACCTATTGGTATTGGTAACAATTATCTTGATATGTAATAGGGGAAGAACTTTTCATGACATAGAATTAATTGCCTATGTGAAATCAACAATTTTATTGAGCTGCCAAATTGCTACCTGCTTTTCTTAAAGTAGCATTAACTTCTTTTTGTGAGTGTAGTGTCTCCATGCTTCTAAAGTTGATGTAGTAACAGGATGTTGGCTTCAGCTTATAGGCTCCCTTTATGAGTGCTGTTTTGGTGAGGAGTGCATCGGAATAACTTACTGAACCCTTTTTTTTCTCAAAATTCTGCCAACCTTCTGAGTCAACATTTAAGACCCTTGTCTTTGACAGATATCATTTATAGGTTTGAAGATACACATACTAATTTCGGTAAAATTTAATTTTCAATTATAGCAAATAATGTTCACTGGTTTTGTTTTTAATACATTTTGTATTTCTTTCTATTATAAAAGAGATTTTTTCCTAGGTGCTTTTCTTAAGTCTGTGTTCAGCTTTCTTCCACTCTTACTTGATTTAATATGTGACTACATGGTTCAAAACGGAGAAAAGAAAAATAAAAGCAGCAGATTTAGAGGTCATTAGGTTATGACTGCAGAGTTATATAATGGTTTTCTCATGCATGTCCGCTAATTTATTGTTTCCATGTCTGAGATGGACAGAGGTTAATGGGCAGATGGAGAGAAGCTTCATCTTAGGGCATAAAAAATTTCTTTCTTTCCATCTCTCTTCCCCTTATTTTTTAACTTAGGTCAAAAAATATTAATAGAGAGTGATCACTGCATAGAGGACATTCTTCCTAGAAAGATTTCTGTCTTCATTGTGGGAAATATTTGATGCTCTGCTTAGAGTGTCCTAAATTATAAAATAGAGAGTTGTTTTTGAATATATCCTGTCCTTGGAGGGGAAGACCAGTTCTCACATTATATTGTTCACAAGTGATAGGCATGGAAAAAGTGCTCTGAGTAGTTATCTTTTTTTAGGATTTAATTGTAATATTGGGGAATCTGTGATTATTTAGTAGGCTGTTTGTGGACTACACAGAGACTAGTGTTCCAAATCCTTCTCTGGTTCTATCTAGACATCCTACCTAAATTGCAGATGCCTTTCCCATGTCTTAAATGCCAAGAAACCTAATGAATTAGGGCACAGGACCTGCTCATATGTACCAGTTTGAGTTTTGTAACAGTCTGTAGACCTCTCTGCTAGGATCCTGAGTTGGGTTCTTAGGTGATATTGACAGGTAAGGATTTAAAATTTACTTTTTGAATAGAGGAATACAAAGAATCACAATACAAATACAAATTAAAAACTTATAAATTATATAAAATGTGAAAAATTTAAATGCTGTACTATGTCCCATCCACCTAGTCCATGCTCTCTTTCCACACAAGTTAATCACTTGAATGAACATACTTTCTTTTGTATATTCCCAGGTGTGTGTTATGTGTATGTGTGTGGGTGTGTTTTAACACAAATTCAAGAAGGTGGGAATGACTGTTACATATGTAATTATAATTTTACTGAACAATCACATTTCTAAAATCTGCCCAGAGATATATTGGTACACATTAACATGAAGGTCTACAAAATATTTATTGCAGTATTGATTGCTGTAGCAAGAAAAAAGAAACAAAACCAATTTCTATCAGTAAGGCACTGGCTAAAGAAATTATGGTACATCCATAAATACAATACCCTGCATTTGTGAGGGAAAAAAGAGGGGAAACTTTCTACGCACTGAAATACTGAAATGGAAATATTCCAACAGGTATATATTGTTAAGGGAAAAAATATTGCAAAACAATGTGTTTAGATGCTGACTTTTGCATTTAAAAAGAGGAAATAAGAAAGGCTTTTGACATGAAAATCAACTTTTCAAAAATATATTTTCTCAACAAAAGGCTGAAAGCAGAAACAATTCTATCACTGAATGAAACTTCAAGAGGAATAGAAAAAAAATGCCAACTATTAAATGTATGAATCCCAAGTGGGTAATTTGATTGCATTCTAGTTTTGAATAATGCAATAGTGAAAAATTGGGAACAAAACTAGAAAAGTGTTAAATAAATTATGGTATGTCTACATAATGCAATACAATTCATTAAAATGAAATTTACAGCAGTGGAATATGCTTTTTAAAATATATAAATCATGTAAGGAAAGAAAAAAGTAGGCCAAGAATTGTCTAATGAATTAGTATTATTAATACATTTGTTAAAAGATAGCAGAAAATATACAAAAAGACTCACAGCAATTATCTTTGGATATGGAATTATGGGAGATTTTGCCTTCTTAATTAAACTAGTCTTTATTTCCTGAAATTTCAATGCTGATTTCACATTGCTGGAAGAGGTGGAAAAAATAAGCCTTATTTTAAAAGGTGATTGAAATCTTTCTGGGAGGTGGTAATTGAAGAAAATAACTCAAACTTGGTTCCTTTGTTAGTTAGGAGGAGAGGAATATAATTCATTCTTGGCATGAAAGGTGACTCCTTCTTCCCCTCCTTTTCCTCTTCTTCTTTCCTAGGTCAAACAGTTTGAGTCTAAATATTTAGCTCAGTAGCTCAGTAGTTGGCTTGTCAGTAATATGGTAGATATTTAGAGATATTATCCAACAAAAATCCTCTTATTTTAGTAGTATTTTATAATGTACTTTTAAAAATATAATAAAAATATTAGCTTTGATTCTATCAATATTCATTATTCAGTGATGTGTTAAATCTTCCAGGGTATAAAATATTTTGCATTCCTGCAAGGCTGAAATTGGTTGACTTAGGCAAGAGGATTAATGAATTTGAGGGTCAGGTGTCCAAAATTTTCAAGAAAAGTATGTTATTAAGTAAAATAATTTTGTAGCAGAAAGAAGAAATTGTTGTTTAGCTCTATCATGAATCTTTCTTCAATCACTGTTTAACTGTTCATTTTTATTTATTTAAATAGATTTATTTAAATAGATTACTTTCAAGTTTGTCTTAGTGCCTATGGAATTCATCACTTTCTTTGTATTTGTATAATTTGTGTTTAAACTTCTGTAATAGTCCTCAATCTCTCATCTCAAACTGAAGTTACCTTTGATTTCCTATTCTTCACTTCACACAACTAATAAATAACCATATATGGTCATTTTACATCCTACACTTTTCATTTCTATCCAGTTACTTATGTATTTGTTAACATACCTCAATCTGTTTCACCTTCATCTTTTGCCTAGATTATTAGATATAACCATATTCTCACTGGTTGCCCTAATTATTTCTTCTCCTACTTTCCTATGTTACACCTTAATTCTTTTTTTTTTCTTTTTTTTTTTTTTTTTGAGACAGAGTCTCACTCTGTCACCCAGGCTTGAGTGCAGTGGTGTGATCTTGGCTCACTGCAACCTTTGCCCCCTGGATTCAAGTGATTCTCCTGCCTCCCCTTCCCGTGTTGCTGGGATTACAGGCTCCCGCCACCACGCCAGGCTAATTTTTCTATTTTTAGTAGAGATGGGTTTCACCATGTTGGCCAGGCTGGTCTCAAACTTCTGACCTCTGCCCCCCTCAGCCTCCCAAAGTGCTGGGATTACAGGCGTGAGTAACTGCACCCGGCCATTACACCTTAATTCTTTTAGAAAAGTGTACAAATTTAAAAAAATATTTTATAAACAGCTCCACAATCCAAAGCTATAATTATATGCATAGTGATGGATACAGAGTAATAAATCACATCTAAGTCAAATACACATATTTTATGAGATTCTAATCTTTCTTTGTAAAAATATTATTGTAAATAAGTCATTAATATTTATCTTTCCTGTTAGACTTCAAGCTCTGTGAAAACAGAGGCAATATCCTTTCAGTCATGTATCCTTGGTTCTTGGTTCACAGTAAACACTCAAAGTATGGTTTTTGAATGAGTAAATCAACATAGCTAGCAGAATTGTTTCCTGTAACCCTTGTTTGGGATTCAACATGCTTTCTAAATTGTTATTTAATAAGTTTGGGGAAATTCCTGGGCACTTTTGTGCTCCATAATCTTCTCCTTATCCTTGTGACTCCAGTGACATATATGTTAGAGTATTTGATTATGTCCTGTTGTTTTTGTTGTTGTTCTTGTTATTCTTTTTTGCTCTCTGTGTGTTTTAGATTTGGATATTTTCTGTGGACTTTGTTTTGACTTCTCTATTTCTGCCTTATGCTGTGTCCAACCTACTGTTGTATTAATCAAATGAGTTATTAATTTCAAACAATGCATTTTTCAGTTCTAGAATGTCAATTGCACTATTTATTTGCTTTTATAAATTTAGGGCACACAAGAGAATTTTTGTTATACAGATGTATTGCCTAATGGTGAAATCTGGGCTTTTAGTGTGACCATCACCCAAATAGTGTACATTGCACCCATTATGTAATTTCTCATCCCTCACCATCCTTCTGCCCTCCCACCCTTTGGAGCTTCTAGTGTCTATTATTTTACATTTTATGTCCATGTGTACACATGATTTAGCTCCCACCAATAAGTGAGAATTTGCAGTATCTAACTTTCTGTTTCAGGGTTACTTCACTTAAAATAATGGTTTCCAGGTCCATCCATGTTGCAGCAAATGACATGATTTCGTTCTTTTTTAAAATAAATCTCATTTTTTTATAGATCTCAATTCTCTGTTGAAATTCTCCATCTTTTCTTCCATTATAATCATTTTTCCTATGTGTTCTTTAGCAAATTTATGAGTGGTATATTAAAGTATTTTTTACAGACAAGTTTGGGAACCATCTATCAGTCTGTTTTTCTCTTTGTTGTTTCAGTGATTTCCAATCACTTAGTTAGTTATAGTTTTAAAGCATGTGTCATTTTTTTTACTGGATGTTAGACATTGTGAAAGATAAACTTCAGAGGCCCTAGAAACAATGTTCTTACATAGAAATGTGATTTTTCGGAGGTAGAGAGACAGATAAAGTAGCAGTGAATTACCTTAATCTGTAGAAGGTTGATTTTGGACTTTGTGTGTGTATGTATAATTTAACATAGCCTCCAGTATTAGAGGATGGCTTTTCTGGGGTGCCAGTGAAAATCTAAGTTGTTTACCAAGATCCTCTAAGTTGATTGGACTTGAATTACAAACTTTATCTCTCAGAATTAGGCAGCTATTGAAATCTCTGCTAAGCTCTTTGGCTTTCTGGATGTTGCTTTCTTCTGGAGTGCATGTGCAGTTATGAAGTCAGTTAATGCTCAATGGGAATGTATGTGCATATTTTGGGCTCCTTCTTGTGCAGTTACCTTTGCTTTGGATTTGTCCTCAATTTATAGCTACTCCTTCAATCCTAAATCCCAGCTCTTGTTTGTTTCATCAATTTACTAAGAATTCTCCCTTCTGTTTGAGCTCTAATACCTGTATGGTGGCATCAAACTGAAAAGTGCTGTCAGAGGAAAAGTCAGATATATGTGTAATTTACCTCCTGTGCCTCTCCCTCTCTCTCTTTTTTCTTTTTCTTTCCTTTTTTTTTTTTTTTTTTTTTTTTTACAAATAGTAAATCCTAAATTTGCACCTGCTGTGGATGCTTTCCAATGCCTTCAAATTAGTTTTGCTATATATTATATCAGTTTCCTAGTGGGGCATAACAAAGTGCCAAAAATGAGGTGACTCAAAACAACAGAAATTTATTGCCTTGCATTTTTGCAGGCTATCAGTACAAAACCAAGGTGTCATCAGGCCATGCTGTCTCTGATGGTCAGACAGAGGAGTCAGTCCCTCCTTGCCTCCTGCAGCTTCTGGTGTGTGTTGGCAACTGCTGAATTTTCTTGGCTTGAGGATGCATCCCATCAATCAGGTGGCCATCTTCTCCCTGGGACTCCTCACATCATCTTCCCTTTGTGTGTGTCTGTCTCTATGTCCAAATTTCATCTTTCTGTGAGGAAACCAGTCATACTGGATTAGGAACTGGCTTAAGGATTTCATTTTAATTTGACTCTCTTGTAAAGTTTCCATTTGTATGAAGTTTAAGAACAAGCAAAACCAACTGATTATGATAAAAGACACAATAGCGGTTACATGGAGAAAGAGGGGTAGGAGAGAAAATTTATGGGGTGAGAAAATATTTTGTCTTAATCTGAGCAGTGGTTACATAGGTGTTTACATATATAAAAATCATTGAATTTAGGATGAATGCACTTCACACATCTTTCTGGGGGAATAAAAGTTTCCCTCAATTTCTCAGTACCCTCTCCAGGAACAGCAGCTATATTTAGAGGTAAATCATCCCTGAAATATGAGCACAACATTAAAAAAAAAAGGTTCGGCTTTTTAAGTTGTCATCAGCAGGATAATATGTTACTTACTTTGCCATTATGGGAACTAGACCGCTATTCACTGGAAATCCTTATACCCATTGAGCCCCTTGGTAAATAATCACATTGGATCTATTACATCTAACCTTGGAATATTCTCACTGATTTTGAAAATTGAGTGAAAATTAGTATAAGTTTTAACTTTTTTTGTATCAAGGCCTTGCTAAGTTTCTTATTTCCCCATTTAATTAGCCCAATTCCATAATTATTAAATTAGATGATCAGATTATTTGTTTCCATGTAACATTACAATTCTCTTCTGGAAAAATCACACCTTTCCTTGCTGCTTCCATTTTCTTTACTGTTTGTGTTTATTTAACAATTTGAAAAATCAACCTTTTCATTTGTATGATTAAACTGGCCCTTCTTTTAAAATTATTTGTTCATATTATCCCTCCCCTCTCTTAACATACATTGCAGTTCTTCATGAATGTGTTCTAATATATATGTGGTTTGGAAATGTTCCTAAGAATTACTCATGTGCATGTTGTGTGGCAGCAACTGAGTTATATACTATATTTGTAAAGGACTTTATCTCTCCTATATTCCAAATATAACACAGAATGTCCAGCACAAGTTCTTATCATACAATAGGTATTCTAGAAAGTCTATTGACTGTGTGACATCCAAGACTATTCAAGTTTCTTTTCTTTTGCTGAACTCAGTGATATTACGTTTAACCCTTAGCAGCAATTCTAAATAGCATTCTCTAAGATTGAATATCTGGGTTAATTCTGTGCTTTGCAAGGACTATGTTAAAGTTAAAATGTCTATCTAGATGCTTATATTTATGTGCTAACTACCTTTGATCTTCCATATTAATTTATAACTTTTACATTTCTAAAGCACACATCATTGGAATTACATACAGAACATTTTTCAACTATGTTCACATCTGGCATATAAAATTTAAAAATTTCAGATAAAACTTAAGCCAAAAGGGGGAATAAAACCTAGATTCTGAAATATCCAGATAAAAATGTATTATTTTTAAAAAAGAAGGCATTCACTTACTCATGAATTTAGCAAACAATCTATTGAAAGACTACCAAGTATTAAAATTGTTTTAGGCAATGAGTTCTTGCTTTGACAGAGCTGATGTGCCAGTGACAGAGACAGAAAAAATCAACAGATTAACAGGTTATTTAATGTAATTTGTAGTGGCTACATATTAATAAAAATAAATTAGTATAAAGGAATTACACATGAAAGGATGAATATCAAAGATGTGTTGGCCATGGAAAGCCTTTCTTAGTTCATGATCTTTGAACACAGACATGAATAAAATATAGGAGCAAGTTATGATAAGATCAATGACTTGTTCCAGACAAAAAGAATAGCAAGCATGAAGATATTCAGGTAGGAATAAGCCTTGATGTATTCCAGCAAGTAGAAGAAGGACATGGTAGACAAACTGTAGTGTGCAAGAAGGAACATATGAAGAAATGAGATTGGTAGTAGTGATAAAAGCTAGATTACGAAAACAAGGATTGGGAGTTTTAATTTCATTCTAAATAGGTTGAAAAGCCAGATTTTAGATAGGGAAGATTTTAGATAGGTTAGTAATAATGTGTGGTATGATAGAGATTTAAAACTTTCCCTCTGGCTACTGTGTGGAAAAAAGATGGGAACAATGAGGTAAGTTATAAGCCATTATAGTAATTTGGAAGGCAGATAAAGGTAACGGGGAATAGAGTGGTAGCAGTGGAAATGGTTAAGATGTGATAAGGTTCAGGTTATATTTGAAAGGTAGAGCTGGACAAAGAAAGGGAGAAAAACAAAATTCAAGGACAATGTAGATTTCTATTTTATGCAACTGGAAAAATAATGATGCTATTTACTGAGCCGAGAAACAATGGTAAGAAAGAGTAAGAAGATGGTGTAAGAGTTATACTGTAGTTATGTTACATTTAAGAACCTAAGAAGTATTCAATGGCAATATTGAGGAGGCAGTTGCTGAAAAAATCTGGACTTCAGAAAAGAGGTTTAGACTGGAGATATAAATTTGTGAATCCTTGAATTGGATGAGAAAAACTAAGGAGTTATTAGAATCTAGAAAAAGAAAAGGTTGAGCCCTTGAGATATCTCAACATTTGGAGACTGAAAAAGTATAAGCCAGAAAGAGATTAGACCGTCAGTAGTACAATAATGTCAAGAAAATCAAGGGGAAAAGTGGTCCAAAAAGCGAGATGTGATCACGTGCACTGAGTTCTACAAAGAAGTTATCATTCACTGATTATAGCTTGCTGATGTGTAGGTTATTGGTAACCTTTACAAAAGAGGTTCAGTTGGTCTTTAATAAAAATGTAAATTTATTAATAAATATTACAGAGAGAGAGAGATTACAACATGATTGTATGCTGATGAAAATGGTTGAGCAGAGAGGGTTACATAGATAATGTAGGAAGGAGAAAAGTAAGTGGGGATGTGAACTGGGCACAATATGGAGAGGTTGGACTTAACTGGAAGTAGGAACATTTCATTCATTTTATCAGGAGGTTAGTCATACAGACATGCTGCTAGATTTTCCATCATAAAATCAAAACAAAACAATGCAATAACAGAAAATCCTTTGATTTTTACAGTCTTTTCTAAGTACCTCCTCGTTTTTCTCCTCTCCTTACACCAAAATTCCTCCTCCAAACAGTTGTGTGTGTTCACTCTTTCCAATGAATCTCTTCCATTTCTCTTTTGAACTTAATACCAATCATGCTTTTATATAAATGAATCAACGAAATAGGAGGATAGTACAAATCTTTGGTAGACAACTACAAGGAGATGTTATAGTCTGATGGCCTGAGCTGAAAATCCCTGGGGTTTTTGAGGGAGAGTAGAAATTTTCTGGAAGCAGTAATGAAAGCAACGGGAAGACCTCCTTCACTTTCAGGTTTTGTGTTTTGTGACATGTGGGATGGAGAACAGTCACTACTTGAGAGAGGTGCAGGGGAAAAAGAGCCCTCATGGAAAAGCAGTTTTTTGTTAGACTGAGATGATAAATGGAACGTTCAGAAATTTGTGGTCAGAATACTGTATAGGAGGCTCTGCTGATGGCAGGCCATGACTTTCAGAGGAAATATTAAATGAGTTTGAAGTTATGATGGGGTGGGGTATTAGGTTAGAATCAGATACATGGAAAAGAAAGCTTAGGTGTTGATGAATAATGACTCAGGAGGATTGTGTTTTTATTGATGATTGAGGCAAACAGTGAGAAAGCCATGAAGACATTGGCCTAGGCCATCTCTCAGGGGAAGGTGAGTATCAATTATAACTATAGGTTTCTTTTTTGGGATTCATCTTTTAGAATTTTTGTAGTGGTGAGAATGGCAATAATGTGGTGGTAACTGTGGAGGTAGGAACAGGGGACCAATAGTTCTGGTGTGTCTTAGGAACATGAGCTTAATAATACACCAGTATAGGGGCTTCTCTTAAATTCAGTTGAGGATCAGGTAAGGGCCAGGAGAATGCTTGATCTAACTAAGAGCCGTGGAACACTGAAAGCCTAACTTAATCCAAGATAGCCATGAAATTCATAGATGTTAGTGGGTAGCATTATGGCTGTAGAAGCACATGGAGTTTGGTGGCCATTCTTTAAATGCTGCTGAGGGGGCACCGTGGTTGGAAACACCTCCCTGTTCATAACTAGTCTAGGCTACTTGTGGATGACTTTAGCCTCTGTTTACTCATGCATACAACGGGAATCATAATATAACTTAGCTTGTAGGGTTATTATGAGAATTATACAAATATATGTGAAACAGTTAACAGAATGCCAAGCACCTGGGAAATATTAAAAAATATTAGATAGCTCATAAACAGTGGGTGACCATATCACTGCCCTCTAATAGTGGGCTTAGTGAGGTCATTACATCTCAGAATCAGAAGGAGCTTATAGGCAACATAGCTCAAGAAAATGTACTTAGTTTCAAAACAATGTAGATTGATTTTATTTGTTTTGTATCTAAGTCATATTGGGAACACAGTCTCTAATGTTTATTTAAACCATAATTTAGAATATTCTTTGCTGATTTAACAGTGCATCCAAAATGTAAGCTCCACAAGAGTAAGGGTATTGTCAGTTTTGCTCATTGCCATATCCCAAAGGCCTTGAGCAGTGTTTGGCACATGTAGTAAATACTTAATAGTTTAAATCCATTGCCCAATAAATGAGAGGATATAAATATCATTTTTACTTGATTATTGTGCTAATGGAGATGACTATGGGCAAATTCTCTACTTGGGCAAGCATAATTTGAACAATGGCGTGATAACAGAGTCTATCCTTAGGTGCAGGGAGTCAAGTATAAATCTGTGGCTGGTCATAAGAAACATGGAGCCCAGCAGTATCTGTTCACATTATTTACTGTTCTGCTCATCAAAGGAAAGACATTTTTAAAACTCTACAATAAAAAAATTAAAAGGATACTAATGACAATAGCTAACATACTTATACCTTCCTTAATATGTGCTAACCCTGTTAATAGTAGTTTATGTTTATGAACTCAATTTTCACAACAATCCTGAGGAGCATCCTGTCATCACAGTCATATCCATTATCACCATCATTACCATCATCACCATCCTCTTCATCATCTGCATTTTACAGATGAATAAATGGTGGCACAACAAGGCTAAGTTAGTTTTCTTAAGATCCCCCAAGTAATTTGTTGATTTGAAACTTAGCCATGATTTGAATCCTGAAAGTTTGGCTTCCAGTTCCTTGTATTTGACCACAGTATTGCACTTCCTCTCTAGATCACTGTCTAGTATGCAGGAGGGACAGCATCATGGCTTTTTTCTTTTTCATCATTTGTAAGGAAAGTGAAAATAACAGCTACCATTTATTGAGTGCTTTCTATGTGACAAACACCACACTTAGAAACTTATGTTATTCCTGATCTTTATAAAAAATATTTGAGGTGGAAATTATTATCTTCTCCTCTACAGATAAGAAGCTGAAGCTGTGGTCATAATTTCCTCAAAGTCACAGATTTCATTTACATAGCTCCAAAGTCAGAAATCTATCTGTGACACGCCATGTCATAAAATGTTTACTAATAGGAAAAGATTTCTTTCTTCAGAACTGGATATAAATTAAACACAATTGCTTCATTGCAGTTATTTCATTGTCTATAAATTTATATTGAAAATTTAAAAGCCAAAAAGACTCTATCTAATATGGAAATTTAGTGTGAACATTTGTTGTATTTCTTATCTCCTTATCTATCAAGCTATTACTTATTTCTTTCTTTTCTTTCACCATTTAACATCTTTAAAGGAGAGGTTACATTTTACTTCCACAGTTATCATCTCAATGCATGTGTTTGTATTTATGATGTATATAGATACACGTATAACATGTATGTATTCATAAATAATATATGCCTATATTATTTGTATGTTTAATTAGTAGAATCACATTGTATGTATAATTTTGCCATTTTCTTTTTTTACTCAATGTATTTTTGAAATGAACATTTTCTTATGTAATAATTTAGTCCATTTATTTTAATTGCTAAGTAATTTTCCACCATATAAAGAAACCACAACCTCAGTTTTTTTTGCATGACTCACTTCCCAATCTTTTCAATGTTGGCTTCCTCCTGCAGTTATCACTTGAAACTGTTCCATTAAAAGTCACCACATCTACTAGATTTTAAAAAATACTCATCATTTTTAATCCATCCTTACATTTGGTGCTGTTAATTACCCTCATTTTCCTGAAATTTCCTCCTTTCTTGATTTTCGATTTTGTGAAAGTACACCTTTCTTGATATCTTTGTTCTTCTCCTTTTTGTTGCATAAATGCAGGTGTTTCCCAAAGGTATATTCTTAATTTTCTTCTTTCTCCCTTGACAGTCTCATTCATATCATGGGTTCATATTACAAATAACTCTCCAATCCATATTTGATTTGTTTCCAGTTGTATGCCGGACATTGCTATTTGGATGTCACACTTGACCTAAATGTGCACTTTTCCTCTTAAATTTGTTCCTCTTTCTCTGCTTCCTATTTAAGTAACTGGCAGTGGCACCATCTTAGCAATCATCCAGGATCAAAAGCTTGGAATTATTTATAAGTCCCTTGGGTCTCATCAGTTGCCAGAACCTGCAAATTACTGTTCTATTCATTCTGTCAAATTGGTTCCCACTGCCACTACCCTAGTTTAAACTCCACGACTTCTAGGCTTTTCACAATAGTATAACTTGTTTTCATATTACTAAGTGTCTTTCCGCTTCCTAGGCATCCTCTATCCTGCTTGATTAATTTTCCTAAAGCACAGTTTTGTTCACCATATTTCCCTGTTTGAAAGCTTTTAACAGCTCTCCATTGCTTATAAACTAAAGTCCAAACCCTTTAAGCTGAAATTCTGCTTCTCCACAAATTGATTTGTTTACCCCTCCAGACTTATTATTTCTCTATTTGATATTCCTCATATGCCTGTCAAATTGGACATCTTTCTCTTTCTGTTATTTGCTTGTATAGTCTAGGTTAAATTGTGGTAACAAGCTGCTCCAAAAGTTGTGTCTCAAAATAACACAAGTTTATTTCTTACACAATTGATGTAGTCATTTCAGCAAGAATGTTCTCTGTTCACTGCAGTCACTCAAAGACCCGGGCTAAGGGAACAGCCACCCTCTTGAATGTTGCTGCTCTCTATCACGTAGGAAATAACTTTAGAGGGTTTTGCACTGGCAATTAAACACTATGGAACAGAAGTGATAAACATCACTTCAATTCACAACTCCCTGGCCAGAATTAGTCACATAGCCCTAACTCATTGTTAGTGAAACTAGAAAGTGCAACCGAACATGTGGAACAGGAGAAGAAAAACAGATATTGATGAACAGCATTGAAGACCGACACAGTTCCCAATATTTATTTTTATCATTTTTCTTCTGTAGACCAATGCTCATGAAACTAAAAATATTCTTCATTCTCTTCTATTCTTGTTCATATCCTGCTTACTCTTAATTCCCAGCACACCTATCACATCTTCAGTGAATTATTTCCTAATCATCCCAGACAGACATATTCTCCCTCTCCTCTAATTTCTCATTGTCCTTTATTTTTGTGATAATCATTGTTATCTGTGGTTATGCATTATTTCCTAGAGGTCTGGATACATGATTTTATACAAAAAACTCATGTAGTCAAGGGTTTTATTGACCCTTGATGACATAATTTTTTCAGTGAATACATAAATCCCATAAATTGAATCAGAGTGTATTCTGATTACTTAGAGATTCATTTCTTTTGAAAGACTGAGTTCTTCTATTACCTATTTATAGGGGAGATGTTTATTCCTCATTATATATAAGGTTGGATACTATATATATGTGTATATATATGCATACACACATATACACACATATAATCATTGTATATCTACATGTATGATATATGTATATTTATATATCTTATGTATATATACATATAGTTAGCAGCTCCTAGCTACTATGGTATAAATATAGAGTAAATTAATTATGAATCTGCCTTATTCTCACTCTTCTCACTCTGAAATTTCTGGCAGTGCTATTATAACTCTTTTCAGTCTTCTTTTTCGATAAATGGTTTATTTGACCATTGCCCTTTGGTAGCAACACGATAGATAGTCTAAGGGCTCTTTCCTGTGTGAAATACTTTAAGGAATGTCCATAAGGGTAAAAAACAAGTGACAAGATAAAATTAAAGTAGTGAAATCCTGTCCTTCTGTCCTTCTTCCTTCCTTTCTCCTTTCTTTATCAAAGATTTATTGGATCTTTGATTTATCTGTATATGATACTATGATAAGATGCAATATTGGAATAGACGCAGACCCTGTCTTGGGGGAATGTTACAGTCCAGAAGAAGTAATAACATACAACCTCCCTGCAAAAACTTGACTTGAAATTACTATTTTCCCAACTATATAGCTGGCCAATGCCTGCTCAAGCTTTAAATCTCAGATTAGGTGTTCTATCCTCTGGAAAGCCTTCCTTGATTTCCCAAGTATGCTCTAGCACTTTAATAGTGTTTTCGATGGATTAATTAATTATTTCTGAGGAAAGAGCTCAGGGAAGTTTTAACAGAGGAAATGATTGAAAAAAAAGTCTGAAAAATGAATAGGAGTTTGCCAAGAAAAGCAAGAAGGGAGAAAATTGTCCTTATCCAAAGGTGACAATGATATGTTGAGCACAGGAATCTATGAGCAGATTTCTATTACTGGAGCTTAAATTGTAAAAACTGTGGGAAAAGAAGTTGGGAGATATGCAGGAACCCGATTCTGAATGGCTTGTTTGCCATGCTGTGGGGAACCTCTAACGAAATTCAAGAAGTGAAGTGGCAGGGCCAGATTTACTTTTTAGAAATTATACTATTGATGAAGTATGCAAAGTAAGCTTGAAGGCAGGGGAACTATTATAAGACATTTCCAAGGATGAGATAATTAGATTTCAAAGTAACATGATGGAAGGGGGTTCAGAAGAAGAAAATAGACATTTGGGAGAATAAATAGAAAATATGCGGTAACAGCCTGCTTGTAGTAGGCAAAGGAGAATAGAAATTGAGAATGTTATTTTGTTTTCTGTCTTGCACAATTGAATGGCTAAAGATCACAGATGAAGAAAGTACAGAAGAAAAAGTTGGTTTTGAGGTTGAATTAGTTAAATTGGGAACCTCAATTTTCTCTCTTGAGAAGGAGGAGTTGACATTCACTGCAAAGAATAAAAACATAGGAGTTGGCTAGGGGTTTTGAGTGGCATGACACATGTTTTGAATTATAAGGGAAACGAGAGTGGGAACTGACAGAGGACAAGTAAAACCTTTATGAGCAATCAAAAGAGGCAAGCTGAAGTTGGAGGGTATAAAAATTTGGCAGTCCCAGTCTATAAGTTTGTATTACTATCGTCAACCAAACTCAGAGGTGAGTACAGGGATGGACAATTTGTATGATTAATCCAGGGCTAAAAATATGTGACAAAATGATGCAGTTGCGAAGGAGTCAAGGGTGGTTGTGAGCTTCCATAGGGAAGAAAATAAAGTAATTAAGGAATAGGGAATAGGGTAGACTCAAGAGGGGTTATAAAGATTTTATAAGAGGGATGTCCAATCTTTTGGCTTCCCTAGACCACATTGGAAGAATTGTCTTGGGTCACACATAAAATACACTATCACAAATGATAATTAGTGAACTAAAAAAAAAAAGCAGTCACAAAGACATCTCATTATGTTTTAAGAAAGTTTATGAATTTATGTTGGGCCACATTCAAAGCCATCCTGGGCCACATGCAGCCCACGGGTTGGACAAGCTTGCTCTACAACATGGAATGGCATGTATAAAGAAAGTGGTTCCAGAAGGGAAGCAGAAAGGTAAGGTGTGGTCAGAGAGCAGGAGAGCAGAATTTCTGATTTCCAAAGTAGGGAGGAGTTTTGGTTCCTGAGAAGGTCTAGGAGGAGACATGAACAAGGGTTAAGGCAGAAGAGTGAAGGTGAGCCCTCTAGAATTGAAGGGATGGCTGACAGCTGTGAAAGGATGGCGAGTTCTTTCATATGGACATTGAAATTGTTCAGGATAATAAAGAGGCATTCAGGCAGAAGAAGTCTGTAATTTGGGTAACCTCCGTGATGAATATTGAGGCTATAACCTGGAAGCCACATGAAGATGACATAAACAAGGAAGGTATATTTTGTGAACACATAAATTGACTTTGGTGTAGAAGAAGGATTTTTTTTATTTTTATTTTTGGATTATAATATAAGCATAAAATGGTCTCTTAGGAGAAACCTGAAATCCCTTGAACAGAAGGTCAAAATGAGGAGGGGGTGAAGTGGGGGCAGTTCATCATGCTCCCATTTGCATGGTACTGAAGTGTAAAAGAATGAAAGACCTTTACTAAAAAAATGCTGCAAAGAAAGTTCTGCCTTTGGGGAAAAGCCAAATTTGAATTGGAGCAAGCAATCGGAGGGGACATTGTTCTGTAAAGAGGACTAAGGATGTAATTTTTATGTCCTGAGATTAGTTCAAAAAGGAGAGGATCAAGAAGGAGACAAGAGAACAGGGTAGATGTTACATAAGCGGCCAAAGATGGCTTCTGCCCATCTCATACTGTTCCCTTATTTACAGCTGGAGAGGACCACTAGCCCAAAGGCTGCTAGCACGAAATTCAAATTCCTACACACCTAAGTGATTTAAATATAGCCCAAAGAAGACTATGTTTAGCCATTTAGAACTTGCCTACTTTACATATTCCACAAATTTTTACCTGGGTGATGGTAGTCAATTATAGGCTTGGGTGACATGAATGTAATTGACCTTAAACATCCAAACTTTAGGGCCCAGTTATCCTGATGCTAGAACCAGCTGAGACCATTAGTTGCAAAACATGAGTAGAAATCTACAGGGGCTTCTTTTTTACTAGATGTAATAAAATATGAGTACCAAATTAATATAACTAAGGAAATATAATGATGAAAAACAAGGATATGTTAACTCTTCTTAGAGAAATGAAAGATAATCATGGGGGAAAAATTGCAATTAACACTATATCCTTTAGCTAAATTGATATGTTTCCAAATTTTTTCAAGTAAATTTATGTGTTTCAATATATTACATTTTATGAACAATCTGTTTAGACTTGTATATGCCCTAGAGAAAACTGTATAATTTGGGGAATCCTAAAGGGTATCCTTTTGTAAAACAGAACTTGTGTATTTTATTTGTTCAAATCAAGTCACATATGAAAGTTTTAAAATAATACATGGAAATCAAGTGCTAATGCAGTGATAGGAAAAGTACATTCATATATGGATTTAGATCAAATAACCAATTTGACCCTTTGCACAAATGTTTGTTTAACTATTGTGGTTCTCTTTGAAAGGATTTCCTTCCACTCCAAACTTTCGACATGTGTAGTTGAGTATGTCTGGGTTCAGAATTGTATTTAGAAATAGAATCTATAAAATTATGTTTTTCTAAGGAATTTAGATTGAAGTTTGTGTATATGTTTGCATGTATGTGTACCTATATGTGTGTTTGTATTGTGTTTATGCAAATGTGTGAGTGTGCATTTGTGGTGGGTAAATATGTGTGTCAAGGGAGCATTATAAAGATATTTTCAGATGCATTTAAGGTAGGAAGGAAGAGCTAGAATTCTCAGGGCTGGAATTCACTCTCATGAGACTCACAGCCTGATTAATGTCCTCTTATACTGCAAGGGTTCCAGTTATTTTACAATCTGTGCTGGCTGTGTGTCTTTTGAATTTGAAACTTCTATTGCATTAGAGGAGAGCGAGACAATCTGACCCAATAGGTGGGGCAAATAGGCTTTAAATCATATGTATTCTCAAGATAGTCAGCAAGTCATTTTGAGATGACAGATGAGGGCAGACAAAGCTTTTGTGTTTACCAGGTGGAGGTGAATTAAGCTATGGCAAGAAGGAACAAGATGGAGAGCAGCAGTGCAGGGTCAGGAAGTATTTCCCAGCTTCATTTTTTTAAGTTTTTAAAGGGCCACCCGAATTTAAATTAAATCTCATAAGTCTTGGCATAAAATTATATAATATAACACTAGTCGTTTTAACCAAAATTGGAGTTATTAAGTTATTGCACGATCCTAATCAATACCCTCTGGTTCACTTTGGTAAAACAGCAGCAAAATCATAAATCAAGCTCTTTGCTTTGTATTTTAAATTAAATTGAGAAAATATGGTTGTGAACATTCCTAAACTGATGTATTTTGAGAATTTAATTTAAAATTTAAAACTGTGTTAGATCAAAATTTTAACAGGAAAAAAAGTATTTTTTAAAGAAAATATATGCATGGGTCAATGTAAAGTATTCTGTCACACTTTTTGAAAGTTTAATTCTTTATCAGTCATGCATCATTCTTCCTAAGAATAGAATACTAATAATTTCTGCCTGCAGAGAATCATGAAGACTTGGTAGTTAATGAAAACTAACCATGGGAAAGAACAAATCCAACACTTTCTGCTATCTAATTATCTCAGCATAATTAACTGTTTTCTAGATTTAGTGCCTAAATCCTTTTTTTTCCAAATTTGAATTTCATAGTCTTTTTGATTACACAAATATGATAGTCTATCATATATGTGAACTGGAGAGAGCACATAAGGAATAATTAAATTCACCTGGATTTCTTTGTTTCTTTTTTAACTTCATCTCCACCCCCTAAGTTTTAAATGCAAATTTAAAATACTGCTTCTCTGCAGACAATCACACCATCACCATTTCTTCCTTCTCACTAAAATGCAACTTCTAAGGTGTGTCTAAATACAAACAAAGAAATCACACATTTAAAGATAATTAGTGCTTTTGCTTGAGAAAGATTTATCCATTCTCGAGACATGTTTCTATGTCCATATAAATCAGTGTTAATCATTTGGGTATCTCCAAACACTTGATCGAAGGTTCACATTTTGCCTTTCAAAAGTATTCGTTCATAATTCATTAAAATGTTTTTAAGTCTCAGGGAGCAAGAGAGCAAATAGCCTAAGATACTTTCCCTTGACCACTATTGTAAGTATGGTTAAAGCCAAAGAAAAGGCCAGTAAATGAGAAAAATGCAAATGTTCATCATATTCCATTGCTGTTTTGACACAGCAATTAGATTTGTGCAGAACAGCAAGATTGTTCCAATTCTATTCTCCCAAACATAAGTCTTAAAAAAAGAGGTTACATTTGTGACTGTAGCTCGTGGAGCATCCAATCTGGCATCCTGAAAATCCATATGTAAGCCACACTTATATCTTAAACCTGTCAAACAAATAAATGTACAGAAGCAGTAATTTATGTACTTTATAGACTGTTTTGCCCTTTTAGAGCAAAAGCCTAATTTTCAAGTGTTGCTATTTTAACTTCTGGCAGTGCCTGGGAGATAACTGAGGTTCAAAATGTGAATTTTACAAGTAAAATGTGATTCAAAAATTGATTTACCCTGTTCTCACTACATGTGAGACAGAGAAGAGAAATGCTGGGTGTTTGTGAGCTTTAGGCAAGGGGAAACATATTGCTAAGTACAGAAGCCACGCAAAACTTTGCGGGTTTTCAGTTTAGAAGTGAACTTGAGCCTTTCCCAGTTCAAGTTCTGTTTAGGGCCGGCAAAACATGACTTTCTGATTCAAAGAAATAAGGCTTAAAAAGGCTTATAACACAGGCTCACAGGCTTCTTGTACATCAAATAGCTCTTACACAATGGCATTTAGATGATTTAAGTGTAAATGAATCAAAGACATATGGATTGCATTTCCCTTGAAATACGCATGGGTTTTAAAATGAAGGGAAAACACACTTGCCAAAATCCTTTTTGGGTTGTGCTGCATCAAAAACATTTGGAAAATGACTTTAAATGTTTGGAAGAACCCCAGACATCGGGTTCAGCCACCCCTGGAGATTAAATCAGTGTCCTTCATCCAATGATAACTAGTCCCCTGTTTTGCAAAGACATTTCTTCATAATGTCAAGTCCCAAACCTGACACTCCTGAAAACTGACTTTCTTAATGCTTGAATTCCTAATTCAATGGTAGGGTCTTATTATGGAGTCTTCCCCCAGAGATCAGGAATCCATTTTGTGTCAGTTAAGCCACCAGAAGTACATTTCAATTTTACCCAATTTTTCAAGTGTGGTTAAAAATGTAAGTTCTCTCTGTCCTGGAGGTAAAAATTATGTTTCTAGGGAGCTGAAAGGAAATCGAGTTTTCAAGCTGAATGAAAGAACTAAATGATCAGAAGATAAAAATGGAAAACTTGTTTGTTGTAAATGTATTCAGGCAGGAGTTCTGACATCACTTAGCTGTTAGCATATTTATTTAAGAAAAAGAAAAGGAAGAAAGGAAGGAAGGAAGGAAAGGAAGAAAGGAAAGAAGGAAGAGAGGGAAGAAAGAAGGAGGGAAAGGAGGAAGAAAGGAAAAAAAAACTGGGTGGTAAAGTGTCTTTGGAATAAAAATAAGATTGAGTGAAATGCAAAAATAAATTGGGTTTAACAGAAATAGGCAGTTTCATGAAGTAGCTCAGCAGCAATAAGAACAAAACACCAATTACAACAAATTCAAACAGACTAACGCACAGGAAAGTGACATGGTGACATGAGTGAAAAATGGATTGGCACAAGTGATGAACAAGGTATCAAAAGGAACTACAGAAGGCACGCTATACTGTTGAAAGAAAATGCATTAAATGTTGAAATCGAGAACAAAGGAAAAACAGAGGACAATACCTAAACTGAGAGAAAGGCTACAAAGGCACTCAGTAACTGAACTGAAGGGAGTATAAGAAGAGATCATATAAAACAGGTGAAGGGCCGTTATTTAAGTCTGTGCAGCCAAACAGCTTATATTAAAAAGACTAGATCAAATTTTGCATGCAGTTATGATGTGAGAGGAAACAGCTTTCAAAATTGTTTAATGACCTCCTGATAGGAAGGTTAACAGGATTATCACACAGTTCACTGGAGGATGGACAGCAACTCTCAGCATGTCCCTCACTCAACATGTAATTCCAATATTCTCCTTTATAGGGAGGTGCAATATCATTGTGCTACTCAAAAGCACTAGTTGAAAAGTCAGGATTCTTTTAATGAGGGAAGTTCAACATAAAAGGGAAATACGGAAGGGAAGAAAATGGGTACTAAAACCTGACCTCTTTTAGCATAATTCTGCCCAACTAACTATGGGGGTGTCTGGGAAGGCTGAACCCTCTAGAGATTTTAGTTTGCTCTGGTCTCTTCACATCTGACTGGGCTGCCTGCATCCTAGGTAACTAGTGTGACACTCTTTGCTTCTGACATGTTACTACTCCTCTGTTCTGCTCTCCAACCATTTCTTGTTAAAGTGGGGAAATATTCTCCACCTTCTCTTCTGTTATGCAGACCACAAAGCAGTACTGCTTTGTATTGTCAGCATGCTGTGGAGACTCTGATGAGAAGGGTCTTTATGATAGGTTGGCCTCTGCTAGTTGTGGCATTAGTACCAGCCGGGTGTGGGAGAGTGGTGATGGGGAAGGGAAGAAAGCAGTCCAGAAAATACTCTGAGCAATGCTCATTAGTTGTGGAAGAGCTAATCATAGTTTTTCTCTTTGGACCACCCATTATTTTTACCCTAGACTTAGATTCTCTGACTCCTGAGAAATTGTATTAGTCAGGGTAATTAGTGCCAGGTGCTATAACAAAACAACCTTAAAATCTTAGTGACTTCACCCACTAAAGGTTTTTCTTCTGGCAGCTTTCCATTCCATGATTCTGGAATCCCAATTCTTCCATCTTGTGGTGGAATTATTTTCTAGGGCCTCTGCAGAGTTTTCTGCTGTATCATCTGTATTTAGCTGTCTGGCTAATAAAGAATGAGGAAGATCACATGACACATTTTGTGGCCATGACTGGATGTGGTGAACATTACTCCCATGACAGGGCCTAGCCTTAACTGCAAAGGATGCTGGGAAATGTAGTTTTCCTAAGTGCTCAGGAAGAAAAAGTGTGATTGGTGAATATTTAGCCAGTCTCTGCCATATTCACGAAGGGGCTTTTCCATACCCAGTGTAAATTAACCCTCAGTGGATTTGTCTTCCCAGCCTTTTCTATATATTCAGATATGTCTGAATTCATGAACATTATTTAATGTGGAAACTGAGACAGATTAAAGTATACATAGTTAGTAAGTGACAGACCTGAAGTGTAATTCAAATTTGCCTGAATCTCAAGTTATTGTTCTGCCTTCAAATTTTATACTTCAGGGAGCGGCATCAGGAACAACATTAGATTGGGAGGAAGTTGACTCCTTTGCACCCCTGGAGCCCTCTGAGATATGAGACCTTCAGAGGCATCAAAGGTTTGGTTCAGTTGGTACTATAATTAAGGTGAGCTAAGGGTACCTCTCCTGAGGTTACAGAGGGAACTGAGATTGATATTTTCTTGCAGTGGCAAGGAAGTGAAAATCATTGGGAAATAGAGAACACCTCCTCCTCCAAGTCCGATGCAGGAAGATGGTCATGTTAAATGGCCTCAGAAAATATCTACACATCTTTTTCACCTTTCTTCAGAAGGCTGAGGAAAAAGTTAAGAGAAGGCCATTGAGAAGGACAGACAAGATATGGCTTGGATTTTAGCATCATGCTTACATTGTAGCTTTTCTTTTTTTTGGCAACTGCATGGGTATGGATGTATTTTTAATCTCACAGAGCCTCAGTTTTCTTGTCAGTAAAATGGGGAACGTGAAATGCAAAGTAGTAAGAATTAAATAATTTATATTAGTACTATGCCTGAAAAATCAGAGGCATTTCAACTAAAGGTTTCTCCATTTTTCTTCTTATTAACACTTTTCTTTCATAAATGCGCCATCAAGGGGAGGCATGATGGTGGAAAGGCAATTCTCCCAGATGCTATGGAAGATACATGAGACAAAATGGTAAATAAATAAATAAATAAATAAATAATCAGTTTCTTCATTTATCCATCCATTCATTCAACAATTCATTCATTCTTTCACACATCTACCAATATATACTCACTACTGATAAAGCATCACAGTGGACACTAGAGAAATCTAAAATGGATAACATGACCCTTGCTCTCAAGATCTGTGTCCTCAAGTGGAGGAGCAGGCGTATGCAAAAGTCAAGGAGATTTCAAGCTGAAATATGATAAATGACATATTTAAATTAAGTACTGTGGTAGTACAGAAGAGGGAGAATAGAGCAGGGAATGTGAAAAGTTTAAGAGAAGCAGCAGCATTTATGTTGGAACTTGAAGAGTGGTAGTTCTGAGATTTTCTGTTATTAGGAGAAATTTCAGAGCAATAATCTTATTGGCAGGAGGCAAGAGTAAGTCTTTTGAAGCTAGGGTTGCATAGCACGATCACCAGTTTTCTTAGAATGTTTATTACAGATCAATAAAAATCAGTTAGTTTTTAAAGAGGTTTTTATTCACAGTCATAAAATTATAAAAATTAAAAAATTCTTATAAAACATTTCTTACTTCTTTATACATATTTACCAAAATGTTAATAATAGATACTATTTTAGTTAGTTTGCTTGAGGGCCTGTATTCTTTGGCTGCCATAACAAAATACTGTAGGCTAGGTGGTTTAAATGATGGAAATTTATTTTCTCACAGTTCTGGAGAATAGAAGTCTGAGGTCAGGGTGCCAGCCTGGTCAGGTTCTGGTGAGGGATCTTTTCCTGGCTTGCAAATGGCCAACTTCTCACTGTGTTCTCACATGGCAGACAGAAGGCTCTGGTGTCTCTCTGTCTTCTCGTAAGGGCACCAGTCCTATGGGATCAGAGACCTACCTGTATGACCTCATTCAACCTTAATCATCTCCTTAAAGGCCCTATCTCCAAATATAGTCACGTGGCAAGTTAGGGCTTCAAGATATGAATGTGGGGTGAGGGGGGAACAATTCAGTCCGTAGCAGGGGCTGATAAGATTCACCTGAGGTGCTTTCTCTGCCTTGGAAACATAGGTATAATCCCATTTGAGGGCAGATCAGAGAGGTAATAGGAGCAGAATGATTTGCTTTACCCAGTAATGCCTCAGAGTTGTCACAATTAAGCAGCTCAAATAGACAATGTTGGTATGATTTGTATACTGGTAAGGCAATATGTATTTGAAATAGTAAACTAATTGACCTATTCTTCACTTTTAGAGAAACCTTTGAAGATTCTCATAAGACTAGGTATAAATTTCAGAATTTTCATTGCTAGTTTGCTGGAAAATCCACACAAATTTTTACAGGTTGGCAAATATTTTTACAGCTGTGTTGCATTTTGTTTTTTCTTGCAGGTAATAGGTATTTTTCAGCCTACACAATTTAATCATGATTAATGTCATGTTCTCCAAATCAAACATATATGGCTTGTAGCAATAAAAATAATCACTCTTAGTTGACTAAGGAGTGTGGGGACATCCAAATGTTTGCTAGAAGTTGAGAGTTAATTTCAAGGAGATGCCATCTTTCAAGAGTAACTACCTATTTGGCAAAACTGTTGCCAATAAAATATAATAAGTTCTGATTCTTTTCATGTTTAGCTCACGTATCATGACTATAATTCTGCTTCATAATTCACATTCAATTCTCACTTTACTTGTTATATATTTAATACAGCTACATTGTGCTATAAAAAGAGAATTTGGACAGGATATCTGTTGGTGTTAAACTGCTTGTTTTTGTGTCCCCTCAGTCAGAACCATCCCTGGGGAAATGTTGGCCCTGGGGAAATCACATGGTGTGCTCTTTTTCCTCTACTTTGGCATTTTCATGCAACAGAAAGGATGTTCAACAGAATAGCAATGACTCTGGAAAGGGAAAAGAAATCACAGATGGGCCAAGTGCAGTTTAGGAGGTGTGTGTGGAAGGAGGAGCAGGGCCAAGACAGCCTTTAGCCCATAAGGGACTTCGTTAGAATTAGAAAAAAAAAATACCACTTCCCCTGGGTGGACACAGCCAACCTCATTCCAGGGTATATGGCTTGGCAAATGGAGTGAATGCTGGACTTCAGCTCCCATTTCCCCCTTCGGGTGGGCAACTGTCTGCAGTGGTTTGGGTCTGGGCCAAGTTGAAGACTAAATGGAGAGATCAACTCTTAACAGTACCCACTATTATACCTTGCACATATTAAGTAGTTGGAAGATGATGAGTGAATAATTTAATCACAATTATATTTGAACAGTACTCAATTCTTTGTAGAAGACAATATTCCAGAATGAGCTTACAAGCTTAGATTCCAAAGCTTTTCTATTAATATGAAGAAAAGCATTTATGAGCAGTGTGGTCAATTTGTAAAATTTTCCTCTTGAATAAGATGAATGATAGTCTCAGAGAAAAACAAACAAGAATTTGTGTTATTTAGTCCATTTTCTGATCCATCCAGGTAAATTTGAATATGGTATTATCTACGTTTTTGTGTAAAATAAAATGATGTTTCTCTTTATCAAGTCGGTTCAACACACTTTTATGCAACGTCTCCTTAGAGGAGAGTGCTGTGTAAAACCAGAGGCTAAGATGATGAATGATGGACCCTTTGCCTTTAGAGTGTTCCTCTACAACTAAGAAAGGGATTGAAATGTATGCTCAAGGGGCAACACAATGGTTTCTTCTTTAGGTCTAAGACCAGCTGCATAATTTTTAGGGCTCCAATGCAAAATAAGGTGGGTCCTGGCACTGCGCAGAAGTCAATCTCCCCTTCCCACTGGCTTCTGTCCCTATTCTTGGTGCAAAGGTAACTCCCAAGGGATCACAACCTCTGGGATGGGCCATGCTCAGTTCCTGGACCTAGGGTAGGCAAGAAACACTTTCCCAATCCCTAAACAAAGCCCAGGACTCTGTCAGCCCAAGGGAGAGACAGACATCCACCTACTTACCCTGAGATGCCACAGGCACCAGCATCTCACTCACAGGTCCCATTCCAGGGGAGTCATAACAGATACAATTTTTGAAGTTTGCCTTAAAGACTCATTTCATCAGTTCTAGAAGAAAAAAAAAGGCAATATAGGCAGAGATTGCTCCCTGAGGGAAAAGTATAAATGTGAAAATCCAGTCTTGTGTAGGGATTTCTGGTCAACAGAGGGCTCTGCTGATTCAGGGGTGGCTGAAGATAAGTATAGGATGACATATTTTCATTCCGTAATCATTTATTAAGTACTGACTAGGTCTTAGGCCATGTGCTAAGTGATGCTGTTATAATGTCAAGAAAAATCAGATGTGTTCTTTACCTTCATGAGTCTTATAAGCTCGTGGAAAAATTAGGGGAGGTTCTTAAATGTCCTTTACATTCAGGGTTTCTCTGCTGACCTGAGAATCCCTCATGCTAGAAACATTTGTGTTTTGTCAAATGTAGAGGTTGTCAAATGTGGGCAACTTCCACCACTGCCATCCCTAAATTTAAATTATTTCTTTTTCTACATTGCATTTATTACTATGTATTCCTATCACTCTAATGCTAAAGACTAATACATTTTTAACTTATTTTTTACTCCTTTTCACTGTTTATTGTTAGTAATAGTGAAGACAGGAATATGTTACTGAGGATGACTTTGCCAGAAGGTCACTTGTAGTTTGGTTGGTTGGAATTCAAAGCATATTATCCACTGTTTAACATCGCTCACCAGCCCCTACGGATATATTTAGTCCATATGTACCTGCAATAAGTTCTATCGAATATGACTACCACATGAGAGAGTGATTATAAGGGAAAACCCACTAAAGAAATTCTGAGAAAATAAAATTTGTGACTTACCAGAAACAGATATTTCCTGGTGTAACATGTAAGAGTTTTTCTGTGGTCATTTCCCACAACATGTCGGGGCTGCTCGCTAAGGAGAAGAATGGGAGCTAAGATTAACCCTGAGGCTTGGATGTGGAAGGAATGAAGGACAAAAGTAGAGATACATGAGACAGTAGAGTTGAGGGTAGGTCTGGGTTGGCATAGGTGAGGAAGAGGGATATAGTAGTGGGTGACTATGGACAACCAGAAGACAGGGGGTACCTGAATGACAATAGACATGAAGACTGAGAAATTGAAAAGACAGGCAGAAATTAGGAGGGAGGGACCAAGTTGTTATTTCCTAACTTCAGCAGAATTGTGGTAGTGCCAACATTTTGCCCAGCTACTGAAAGCCATCCTGGAAACTGTCAGGTAATAGGAGCAGAAAAGAACATAAGATTAGTGAGAAAAAAAAATGAGGCTATGTTATGTGGAATATATGATAGAATGTATGCTTTACATGGATAGAGAATATGTCTTGTTCATTGCTTACTTCCCAGTGCTTAACCCAGTTCCTTGCACTCTGTAGGGGATAAATATATGTATTTGTGTATTATATAATTAATAAATAAATGGGAAGAGCTTTATAAGTGGAAGTGGAGTTTTAAAAAGTCAAATCCATGGGCTGTTTACAGCTGATTAAACTACTCTGATGGTTATAAGTTAAGATTCTAGAAGAGTGTGGTTGTTTTGAATTCAGGTGCCAACTGTCACCATCTCTGTAACAATGGGCAAGTTTTGGTGTCGGTTTCTTCTTTCATGAAATGTAGGCAATTATAGTATTTGCTTCATGGGATAATTGTAAAGATAGGATGAGATAATGGAAAGCATTTTGTGCCTAGCACATAGTGAGTGCTCAGTACATTGTAGGTGTGGTGATGAGGATGGTGACAACTTTGCTATTGAGAGCAGTTCCCAGATCTACAGACAGGTTTCAAGTTTTCCAAAGATAAGACCACACTCTGCCCTTGCCAAATCTGAGGCAAGAAGAGAGTGATCTCTCTGAGAATCTTCTTTAGCCATCTTGGAAGGGTGTGTGTGGCCCCAAGTCTGGCAGGGACAGAGCTGAGCAGAGCTGTTCACAGCAAATCTGCGATGATGATCTTCTCATCTGTCTTCTAAGCTGTAGGCGGCTCCTTCTTTGGGAAGCAAGTTATAATCAGAACTTGGAACAAGCTACCCTCCAAACAATGCTCTCATTGCCTTTTCTGCCATTTAATTAATGCCAGTCTAATTTTATAGAAAGTATATAAATATGATTTATGCATATTTGTACCTATATTTTTCTGTGAGGTTTCCATGAGGTACATAGCCATGTAAATCATATCCTTCTGATAAATACCTCTGGCCTGAATACTTAATGTTATTTTTTATAGCCACATTTGGGTAATTTAGCAAATAGAGGGATGGATATTCTTAACCTAACCTTCAAGTTCTCAATGACTAGAACTAAGAGGTGAACCTCTTATTTTTTTCAGATTATATTTTGCTGGGGGATTTAGGTAGATTTCAGCTGATAGCATTCAAGATCCCTTTTGCTAATGCTTTCTTTCCAGTTCTTGTCAATCTAACTCAAGAAACAGACAGCAGTATATGGGTTGCCACTTGAAGGTTATGAGGACATGATCCATACATTCTGTTTTTAGCTTCACTTTTAGTGAATATAAAATTAAGTCAGGCCATGATTTAAATGGCCTCAAATCCTGAGTAAGTTTCCTTACAATTTCTGCAAGTTTTAGCAAGGACCAGTTGGGTGTAGTGGAGTAACTTTGCTGAACTTCTCTTGCACTGTATCTGTAAGCATGGATATCAATGAGCAGATTTCATTAGAAGTAACTTTGGAGAATTGGGAGAAATGTCTTTTCTTTTTACCAAACATGGATTTTAAAAATTACACAGAGATAAGCATTGTCAAGTCTCACGAAGTGCAATCATAAGCAGAAGGCTTGAAACCTGTTTTTGCTTAAAACCTTTATTGGATTTAGTAAAAACAACAGTAATAAATTATATTCAAAAGCACTTTGATCCGTTTGCAATAGTATTATTACAAAAGCAGGGTCTACAAAACATTTCCCCTTTTTCATTTGGGTCAGTTTTCCATAGGCTTCCCAAATCATCTAAGTCTGTGTTTATAATTCCAGAGACAAAGGGTTGTTCAGGCTGTAGTGCCTGACACTTGAAACTTGGTATTGTTAGACAATGATTGTAGCACTAATCTTGCATTTATTTTCTTGAAATTTTCTGTGGGAATAACAGAATCCAAAAGATGAAAATGCAAAAATGTGTCATTAAAACATTTAGTACAAACATACCTATTCTATTTTCCTCCTAAAATTTTCAGATTTATTTAATCTTTCCCCTTTATTCTTTGTTTCCCCAAAATAATATTTTAATGTTTGAAATGCTAGTAGTCAGTATCTACAATTGATACTCCATAGGGATGTAAACAGTAATAACAGGGCAGTAAGTTGAGGGATATATCTTTGGCTAAAAGAATAATTCTTGAATGGCTATAACTGCATTTGATTTTTTTTTTCTGATGTTACCCTGTCACATAAAATCTAGTACCTCATTGATTCTTCCTCATCCTTTTGCCAAATTATTGCCCCAGAATAGAAGATTTTAAATATTCTCCAAATTCTTTATTTAACAAATATATAATCATATTTGTGATCTACATGACAGAGGATGCATGCAAGTTATAAAGCTGTAATTTTGCTTTTATTTTTCAACAACCCCTCAAGAAGTCAAGGCAAATAGAAGAATCTATTTTAAATGTGACGTCATTGAGGTGTAGAAGTTTAAATGGCTGACTTGCTTAGATGGTCTGTGACATGGCAGCTAGAGGGAGTCAGGTCTCCTGATCCCTATTTACAAGGTTGTCTTTACTACCCTGTACAAAATGTTAATTGTCAGACAGACCTCTAAGAGGTAGAGGGTTGGCCAATTTGTGATGAAACAGCTATAGGGAGCAAAGGATACTCGTTCTTTGAAGTTTATTATGGCATTCCTGGACATCTAGCTCCCTGGATGCTTCCCTGAATTAGTCTTAAGGTGTAATGGTGATTTCAGGCATGCTAGAATATAGCATCGGAGACCTGGGGAGGTCCAGGTAGTGGACTGGAATAGCTGTAGCTATTAAATATCTAGGTCATCCTTTATATAGGGTTGTAATGTACACTCTAGCTTCTGACTTCAGTGCTGATAGAAAGAGGAAAAAAATCCATCCTGGTAAAATGTAGTCAGACAGCAGTTTGTCTTTCCAAAACATTATTAGGTATTATTACAGAATGTGAACACCTTTCATTCCTGACAAACAGGAAATGTATGCTGCACTACTGGTATGTCAATCAAAGTGATAGCATCAATTTTATGGTTTTTAATTCATCCCCACCTCCTGCCGAGCCTTTTGCTCATCCCAAATTATGAATCTTAAAAGGTGCGTGATTAAGAAGAAAAAAAAATACGTCTCTGCCTGTGTGAACTCCTATGTGAAGAGCATGGAGCCAGATGTTTAAGAGATTTGTAAAGCAGGTGCTGACCACTCAGTGACTGGACAAGCAACTTACTTTTCCTGAAGCTGGGAGTGCCCCTGCATGCTTTCACTGTGGTACTTCACTAGTAGCTCAAGCAGATCTTTTTTAATATGCATTGCCACCTTTGAATTTGTAAGGAACGGAAAGAAGATAATGTATTTTAAATGCTATATTTGTCATTCCATGATGCTTCAGAATTACGTTTTCAGTTTAAGTTTTGAGTATCTATTTCTTTAGCTGTGATGTTTTGTTGCTTTTTGATATATTAAATAAATACAAAGCCAATCCTGGAGCCTAGCTTTGAATGAATCAAAGCAATGTCTCTCACAATTCTTTTCTTTCTACCCCTTAATTCTTTTCTTCAACACATAATGAAAATAAAGAGCATTGTCAGTTCGGTATAAAGTGAGACTGTTTAAAAATAAATAACGTGTGCTTATGTGGTGTGCGCACACACATACACACACAATCTACTTCACAACAGGGGGTTTGGGAGCCTGGGGTGTCTGAATCTGTCCTCCCATGCTCCTCTCTTGTTTCTGGTGAGGAGCCATTTTTCTTGTTTTTCCTATGCAGCTCCACCTGGACTCCATTTGCTGCCACAAACTCTGCAAATATCACACACTTATTTAAGATTTAGGAATGTGATCTGATAGTTACTGATTGGAAGGTGAAGCAATAATTAACAGTTGGTCAAGGTCAATTTTCTCTCCTGATGCTGACTCCTAAGAGAATATTTCATTGTTGACAGACAATTCTCTATTTGCTGATAGCACATGATGACATATTTCATGGATCTTTAATTGGAACGCTCACTATGTGGTGGCCTCCATATTTAAATCACTCTTGGCCATGTCAGCCTTAACCTTAACATTTTTAATGCTTGAGTGTTCCGGCAAGAGTACATGGAGCCTTCAAGTAACTCACATGGCATTTTCTTGTACAGAATTTCTCATTCTACTTTTACCACAACTTCTTTATGATTCATAATTAAAGTATGCTGGTTCTCTTCCATGCAAGACAGCAAATATAAAAAAGAAGCAAGAACACTTCTTTTTCTGGTGGGGCACCAGCATAAAATATTGAGTTTTGAGGGTGATGATAACTAAGTATGTACAAATGTGGTTAATGCAGTAAGGCCTGCCTTATTGGGAGGCAATGCCCCAAAGAAAAGCTGCCTTTTCCATTTGAGAAGACAGAAGAGATCAAGGATCCTGTCAAAGGAGTCTCCTATGAGGGCTTGGTCACACTCTTCATATATGCAGTGTTGGCACTTCCAAAGTGAATTTACATATTCTATCTCATTTGATTCCTCAGTTAGGTATTCTGCAACTGTGTTATGGGCAAGAGAGCTGAAGCTTACAGATGTAAAACAGCTTGCTTAAGGTCACGTAGATGGTAAGTGTTGCAGCTGGATTTTGAACCCATGTTTCCTGACTCCAAATTTAATACTTTTTGTTCTATCCTATAGTTGCTAACTGTTAGTACAACTTATTTGGCACTTATTTGTGTTTAAATTCCAATTAAATTATTTTATTATGGATTCCTCAATAACACTGACATGTTCTATAACAGGAATTTGCACATGGTGCACACAAAATGAGTACTTTTGATTAACTAATGGATTAGCCGGTTTTCTTCATTCTCCCTTCATGTGGTATACCATTTAATAATATCACAAATGTTTACAGTCATTACAAGGACTTGTTAGATTTTGAGAACATAAGGTGGTTGTTATGAACTAAAGGTTTTGTCCCCTCAAAATTCATGTGTTGAAGGCCTAACCCCCAGTGTGGCTGTATTTAAAAATGAGACCTCTAAGGATGTAAATTAAGGCTAAATGTGGTCATACAGGTGGGCTCTGATTTGATAGGATTAGTGTCTTTATAAGAGGAATGATCAGAGAGTGGTATCTCCCCCCACTCTCCACCACACACACGTAGTAAAAAAAAAAAAAAAAAAAAAAAAAAAGCCATATGATGACATATGAAGCCATGGAGACAAGAAAGACTTCTACAAGCCAGGAAGTGAATCATCTAGAACCTTGAACATGGCTGCCTAACCTCCAGAACTGTGAGAAAATAAATTTCTGTTGTTGAAGCCATCCAGGCTGTTGTATTTTGTTATGGCTCCCTTAGCAGACTAACAAAGTGATTAAAGCCACACCTCATTCAAGCAGCTTGTTTTCCTGTGGAGTGACTGGAGAATAGCCCTGGAGTTATAGGTGAGTTGAATGTATACTCTTGTGCTTTGTCCTTTTGGAATTAAATATCAAGGTTATCATTCCATTGGGGTCAAAATACCCTCAAAGTCAAAACAGCAAAGTTAATGTTGTTCAAAACACTCTATACTTTATAGAATTGCATATAGTAGTACCTGAGTCTGCATGGTCCTGGGGTAAAAGTGAGAATGATGGCAGAAAGCACTTCAAAGAGATGAATCTGTGTCTTGAATGAATAGTAGTTTTCCAGAAAAGTGGAAGGAAGTGCATATTCCTCAGAGAGAACAGTTATGTAACAGTTGTGTAAGTGAACATGCTAGAACCCTAGATTCTGGAGACTTCAACTTGTTATGGCCAGAGCTCAGGTTGTACATAGAGGAGCTGTAGAAGATAAGGTTGAAAAGACAAGAGCCAGTTTTCTAAAAATCACTGTGTGTTGTGTTTAAAAGTCAGACTTTGTAACATGGTGGAGGACTGGAGGAAGGATAGCATTAGGAGAAATACTTAAGGTAGGTGACGGGTTGATGGGTGCAGCAAACCACCTTGGCACGTGTATATTTATGTAACAAGCCTGCACATTCTGCACATGTATTCCAGATCTTAAAGTATAATTTTAAAAAAAAAAGAAAAGAAAAGAATTGTAATCTGAATAGTTATACAATCAAGTTTGCAGTTCAGAAGGTTACTCCCAATGCACCGTGGAGATTGTACTGAAACCCGGTCTTGGGGCTAGGGCTTGGGATGGAATTTCAGGGAATAATGCTGGATCATAAATTCTCTGTGGATGGTAACAGAACTTTTGTCTTTGACATTACCTTCTTAGCTAAAAACTCAGTTCAAATATTCAGCCACTTCAGAATTCAAGTAACACTTCCTTCTTTTAGCTATGACATTTAAATAGCTCTTATTTCTGGGATAAAAGTGACTTTTGTTCTTGTGGATGCCACACATCATGGATGATACCCATGCTGTGGATCTCATCAAAACCTGAGTGGCCCCACATGAGTGAGCTGGTGGCCTGGTGAGAAATCCAGCATTCTCAACTTCTTCTTTTTAACACTCTTAAGTTTCATTTTTATGAGGTGCCACATTTTGCTATGCTTTTAGCTGGACCTGCTTGAAATTTCTTAATCTGATGTTTCAGGGAGCAGTAAAAATAATAAGTAAACATGTTCCCTGAGCAATTACTAATGCAAGCCCTGAGCCCAACAAGATTCATCAAATACATAAACTTATCCTCTCCTGGTCAAGAGGCTTCAGACTGGAAGTAGTTGAAATATGGGAGGCAGCTCATGCTTTTGTGGTGTGAATTAAATTCTGTGTGTATCTGTGTGTGCTTAGTGCATTTTTAAACTATTGTAAAATCACTATTCTTAGACTCGCCTGAGAGTAACTCACTTGTGGAAAAGGTGGGCAATTCTGTTTTGTGATTACTGTGCCTTCCGCCTAGGTCATCTGCTCATCTTTCTTCTTTAAACAAATTAAAATATTAGTCCACTAGAGAGGGACTGTTCTCACTTTTATATGTCACACAGAATGCTTAGAGCTGACTTTACCTGTTAGTGCCAACAGCAGTGATGATGTGGTTATCATGACACCTGCAAATGCCTCTCTTCTTGTGTACTTATTATCAATCTGGGAATGTCATCACCCCAGTCACCCCAGAATGCTTCCTTATGACTGCATTCTTACTGGCTGTAAGTAACTCTTTTACTCAACAAGGAACAGGGGCCAGATGGCATGCAGATATATGCTTGAGACTGGGTGAGTCTCATTTGTTCTCTATTTCTTGTTACTTACTGTCAGTCCTTGGCTAACCATACATAAGGAACTCACCCTGTGGGCTGCTTTTTGCTGTGCATATCTAACACATGATTATAGTAATGTGCTTTTTATTAATGTTTTTGTTATTATGGGTTTCTTTTTGTTGAAGTTGTTTCAATCTGCCTCATACTTTGTAAGGTGAAATACAAATAAATTTGATGGTGCAAACAGGTCAGCAAGTATACTAACATATAAATACAATGAATGTTGTCCCCTTCTAATTAATAACCTTGAACTTACTCCAACAACAATGTTACAACTGGAAAATAATTTTATTTTGGAAATTCTCTTTGAAAAATGATTTTAGAGCCTTTTCCTACCAATCAAAGCAAATTATCATTCTCTGAGGGTTGGTTTGATCTTCTATTAAAAAATTCATTGAACAAATAATTATTAGGTATATAATCAGTGGCAGGAAGTATACCAGGAGCAAGGAGTAAGACAGACATGGTTTCTGCCTTCAAAGACATTTAAGATAAAATCTGAGATGAATGTCTGAGCCCTGGATAATACCTTCACTGATAAAAATGAGATGTGACTATACAGTGACAATCTGAACTGCCTCAAATGACAATTTTAAAGAAGAGATTTAAAACATTTTGAGTAATGGCAGCATCTCTGGAGTGACTCTCATACATACTACTCAGAAGACAAATAGTCATTTTTTAAATGCATACAATATGGTGTATAGAGTTTATAAAACATTTTTATATACATTATATTACTCTCTTGCCACAAGAATCATGGATTATCAACCAGGTTTGAGTACTAATTTTCTTCACGGTAAAGTGAATGATCTCTAGGAGACTTCAAGGCCTGAAATTCTGTGATATTTATGTTGCTAATTCTGTGCTTTTACACGATATTGTGAGTTCACTATTTTAGAACAGTTCCCTGTGTTCTATCTGACTGAGGACCATCCTAGCAGAGATGAGTGCCCAATAACTTCTCCTGGGGGTGGTGGGTGCTGGCAGGAGGCCTCGGGCATGGAAGCTTGACAAGGGATGAACTAGACTCACTCTCAGTAACGGGGTCAGGAGCAAAGGGAAAATGAAGGTAAAGTTTGAGGTGAGCGAGCTCCCCGGGGAGTGAGGGAGGTTCTAAAATATCAAGTTCAAAGGATCAGGCAGAGCAAGAATTAGACTCAAAGAAAAATGCTGGCTAGACAGAATAAAGAAGTTGAGGAGGCAGAACCTAGAAAGGCTACCCTGAAGAAACAATGTTTCTTTGTATGGGGTGATAGAGGTAAAGCCCAAGAACCATTAGAGTGAAAAACTGAAAGAAGAAAATCATTTTTAAAAAGATGGCTTTCCCTGCCTTAATCCCATCAGTGGTTAAACAATGAAAATAAAGAGAAAATGCAGCCCTACTCTAAAACTTCACCTCCTCCGCTTTCCCAACCAACAGCCCACTCTTTGAGAAAACAGAGTGTTCATCAAATAGAAAAACATCTTGATGATTGCCAGATAGAAAAACAAATATTTAGGGATTGAATTTGAGATTTTTCTTTATATTTCATTCAACATCTTGGGACCTTCTTTGTCCATATCAAAAGTAAGTTTCTAAGTCCAATTACTAAGTAGATCTAAAAATCTCTCTTGTGTTGAGATGTATACAGTTAGTAAAGATTCCCAGGAAGTTTGTACTGAGACTTTGGCGCGCATGCAAGCACTCGCGCGTACACACACACACACACACACACACGAGGGTATAAGGGTGCAGGAGTAAATGGTGAGTCCTTCTAGGAGATGAGTGTGTGGCTGGGACCCTTTTTAACATCTTTTACTTTGGGCCCAGTCTTTCAACTCATTTTTACCACCATGTATCAAGTTTGTGCCTGAGTCCCTCCAAGGTTGCCCATCTGTAGGGGCAGCAGATTGTTCCAGGTGAGTTGAAGATACAAGAAATAAGTGTATGCATAAATAATGTGCAAAGGAAGCTGCTAAAACCCTGTTTCTAGAGTTTTCTACTTCTATTTTTGTGTCTTTTTTGCCCCTACACACAATTAGTAGTGGTGTTTCACACTCATCCAAAATTTGATTTTGCATGTTTTCTTGTTTACTTTTTAGTCCTTTACTGAAAGGTTTCTAAGTAGCTAGGTGTTTTTTCTAGTCTGCTGTATTCCAGAGTTTTCACACCAGTAAGTCTGCTTACAGACCTTTTTGCTGTGCTGTTGTTGTTATTTTCTTTTCCCCAACAAATTTATGACATTAGGTCATACTTTATCCGAGAAGCTTTATTTTCCATCTGCTCTCCATTTTTGCTCTATTATTAGGCTATGCTTCTGGTATTCTGATCCCCCTTCATTTTCAGAACTCTTGTTGACGTCAGTGGGGAACCTAGGCAGAGGAGAGCATAATGCTCAGCTTGGCTTCACAGTCCATTTTGGGAAAAGCGTCTGACCTCCTTGAGATGGAACTTCTGTTGGGTGGACCCCTGCTCATTTTCTACAGACAGTGGAGACTATGCATAGTATTTAATGCAACCACCAGTACAGGATGATATACTTGCTCTACCACCCAAATATATTGACTTTCTGTTAAAAGGCTTTTAACATAAATTTTAAGAGATTAACAAAATACATCATAGGCTATTGCTGAGAATGCAGGGTTTTTAACTATGTTTCTCCTACATTGATTTTAGTTCATATATTTTAACCACTGCCTTATTTTACTGTACCTTTTAATTTGTTATTCATTTGTTTGAAACCAGAACTCTGCCAAGGCACTCTGGACCCACAGGAACTGAAATAGTTTGCCTTCATTATCTGGTAGACCTGCTCGAGTCTGTAGCCCCTGACAGAAACCACAAGACTGTACAAACTGGCAACTGTGGGTTTGTCTGTTCTCTATTGATTCTATTTCTGGAAAAAAACATGAACCAATGGGTGAGCCATGTGACTGTACAACTGACCCAAAGCTACCATCAGAAGTGGGATGGAGACCTTTATAGACAGGTCATGATGGGATCTCAACACTTTCCTGTCTGCTTCTTAAGAATGGCTTTCAGTACCTTTGCCTTGAAACTTAACTCCTTGTGTTCTGAAATATGAAACTGGAGGAGAATCTTCATATTCTATAGCTTGTTATTTAATTTGGGAGACCATAAGTCAAACTGTTCCAAACATCTAATAAAATGTATAATAAAGACCAGATATAATAAGTTAATTTACAAAATAGCTTACTTCTTTCCTCCATGTGAATTGCAATGCAACTCCGTCAGAAGACTTGAACACACAGACACACACACACACACACACACACACACACACGTACTTTTCAGACTATGAAACTGCAACTGCTGTAGTGTTTCCTTTTCTTGAGCTTTGGTATTTGCACTCAGTACTGATCTTTAAGTAAACAGAATATAGGACTTCTATGTAATCAGGCCAAATGTAAGAGTTCTGGTCTTGGCTCCAATATGCTATGTGTCTTTGGTCTTCTCTCTTCTTCTCCATTAAATGGCAAATGACTAAATGATCCCCAATGTCTGTTCTAATTCTAAGAATCAAAGTGATTAAGAGTCTTTGATAGCACCAGAGAGATCTAGGTAGTAGAGAACACAGGTATGAGAGAACACATCCTATTAAACACACACGTGCATGGGTGCACGCAAACACACACACACACACACACACACACACAAAACAGAAAAACCAAAATAGCTCCCCTCTCTTCCTCCCCCAATAATGACAATGCAGCCATCTGTTGGACGTTCCATTTTACTTAGCAGCTGTTCTCAGATACAGAAATCTGCATTCCTCCGGCTTGTGCTGGTATGCAGGCAGCATGTGTGGGTACTAGCATTTGACTCTGCCACCCAAAGGAATGGCTTTCATTGAATAAAAATGATTGCAGAGGTTTCTTATTCCCCCATCATACAAATGCCTTTTTTTCTGATAATAGGCATTTGAAGCCATCTCTGCTACTCTGTGTATTAAAATATACCCTGTTAGAGATATTCATATCAAGCAATCATCTAAAATTGAAAAGGACAACCAGGAAAGGCTTCAGTGAAACTCTTGCCTTGCCAGAAACTTCTACTTTGAAGGAAAGTGGGAGAGGTTGGAATATAAAGTTCCATTCTACTTTTATTTTGTCCACACCCCCAGCATTGCACTTAAGCACTGAGGAATAAGTATTGTTCAAAACGAAACTAGGAGGCTTTCAAATGTAGCATTAATCTTAACACCAAACTGAATGAAAATATATAAGAGAAATATCCAAAGGGGATATGGAAGTAAAATCCTTTAAATATTCCATGTTCCCGTTGCTCCCAGACCGAGCCTCTTCTACAGGCTGAAATTTTGTCTTCTGTGTGGTATATTATATAAAGTGGTATATCATTAAAAAAAGAAGCAATTGAGTTGGGGGTTGGGAGGAGCTGCAGTTATAAACAACAACAAGAAAGTGTCCTACAGGCTCTGTAGACGAGAACCTTGGGTAAAATTGGATCTGCTTTTGAGTACATAATTTAGGACATTTGTTACAAGATTACTGTGGTTTTCTATAAATGTTAGTTTGCTGTATTATTTTCCATGAACTAGTTTTCCAAAATGCAGAATATTTTGCCCCCAAAACATGGAAGCACTAAAGCTCGATGAGGCACTGATTCATGGGGTGTCACCCAGAAACAGCTGGTCAGCCATCTGCAGCCCCAGAGTCCTCTTATTTTTACTTTATTCAGCTAATTCTTTATGTAGAGGGGGAAGAAGATGCATAAATCCTGGGAGAAGAGCATGGCTCGTTTAAGAAAATGATGACTAACGCCTGCCTGAGACTGATATCTGGTGGCCTGATGTGCTGATTTGGAGGGGTCCGTTTCCTATGTGCATTAGGCTTTCAACTCTCTACTACATGTGCATTATTTTCTGTGTATCCTGTTCTTTTGGAAAAGGAAAGAAATGATGATATGCCATTGATTGTTGCATGGGAATGGTTCCAGATTAGAGCACCCTTGAGAGCCATAACCGGTCTTTTCAAAGCAAGCAGAAGAGCCTGCAGGATCAAGGAAGAGCCTGGAAGTTAGACCTGTGTGTTTGTCCATGGGTCCCTCATGTGCTTCTAAATTAGACCTTATAACTGCCATGGATTCTGCGGTCAGAAAATGTTGGAGGTAAAGGCAGTATTTGACACAAACTAAAAGATATATCATGATTCATAGCCAAAATCATGTTAAATAAAAAATGCTCCGTAAATATTTAGGCAATGCTGTTTTATTTTAAATTTGACATTAACTGTAGTAAAGTTGTGGATAATTCTATTAGAATAGTCTTTTGCTTCCCTGAATGAGAAGGGGCCTTGTTGACAGGAGATAGATTGTTATGTTATCCCTTCCTTGTGCTACCTAAGGCGGTTCATTCAAATGACAGAGCCAGATGACTACGTAGGAAGGAAAACCTTCTTCCAATCACAGGAAGGAGGCTTTTAGGTGCACAGGTGTATGCTGCTTATAGGAAGGCATAATTATAGTTTAATCAAATCCTTCTGTGTCTCTGGAGACCACTTTTGGCATGGCTTTTAATATTTTTCTTGAATCATCAAAATCTTTTACCCATTCCCCCCATATGTATTGGTATGTGTACGCGCACACACACACACACACACACACACACACACACACTTCTTTCTTATTTTATTTCTTTATCTTGGCTTGTGATCACTAAGGCTTTCAGTTTCTTTCATGACTTACGTAGCCAAACTAGAAGGTGAATCATTTTATTTTTACAGTTAAAAGGTAGAAAAGATAAACTTTCATTGCCACATTTAACCTGTGTGGCATTATTAAACTTGGGACATAATTTACTGATCTACTCTAATATTTCTGGTTGTATAATCCTGAAAAGCACCCATGACAATTGACCAGAACAAAAGGTAAATGCACCTTTAATTGATAAGACAGACAATTTTTGTAAAAGAATTGGAAAACCATCTGTACTGTAAACTTTTGTGTCTCTTTTTCATTCCTGTTTACTCTGCTATTCAATCCAAATAAAGATTGTTTTCACCTCAGCAACACAAAAATCACATAGACGATCCTTCAGGCTGTCAGTCAGAGGAAAGATATACATATGCCCAAAGTATACACTTGTGCTTGTTCACAGTGTTATTTGGGGAAAATATGTTGCATGTTCTCCTGGCTCTCCTAGTTTTACATTTTGAATTAATGCAATTTATTCTAATTTATGACAACTGTTTGAAAGGCTTGCTCTCCATTTTTCCGTTTATAAAGAGGTTGTTTACTTAGAGGGGAAAAAGCAGTAGAAAAAGTGGATTGCCTTGCACATTCAGGTGGAAAAAGCGAGTGGGCTTCCTGTCTTGGAGTCAGTGATGTGCACGAGAATGGGGATTGTAAGGACATCTCTTGTAACAACTTTTTCTGTCTCTTTGGAAATAGGAATGAAATTATGGAGAACCTTTATTCTGCTTCTTAAAGAAAGCCTTATACAATTGAGTTAGTTACCTCCCCCTCTTCTCTTGTTCTCTCTTCTTGTATTTATATAGCAGCCATCACCATAGTACCCTACACATGTTGATAAGAATGCTATTTTAGAGAAAAAAAAAAAAAGAAAGAAGAAGAAAAAAAATAAGCACATGGTAGAAAAGAAAGGTTATTTCTTGTGATAGTACAAGATTCCTCTAGGGCTCAAAACCAGTAAAACAGGTTGGCCCCATTGTACCTAGAACAGTGTCTCAACCATAGTAGATATTTAAGGAATATTTTTCAGTTGGCATTACTAGAATCCATTCTTCTGTCCTTGTTTAAAAACAAAGTCTCATCCCAGTGTGCTCTATCCTGCCTTCATTCTTCTTAGAAGGGCTCTGTTGTGAAAGGACTGCTTGCTGGAGAAGAAGCTGAGCAGAAAGAGAATGACAGGGAGCACATGTAGATTTCAGGACCAGCCTAGGATCCAGATATCCCTTGGGGCTTTCATGAATTCTGTTTCCTGTTGATATATGGTACTTATCTTGTTAACTGTGTACATGTACATAGTGTTATGTGGGTATGTATAACTATAGCCACTAATGTCCTCAAAAGGAATCACAAGTCATAGAGGTAAAAACATTTTTATGTACCAGACACTTATAATCCCCTCATATGTATTAACTCAGTTAATTCTCATAAAATCTCTAGGAGTTATATCTATGGTTTTCAGCACCATTTTAAAAATTAAGAGGCTAGACGTTGGAGAGGCTAAATAATTAGCCCAGAATCTTGGTTAGTAATGATCAGAAAAAGGGGTTTGGACCAAAGTAGTTTCACTCCAGCTTCCATGTTCTTAACTACTATGCCATGCTGACTCTTTCTCAAACTACAAATCAATTCCACACCGAGTCAGTAATCAGGGCTTGGAATAAACTTTTAGGGTAATATTATTTTAAGACCTAGATCTTACCAGTACAATAATGATCTGCTGAACCTCAAATCTAATCTAGCCTTGGAGTAGGCAACTGACTACAAGACATTCAAGAAAAGACTGCTGTAACTTATTCTTTGTTTACATGGGTTTACAATTTTTAATGCAATGCATACTTAACCTGTAAAACCCATGCCCTTTCACTAAGAGCATGCATAAATGCATTCATGTAAAGTTATTGATGATTCAATGAGAAATCATTTTGCTTTTGTATACATATTAGTCAATTGGGTGGGAGATAATTCAAACACATAAACAGTTAAAATATTGCCTCCGTATGACTGGTGACATTTACAAAATATTATGGCAGCAAGGAAGAAGGGTTTTGGGGTTTAGATGTTGGGGTTAGGGCAGAGTGTGTATGGGGCTAAGGATATGTACATGGAGAACTAGGTTCTTGAATTAAAGTCTTGAAGGGTTGATGAAGAGTTATGCAGCCAGGGAGTCAGGTGAGGACAATCTAGGAAGAGGAAGCAGTTTGTTCCAAGATTTGAAGGTATGACAAAGCATGATGTCCGTGAATATGATGTAACTGGAATGAGATGTCAAAGTGATGAGAGATGGGGCTAGAAGAACGAGTAGGGATCAGACCATGAAGAACCACTGGATCTCCTATTGTGTAGATAAAGGCAAACCATGAGAGATGAGTAACAGTTATGGGCTCATCTGACTTTTGTGTTTAGAAATGCACTCAGAAGTCAATGGCCTGGATGAGGGTAAAACCGTGGGGAAAAGAAGCAGTGAAGGGATCTTAAGGCATAGTTATAGACAGTACACTACTATATTCTGAGTACTCAGAACAATCCTATATACAAGACACTATCTCCATTAAGTAGATTAAACAAAACCAAACAAAATTGAGAATTGTTGAGTAACTTGCCCAAGATCTAAGGCAAGTAAATGACAGCTGTTTTACTTTCCCATTAGTCAGACTCCAATCCTGCCCACTTCCTACTATATCATGCTGTCTCCTATTTCAGTGTCTTAAAAGGTCAACACTCCTAGTCTCCACTTAGAATTACTCAGAACTTCCCTGCACTGTCCAGATTCTCTCTCCAACCCTCTGACTGTGCCTGTTCAGCCTCTTCTGTTGCATACCTTCTTCAGGCTTCCTCTCAACTGTTCCTGTTTCTCAAAGTTCTCTCCTCAGTCCTCTAACCTCTCCTCTTTCCTATCATGCCCATCTCTCCCTTGACAAGATCTCTCTTTCTGCAGTAATCCCATCCATTTTGTGCATCCCATGCAGGAACCCTGCCCCCTTAACTTCTCTAACTCTCAACACTGAAAGTGTCCCCATGTCCTGTTGTTGCCATTTTATAGTATAAACAAGTCTCTTTATTGCAAGTATGGTAAAGTGATCATTGTGTTTTGCCTATACTGTTGAAAGAGCAATTCGACTGGTTTTTACATCTGGCTATCAGATTGATGTTTCTGGACAGAAGTCCGGCTATACTACTCCCTTGCTTAAAATTTCATTGGCTCCCTATTAAAAATAAAACAAAATGTAATTTTCCAAGATGGTCAATAAGTACCCCTAAATTGGGCCACCAGTTTTTACATCAAAGCTTATTTCCCATTGCTTGGCACATTGCTGACTGCTAGTAAGTTCTCAACACATATGTTGAGCAAATGAATGAGTGACTCCAACTCATGTAAACTGACATATTTTTTAAAAATTAGAGGTATAGATAGTCTAAAATAAGAACTTCATTTTTTATTTCAGTTAAGCTATCCCAAGGTAGCTGTTCATACTAAAAATATTTATGAACAGACAAAGCATTGGCACTGAACAGTCAGAATGGGCATGGGCTATGAGTCACTGTACATGTACACTGAAAGGCCTCTAAGTTGAATGTGCTTTCATTTACACCAGACAGAACTGCTTCTGCATAGAATTCTCTGACTTTGGACGCCTTTCTAGTGGCTTCTTCTGGTTCCTATAGGTTTCGTCTCTGAAGCAGCTGAACGACTCAGAGAATGGAAGTAGGATTCACAGATGGGGTCCAGGGCTTTAAGAAGAGAACAGTGCTTGCACTCCTGGTGGGTGTGACTCAGAGAAGAGTACCACCCTCCACATTTGCCCTTCTTTCCTCTCAAAAGCCCTGTAGGAAGATATTTGAGAGTATGTGCATGCAGAATGCCCCTCCTTTTGAGCCATTAGCTTTCCAAGAATTTTTCAGTCCCATGACCACTTTCTACTTCTCTCACTCTTTCACCTTTTTCTGTTAGTTATGAGTGATTTTACTCTCCCAATACCTTTTACTCTTCTTCCTCCCTCTTTCTTTTCTGCCATGAGCCACCTCCATTTTCTTAATTGAATAAAATTGGCACCGGTCGTATATTTAGTATACTCATTAAATAAATGTTACTACATAAGAATCAAATGAATATTGCTTTTATGATTATTTTTTTCTTACAAAACAAAGTTAAGCCAATGCAAAAAATGTTGTTTCTTACTTGGATAAAACCTTGAATACATCTATTTTTTTTTTGTTCTAATGGGGCAGTGATCTATTACAACTAAAAAAAAAAAAAATCTACTCAGGTCTGAGTGCTTAAGTAAACAACAAAAGCAAATAAGAAACTGGTATTAATAAGAAGAAAGACGAGAAGAAGGGAAGAGAATGCAAAAGAGAAAGAAGAGAAGATTTCACAGGCCAAAAGTTTAAAAGGAAGAAAAAAAATAACCTAGACAAGCAAATGAGAAGCCTGTGATGACTACACCCTTTTTCTGGTTCAGTCTTTCCCTTCTAGACATTGGTGAAATGCCTATCTAGCCAAAGGAAGACTAGCCAGAATAGGGGAAATCACATCTGGTTTTACTCATTAAACAACTGTTTGAGGATCCACTATGTACTAAATCTTGTTCTAGGCAGTTTAGAATCCTAGAAAAATAATGTTCATTGGTGATCATTTGTCTTTCTTTCTTTCTTTCTTTTTTTCTTTCTTTCCTTTCTTTCTTTTTCTTTTCTTTTTTTTTTTTTTTTTTTGTAACGAAGTCTTGCTCTGTCACCCAGGCTGGAGTGTGGTGGTGTGATCTCAGCTCACTGCAACCTCTGCCCCTCCAGGTTTAAGCAATTATCTGCCTCAGCCTCCGGAGTAGCTGGGATTACAGGCGCGTGCCACCATGCGCAGCTAATTTTTTGTATTTTTAGTAGAGACGGGGTTTCACCATCTTGGCCAGGCTGGTCTTGAACTCCTGACCTCGTGATCCACTTGCCTCGGCCTTCCAAAGTTCTGGGATTACAGGCGTGAGCCACCGCACCCGGCCAATCGTCTGTGTTTCTTGTCAGTTTAAAGCAGTTTCTTTGGAGGGGAATATGCTTTTACTTTGTCAGCCACCCTTGTAAGTTGCTTTGTGTGCCACCAAAACGGAAAGCAAAAGTAGGCAAAAGAGAAAATAACAAAATCATGCACATAAATCTCTTATGAAGATTTGTCTTCGATTTACTGTGGAGAGAAGTTTCAGCCCTCTTATTGTATGTGCATCTGTTTCCCTATCCCCAAAAGGCATTAGCGGAACAAACCCCTACTGTACCTGGTGGAAGTAACGCACAGCAGCAACTTCCCTTGTGCGGCTGGATATTAATGCTAATGTACAGGAGTTAAATATAGCACAAAGCTACTGTGTTGGAAAGAAAAGACAAAGCAACTAACATCACACTGCAAGGGGTGGGGTGGGGGAGGTGGGGAGATGATTATATCCTTAAGCACCAGGATAAACTGCAAAAGTGGTAAACTGATAAAAGGAGAATGCAACTAGTGAACAGAACTCAGTCATGCTAACCTAATATCTTCAGTGGCAAAGAAAACCCAAGAATGTTGCCTAGATGGGTGTGAATGAGAGAGTCTGGAAAAGTGACAGAAACCTTTGGTGATCTTTATTAATAAGTGGGTTCAATAAGAAAAATGGGAGTAAGTTTTCTAGTTTTCACCCACTTCTAACAGGAGACTGTATTAGATCATACACCACTAGAGTAAGTAGAAACATGTGCAAGTCCCACATAGTTCCCATTGCCTGAATGTTAGAAACCACCTTAAAAAACTCTAGAAGAAATGCTTCATGGATAATGGCTTAAATGAAGGAGTTTTGTTCTGAGAAAGTGATCCAAGGTCATGAGAATTTTGCCTACAGCCATGGAAAATTTTGGTTTCAACATGTGCTGTATCTTTCTCAAGATGACAGTGTGATGTATTGGTGAAAGTACTGGGTGGGGATTTGGGGCAACTGTATTAAGAAGTGAGTCTTCCACTACAAGTCTATGTAATCTTGAAAAAGTTGAATTCTCAGCATGTTATGATTATTTTTATTTTTTCATTTCTAAACCGAGATGATTAAATCAGATGACCACAACTGTTCTATCTGGTTCTGACATGCTAGATTCTCCGTGGGCTGTGCCCAGCTGTGCTGTGAGGCCTGAGGTAGAGGAGCCTTACCTCCCTCAGGGCGTTAGACACTTACTTTAGGGGAAGATTCTTCTTATGGCAGAACAACTGACTCTATAACTGAGTGTTCTGAATGGCTCCTGTCTCTTTAATTAAGGGATATGTCTCCAGGGCTTAGGACAGCCATTGGCACTAGGTGCTTAGAAATCTTTGGTGAATGAGTGAAGTACTATCTCCAAGGAAACTGGTACTTAAATGGGACTTAAGGAACACTCCTTTCAGGGCATACAATACCGATTATAACTGGGGTTAAAGCAAGGACTCTGTTCAAATCTCCACTTTATCACTTACTTTTGGCTGACCACAGGAAAATTACTTAATCTATCTAAGCTAATCCTCTTACAGTGAAAGCACGGTTAGAATTGTGTTTCCTTAATATGGATATTGTGAGATTTAAGCCAGTATTGCATTATTAGCACAGTGACTAGTAAATAGTGAGTAGTCAATAAACATTAACTATACTTAGGTCAGGTTTAAGTTTTGAGCACACAAAACAAATGGTGGGGAGACTTATTCCAAAATCATAGTGGATACAGGTGTATTTTGTTAAGAGTTAGCTAACTAGTTATTGAACAAAAATGAAACAGAGATTTTAAAAACTAAGTTCTCTATTAAGCTGGATTGTGTTGTGTGGTAAGGGGATCTAGGGAGGTGTATTTAAAAGGGCGATTTAGAGTAAAAAAGAAATAAGCTGGTTTCCAGGTAGTTTCTAGAGAAAAGTAAATTTGGCAGACAGAATACATAGGATCCAGATTAGATACTGTGATTTGACCTGGGCTTTGGCTGGACATATTAAAACAACATCATCTAAAGATAGTGGGGTGGTGAGCTTGAATCACAGTCTTATTCACTACGGCCAGGTTGCTCAAGTGTCTGGCTAAGGTGAAGGCAAAGTGCGCAGAGGAAATTGTCTAAGCTCACATTGGATCCCAGCAAATATGAGAGCCAGCAGCGATGGTGATGAAGTTCAGGAGCGTGCACAGAGTTTTCTAGAGCATTTTCTGGCACAGCTGCATTTGGGTTTGAAGATACCTCCCCATGTAGGGCAGGACGAGAACAGATAATAACTAAGGGGTTGGAAGCAGGGCATTAGCAAAAGCTGGGCAGGACCATAAAAAAGTGAGGTTGGAATGCAAACATGGACCCAAGCCCTAGAATAAAATTAGGTGACAGCCTCAGAAAAGTCAGAAGGATACGCTCTGCTTCAAGGCAGATGCTGAGGCTTTCTGTTTGAGTTAAATAGCAGGAAAGGGAATGGAGAATTAGGGAGGGAGCTCTTTAGAGACTTCAGGGCCACCCAAGTTTTACTCTGCTCATGGGTTAAATATCTGATAGGCATCAGAAATTAATTCCAAGTTGCACCATGTGAGATTGACAGTACCCATATGTATTCTGATTTGATATCATTGGCTCAGAAAAGTTAAGCTGGCTATAGAGACAGATGATAAAGAAACTTGGCAGGGGCTGACACTAGGGCTGTAAGAGAAGAAATAAAAGCAAAGAGAGAAATAAGGAGAAGAAAATGATGCTAAACAACACTGACCACAAAAAAGAAAACTAAACTTTTAAAAAATGAGTAAAAGACTTATTTCTCAGATCCAAAGTTTATCTGAGGCAAAACTGGCTGATGCAGTGACTGTGAAGAATTTCCATATTTTCAAAGGAGCTGGGTCTGAGGCCCTCAAAGAAAAATAAATAAGCCACACTTCCTTTCCACATCTCCTTCTTTTGATGACCTCAAAGGTTAGAAAGAGTACTCATATTAAAACAGGATGGAAAGGGGCTACTGTTATCTCAAGAATCCCTGGGTCAGTGCTCTAAGAGAGATCTGAAAAAGAAAAGTGCTATCAAGAATTACCTGAGGCAAACTGCTGGAGGCTAAAAAGCAATAGCAAGCATTAAGATAAGAGAAGATATGCTTCCAGTTTTTGCCCATTCAGTATGATATTGGCTGTGGGTTTGTCATAAATAGCTCTTATTATTTTGAGATACGTCCCATCAATTCCTAATTTATTGAGAGTTTTTAGCACGAAGGGTTGTTGAATTTTGTCAAAGGCCTTTTCTGCATCTATTGAGATAATCATGTGGTTTTTGTCTTTGGTTCTGTTTATATGCTGGATTACATTTATTGATTTGCGTATATTGAACCAGCCTTGCATCCCAGGGATGAAGCCCACTTGATCATGGTGGATAAGCTTTTTGATGTGCTGCTGGATTCTGTTTGCCAGTATTTTATTGAGGATTTTTGCATCAATGTTCATCAAGGATATTGGTCTAAAATTCTCTTTTTTTGTTGTGTCTCTGCCAGGCTTTGGTATCAGGATGATGCTGGCCTCATAAAATGAGTTAGGGAGGATTCCCTCTTTTTCTATTGATTGGAATAGTTTCAGAAGGAATGGTACCAGCTCCTCCTTGTACCTCTGGTAGAATTCGGCTGTGAATCCATCTGGACCTGGACTTTTTTTGGTTGGTAAGCTATTGATTATTGCCACAATTTCAGCTCCTGTTATTGGTCTATTCAGAGATTCAACTTCTTCCTGGTTTAGTCTTGGGAGGGTGTATGTGTTGAGGAATTTATCCATTTCTTCTAGATTTTCTAGTTTATTTGCATAGAGGTGTTTGTAATATTCTCTGATGGTAGTTTGTATTTCTGTGGGATCGGTGGTGATATCCCCTTTATCATTTTTTATTGCATCTATTTGATTCTTCTCTCTTTTTTTCTTTATTAATCTTGCTAGCGGTCTATCAATTTTGTTGATCCTTTCAAAAAACCAGCTCCTGGATTCATTTATTTTTTGAAGGGTTTTTTGTGTCTCTATTTCCTTCAGTTCTGCTCTGATTTTAGTTATTTCTTGCCTTCTGCTAGCTTTTGAATGTGTTTGCTCTTGCTTTTCTAGTTCTTTTAATTGTGATGTTAGGGTGTCAATTTTGGATCTTTCCTGCTTTCTCTTAAACCATAAAAACCCTAGAAGAAAACCTAGGCATTACCATTCAGGACATAGGCATGGGCAAGGACTTCATGTCTAAAACACCAAAAGCAATGGCAACAAAAGCCAAAATTGACAAATGGGATCTAATTAAACTCAAGAGCTTCTGCACAGCAAAAGAAACTACCATCAGAGTGAACAGGCAACCTACAAAATGGGAGAAAATTTTCGCAACCTACTCATCTGACAAAGGGCTAATATCCAGAATCTACAATGAACTCCAACAAATTTACAAGAAAAAAACAAACAACCCCATCGAAAAGTGGGCGAAGGACATGAACAGACACTTCTCAAAAGAAGACATTTATGCAGCCAAAAAACACATGAAAAAATGCTCACCATCACTGGCCATCAGAGAAATGCAAATCAAAACCACAATGAGATACCATCTCACACCAGTTAGAATGGCAATCATTAAAAAGTCAGGAAACAACAGGTGCTGGAGAGGATGTGGAGAAATAGGAACACTTTTACACTGTTGGTGGGACTGTAAACTAGTTCAACCCGTGTGGAAGTCAGTGTGGCGATTCCTCAGGGATCTAGAACTAGAAATTCCATTCGACCCAGCCATCCCATTACTGGGTATATACCCAAAGGACTATAAATCATGCTGCTATAAAGACACATGCACACGTATGTTTATTGCGGCATTATTCACAATAGCAAAGACTTGGAACCAACCCAAATGTCCAACAATGATAGACTGGATTAAGAAAATGTGGCACATATACACCATGGAATACTATGCAGCCATAAAAAATGATGAGTTCACGTCCTTTGTAGGGACATGGATGAAATTGGAAATCATCATTCTCAGTAAACTATCGCAAGAACAAAAAACCAAACACCGCATATTCTCACTCATAGGTGGGAATTGAACAATGAGAACACATGGACACAGGAAGGGGAACATCACACTCTGGGGACTGTTGTGGGGTGGGGGGAGGGGGGAGGGATAGCATTGGGAGATATACCTAATGCTAGATGACGAGTTGGTGGGTGCAGCGCACCAGCATGGCACATGTATACATATGTAACTTACCTGCACATTGCACACATGTACCATAAAACCTAAAGTATAATAATAATAATAATAATAATAATAAAATAAAAAAATAAAAAAAAAAGAGAAGATAGAGTTTATGTCTAAGTAAATAGCCCATAGGCATATCACAACCTCCTACAAGCTAAAGGTCTGCAGAGCAATTGCCGTAGGAGAGATTCTGAACATGAAGTAGTGGGGCAGTACAGTTTGGGTAGGTCCCCACCAAGAAGTATAAAGAAGGCAAAGACCTTGTAGTCTGCGGTGTAAGCCTTGTGGTAGGAGCCTCGCAAAATGTCATGGGAAGGTAAACAGGCTGTGAAAATCCAGATAGGGTATTCCCTAGGGTTGCTCTGTTTCACACCAAGTTTAGCCATTTCACTAAGTGTTAGTTCTTTAATCTGATCTTTACTCTTCCCCATTTTGGAACTTTACAGACATTGAGATTGTCAGTTAGAATTTGATATGGGCCCATGTATTCTTCACTTCTTATGTTTATTGCCTTTCCACTGACCTCAGGTACTCTTAGATGCCTAAAACTGGTATGATTCATGAGGTATCAGTGACACATAAGTCACTCCATGTTTCTATTACAGTTCAGCTATTTTCCTTGTGGTGCTACTCACTGGGAATTATCCCTCATGAACAGAGTTTTGCCAACATTTTGCATGATAGGCTTTGGGGGCTGAGACCCAGAAACAGAGGAGTCATAAAGCCTGCATTTGAGTGATTGGTGGAAAAAGCTTAAAAATTATCTAGTTAGTGATAATGTTGGAGCACCATTATTAATTAAAATAGAAGGTTAAATATTATAAGATAAACACTTACATAATCATCCTGAAATTTATTAAATCTGACTCCAATAAAGTACAAACCAGCAGTAGTTTTAGTACTTACCTGCTCATCATGTCTGAGGAAATTCCCAATGATACCCTACGTTCCTTTCAAGTTGGTCCCTTTTCTCTTGCATGAGTTACAGTGGTGAATTAGACATTCTTTGACTAAATATTGGACACAGCTTAGTGCAGGTAAATTGTCTTCAAGATATAGAGCAATCTAAAAACTGATGAAGACCTGGAAACCATTTTTGTTTTCAATTATACTCCTTTATTTTGTACGGATTTACAAACTTCTATTTACTCACTAATCAATTTAAACAGTTTTATAGGAATAACATAGTTAAAATAAATTTGAAAATTGAATCACTTAAAGCATACCAAGTACATTGTTTAATTACTGTCTATTATAATAGCCTTTTCTAAGCACCATGGGAGATTTTCAGAGTGCAGTCAGGGGATATGACTTGACCATGCAAAGGATTGATGTGATTTGAATAAAGAATAGAGAATAAAACATTTGTTTGGCTTAAATTGGGCAACTTGATTTAAGAAGCACCAGAACAATACACAAAACTACATATGCCATCCAACCCTGTCAAGAAATACCATTCCAATGCTGTAGGGCTGTGCCAATTCATTCAGAATGCCATCTTCAGCCTGCCTCATATGGCAAGTCAGTAAAGAGTCACAACCATTTCCAGTTTCCTTTAATCCCTGGGAGATGGATTCAAGAGGCCAGTCTGCCTTTTTCACATTGCTGGGGAAATAAAGCGGAAACTACAAGTTTCCCTGATTTCTTCTAACTTTATAGTGCTCAGCAGTCATACAGAGCAAGTAATCCTCCAATATATGCTTATTTTTATTGAGGACTGCAAATATTCAGACTCCAGTTCTTTTTGAAATAAAGTAAGATAATGAGTAATAAATAGAAACTTCAGAATAGGCAAAACTAATTCTATTTTGAGGCTCCAGTAGGTTTTTTTTTTTTTTTTTTTCCTATTGTTTAGGTCAGGCAGCCATCATTGAATGGTTATAGTCGGTTCTTGCCAGCTACTTGCCTACTTCACCACTAGAGATCCTGGAAACTATTTTGACAATATGATGGAGTCTTATATTCCACCTTGAAGGGTCTTATCCACATGACCTTTGGGAGATTAGTAGTAGGAAGTGTACTTATTTCTCTCAATTTGTTCACTAGTGACTGGAATAAACAATCTTATTAGGTAGCACAACTAAATTCAGTGGCAAAGTAGAAATGAATAAACTTTGATTTTTACTGGCACTGACATAGTTCAGCCAGAAAGCTGGGGCATGCTCAATTTCTTCTTTCTAATCTCCTGAATGTAGTTAATCACCAACCCTCCTCTACTTTGCTTTCTAAGTTGTTCTTTATCCTCTTCCCTCCTCTCCATCATCACCACCATTGCCTTATCATCTTTTCTGGAATGCCATTTTTGCCTTTTAGTTGGTGATCCTGCTTCTCTGTTCACAGCAATCCAAATCAGTTTACACATTATTTATATTACTGTTTTTCTAACATTCTTATCAGATAGCATGAATCACCTTGATTAAAAACAAACAATAATGACAACAACAACAAATCCAGGACCAAACTCCAGTGGCTTTCTATCACTTGAATGTCAAAGTCCAGTTTTGACCAGGATTTTCAATACATTTACATTTTGGGCCCTACCTATCTTGCTGGCTTCATCTTCTGCCATACTTCTCCATGCTTCTAGTACACTAGCCAGACTGAACTATTTGCAGTTCTCTACCCCTGCTATGGATTCTATATGCTTTGTCCACCTTCTCCCTCACCCATTTTCTCCCTTATCCATGTTGCAAACTCATCCTTCAATTTTTTGCTCAAAAGTTACATTTTCATAAAACTTTTCTAGAAAGCTCTTACCTCCCAGATGAGGTTAAATGGTCCCTTGCTCTATGTGTTCTAAGCACATTGCACATTTCTCTGTAATATCATTTTCTCTCATTGCATTGCATGCATACCTATATTCCCTTCTACATCATAATAGGTTGAAAGATCATAGTCCCTGATTTTTTCCTATTTGTGTCATTAGCAGCTGACATAGTGCCTGGTACTACTGTCAACAAGTACTTGTAGAATTGATTAATACATAGACCTACTGGTTTGTTTTCCAGTTGTAACTGGTAAATGGGCATTTTTCTAATATAGTCATTTTCAAATGAGTTCTTAAAGGACCTGTGAAAGTTGTTTGGGGTCTTCTTGGTTGCAGGAAATGAGATAGGGAAGCTCAAAAAGAGAGGTTCTGGGTTTCCAACCCTGCGTTGGTCAGAGTGGTTCTTCTGTTACTTGTCTCCTATCTTAGGGGTTAACATAAGACTTTATGTCAAGAAGTTTCTACTTCCCAAAGAAGTTTGAAAACCACTGTAAATGATGTGGCCCTTGTCAGCTCTGAGGTCATCTCTCCCCTCACTGCAAAACAAGAAAAAATAGCCATTTCTTGCCAAATATTAAAATGCTATTTAGTTGTCAGAAATTTGGTACTGGGAGGATTTATGTAGCTTTCAAGTCAAGTCATTAAAAAGGGCTTTGAGAGTTCTCCACTAAATTATCTTCTTTCTGAGATGCTTCAGTGAGAACAGTTAAAAGTTGAAAGTTGAAGTTAGAAGCTTTGGACTTGTGACTCTTGTCCTTCACCACCTAGCTCTGCTATTTTCAGTGTACCATTTACAATCTCTGAATCTCAGCTTCACCATCTGTTAAAAATTGAAAAGGAGGAATATCTCTATTTACCTAATAGAGATAACATCTATAAAGATAGCTCCTAAACTGTATGGCACTATGATCATACATGTTCACAAAAATGCATATTGTTTCTTCTTCATGTAGCTGGACTACATTTCTTGCCTCTGTTTCTGTGATGTAGAACCATCTGAAAAATATTCACTAGCAAATTAGGAGTAGAACTGCTGTGTGTTATTTCTGAGCCAAGGATTTTAGAAAAGAAATATGCTCCTTCCATTCTTTTCCCCTAATTTTTGCATCTAGATGCAGGTAATTATCAGATGTCAATGAGTGGTAAAGCAATAAGATTAAAGAATGCTAGGCGCTTGAATTACTGTGTGGAGGAGAGCTGCCTGTCACCAAGAGTATTCTCTCTGAAATATTATGTAAGCAAAGGATAAACTTCATTTATGTTTGGGCAGTTATATAGTCTTGAATCTATTTGCTACTGTAGCCTGTCCTGTCCAAATGAATTTGGGTGCTTTACAACCGTAAGATGCTGTTGTTTGTATGATCATGTCACATTATCGTCAATCATCACTACCCCATGTGATGTACTTGGTGAAAGAGGCTGTCAATAGAAGAGGAGCCAGGTTTGAGTTCTCTACTACAGACTCATTAACATGTTTCTGTCACAAGTCTGTGACGATGTTGATTTATTTAATTAAATTTAAAAACCTATTGTGAGTGTCCAAGGTCACTGCTAACTGAAACTTCATTTTTTGTAAGAGTTAGAAAAAGATGCTTCTCCTAGAGGAGGCAGGGCTTTCCTGTTGAAGGGAGTGAAAGAATGAGGCAATCCTCCTTGGCAGATTCAGGGTAGATTGATTAGAAAATATCTTCCCCTGTGTGGTGATACAACCAACCTTACATGGCTTGACAGACAGAGGATGGGCTATGAATGCTTTCATATTCAGAAAAGAAGGAGCATAGGAACGCATATTCAGAAAAAAAAGAGCATAAGAACATTCCATTTAGATGGCAGAATGTGGGCAAAAAAATATTAAGGTGCCAAAATGCACAGCTAATTATCTGGCTGACCTAGGGCATGAGGATGGAGAGAGATGAGAAAAAAAGATAGGTTGAAACCTTATCATGACATTATTGAATGTCATCATGGGTAGTTTAGATATTATTTTGGGCAAGGAGTATCCATGGTAGGATTCTAACAGGGATGTTCTATAAACTGTATGAAAGTTGTTTTGATGGGAGTAGCCTGGATGCACAAAGGGTTATTGGAATTATTTGGGCAAGGATTAAAGAGAATCTAAGTTAAGACAATTACAGTATGAAGAGAAAGAAGATGGATTTTGGAACAAGACTTGAATACTTTCAGATGTGAGAGAGAAGAGAATGTGGAAATAAAAATTAAGACTAAGATGTAGGGTCTGGGTACCTAGAAGAAAGTGATATTCTCCATAAAGATTGGGATGCCATGAAAAAGCACACATTTTTATAGAAGATGAGTTCAGTTTTTAACTACTTGAGTTTGATTGGACCTGTATAGACACAAATTATACATCCTGTGTCCATTTTTAGGTTGTAAATTTCAAACACTTATAAAGTTCTCATTCTATTCCAGGCATTACTCTAAATAACTTAAATATATTACCCTAATAAATATTCAAGCAACCATAAGATAATAAGATTATCCTCATTTACAGGTAGTTGATATGTTTGAAGTTACAGTTAGAAAGTGGCAGAATGAAGATTTTAACTCAGGAATTAGACTCAAAAATTCATGTTTTGAACTTGCATGGTATGAGGCTTCTTGTAAACTCACTTAGGGAAATAAAACTTCAACAACCAACAAAGAAAGTAGAGTGTAGATTGTGGATATTTAGGATATTTTAAGTAATTTTTACAAATCCAAATTCTTCTAGTGGTTTTGTTTCTTCTTAGTTGAGCATTCTGCATCTTTGGAAGCTTCTATATCAATAGGTACTATCTAATAGTAATGCTTTTTCAGATGGAAATATGTTTCAGGAAAAATTACACAAAATTATATGGGAATGAGAAAAAAAGTGGGATCTGGTATTAGGTTCTGTCATAGACAGAGGAGATTTTCAATCATAATAATATGTTAGTGCCCTGTGAAGAAAGCTAAAATAGTTTGTCAGCCTGGGCCCTCACACCCAGCCTTGTTCTGTATGGTTGGTCTTTAGCCAGAGCAAATCCTCCCAAATGACAGCTGTCAACTGTCACAGGTTACAGATTGAAGTGACAAACTACTCAGAATATTGGATAAAAATACTACAAACTCAGAGACACTAAGCAGAACCCTTTATAACTAGATTCTGAGCACTAAGAGTAGATTTCCACTATTCATACCCATTTCTTGGGACAATTTTGACTTCACAGTAGCATGAACAACTGGAAATAGTTTCTTTTATATGTATATATATTTATTATTATATTTTAAGTTCTAGGGTGCATATGCACAACATGCAGGTTTGTTACGAATGTATACATGTGCCATGTAGGTGTGCTGCACCCATTAACTCATCACTGCATTAGGTATATCTCCTAATGCTATCTCTCCCCCTTCCCCCTACCCCACAACAGGCCCCGGTGTGTGATGTTCCCCTTCCTAAGTCCAAGTGTTCTCATTGTTCAATTCCCACCTATGAGTGAGAACGTACATGGAAATAGTTTCTTAATGCTACTTTTCAGTTCATCTGGTCCTTTTAATTGAAGTATCTGCCCTTCTATACCCAATTCAGAGATAAGATGTTGCTATGGTCTGAATGTCTGTGTTCTAAGATTCATTTGTTGAAATCTAACCCTGAATGTGTTGGTATTAAGAGGTGGGGCCTTTGGGAGGTGATTAGGTCATGAAGGCAGAACCCTTGTGAATGGGACTAGTGCCCTTATAAAACAGGCCTGAGAAAGTTTGTTTGCCCCTTTGCTCTTTTGCCATATAAATATGCATAGAAGGTGCCATATATGAGAAATAGGCACTCACCAGACACTGAATCTGACCATGATTTGATCTTGGACATTCCAGCCTCCAGAACTGTAAGCAATAAACTTTCGTTGTTTATAAATTACTCATGCGAAGATATTTTGTTATAACAGCCTAAATAGACTTAGAGAGTTGTGTATGATAATAATCCAATTCTGTTATGTTTTCTTCATATCGTAAAACATTTTCAATGAGAAGTGATTGGTAAATTAACAAAAGCAAACTGATGTCTCTATAAGGTTTGGTATGTGACAGGATTCAGTATGCAGGATGAGTTGGGTGGTCATATGCCCCAATTTTCCCTGGACAATCCTGATTTACTTCTGATATTCCAGTGTTATTATCAATAAGTTCTCCTTTCACACTCTCAAAAGTGTGAGAGATCACTACTGAGGAAAGCATCAAGAGTCTTGGGCTATAGATCTAGAGCCTTGATTTTATATTTGTTTAGGTAGATAAGTGTGGCTGGTTATTTGAAGGCAGTCTCACAGCTTCCTGTATACATAAATAGAGTGTAACAGGAGCTAAGGTACTAATTACAATACTCTACAGAACTCTTCTGTACCCATTTTAATTATCACTCTTCTGTACCCATTTTAATTATCACTTTATCTATAATTTGATTATTGAATGATGAATACCTGGATTATTTACCTAAAACAAGTAGAAATATAAACCTGAACAAATGTTACGTAACAATGAGCTATGATATGACCTAGTGAAATGAAACCGAAGCTGGGAATTGTCTATCCCAACATCTAATCTCCTCTTTCTTCTTCGTGTAAGAACTCTGAATTTATTTTGGGGTGGCAATGAGTCAAGCTAACGACTACATTTCCCAGAGTAGCAAGATTTACAGCAAGACGTGCAATGTGACTGAGTTCTGGTCAAAGTAATGTATTCAGGAATGTATGTTACTTGCTGGAAGTCTTTTTAAGAAAGGAGGGAGCAGAACTTTCTTCTTCTTGCTATTTGGAATGCAGTGGAATGCCTAGAACTGAAGAAGCCGTCTTCAACCATAAGTCAACACACCAAGTCAACATGTGTGTTGCAAGAAAAAAAGTATGCTGGTTTTCTAATGATCCTGGAGCCATGAAATTAGTTCTAGACTGCCTGCTTCTGGATATTTTCCCTGTGAGAGGAAATAAAACTCTTTTCTTGTTTATAACACTGCTACTCTGCTTTTTGGTCACTTGCAAACAAACAATTCTAATTGACTCAGGAAGAAAACATGAAATTTCATATATAAACTTCAGAGTGGTTAGCAGGGAGCATTGAGGAAAGTGAGAATGTGCTGGATAGGAAGGGAACGGTACAGAAAGGGGAGAACTTCTTTAAAGTGCTCATTGAACTTTTAAAAAGGCAACTTGCCATTTGGTAGAAATTTAACTACTAAGAAAATCAGACGTGTCTTATTAGCATTGGTGTGTTGCAATTGTGATACTGCAAGTGTGAGCAGTAAAACGCACGGAGTATGTCAGAAGTAGCCTTAGCTTTCTTAGCTGGATTAAAACAATAAAGTATCCAAATGTCTGTACTTCAACTTGGAGTCCTGGAATGTCTGGACAACTTTCTTTAAAGGAAGGCTTATTATAAAGTAGTGTAGTATCAATTGACTACAAAACGCTTTCACAACTTCCCAGAAGAGTTTCAGTTCAATTCAGCACAATATGACCGGATATGACTACCCATTACAATATGCTAGCACGTGAATTCATTATGTGCAATATCTAAGCCCATCAATGTTGATCTAAGCATTTTGATAGCCAGAGCTGATAGATCCATCTTAATACAAACTCTAAAGTTTGGGCTTTCAGGAATACATCATGAACACGTTGCTTTACCTCTCTGTGGAATCAGAGGGCTTACACTTGGGTATCTAAGGGCTTGCTAGGAGTGGGAGCAGATGGTAGTTTTTATATGTTCTTTTTATAAATTCATTTTGAGCAGGTTTTTTTTTGCATGAATATTTCATTTATGACAGGGTGCTGCTTAGTTATATAAAAAGTAAATACATAACGAGCGAGGTGTAAGTATAGCAGCAATGTAGTGTTGAGGCTAATGGGTGGAGAGGGTTTTAAAAATACAAAGAATTCTCATTTTCAAAAAGTACTTTGCAAACTTTAAGAGATAAGTATGTGTTTCTTTCCTGTTTCTTTATCCCCATCCCCCACCCCCCTCCTCCCCGACATTCTGTTGTGTGCTTGCCCAGGAAAAGAGAAAGGTTTTTTTCAAGAAGTCAAGCATTGGATTTTTTATCTTTATTAGGAACAATATTTTAACGAGTTTGAGAAAGGACAGAGCAGCTCACTTAAAGTGAAAATAGCAAGGGCAAGCACCACAAACAGAAGCAGCGTAAGGTTAGGAGACCCAGGGCGGCTGTATATACAGTCATCAGCAGGAGGAAGGGAGGATGGAAAACAACAGCTGCCATAAGCAGAAATGATGGGCCTTGATCTTCACACGGGACAGGTGGCCAAGATATGCCATATACTTCCCATTGTGCAACATCATGTATATTGTCACAATGTTCTGGGATTCAAAAACTGTTTCCAAGCTTATTCTGCCTAGAAAAAGTATTTAAGCCAACTTGAGAATACATCAAATCCCACTTCCCTATGAAGTTGTTTTAACCTAGGTGTGTATTATATATTGACGCAATTAATTGGAAGGGTTTTTTTTCTTATTCATAGCTTCATTTTAACCTAAGTTGTATTAGTTGTGACCTAAAACTAAAAAGAAATAACTAAGTAAATAAAACTTCTGTATTTTGTCATTATTTCAAATCTTGTATTGTGAAAGAGTAGATACTGTGGTGATTTTATGCATGGTATTCGGCAAAATACAAATAACACGAATGTCTTGATCTTAAAATGTAATTAAAATGACATTCATTTCTGCAATGATCTAAAGCTAATGTGGGTTGTAAGAAGGTAACTTTGACAAAGCAATTTTGTGTTATTCTAAATGTTCCCTAAAGATAAAGACTTTATTTTATATGGCAGATCCTCAGTATTCATGAGGGATACCACAGTCCCAAATTCATGAATGTCAGTTTAACATGTAATTGTCTCCATAAAGCTTTTATTTCCTGGATTAGAACCATCACTTTCTTGGATAGTTTTGCTTCCATTTTACTTTTATCACCAGAACTAGTAGCTGACTTAATTTGCTGGAAAAGTACTCACAAAGAAAATATTTATTTAAAAAATCATATCATGAGAATTATTACATAGTAACTTGACCACAAGCAGAGAATATCTAAACCACTGTGAGAAGATATGTGGGTCAATCACATAGGCACACTCCAGCTAAAGGATTCCTGCTAGAAACCAGCCTCTTGCCACATGTAATTCAATTTCGTGCCTCAGCAAATTTACAAATTGCTACATGTCATGAACCCTTGATTATTGCTTGAGGGTAGTCAAAATAACAATGTTAAATCCTCTGTCAGTAACACATTTCTTTGTATTATCAAAAAATCACTAACTACAATGACTTCCACGTAATAGATTATCAATGAACTTTTAATTTGGTTGATCATCTGATTGATTAGTATGTGATTTAGTAAGAGCAGAATGGATAACTTGTTGGGTAGGACAATGGAACTCCACCTGAGTTACTCTTTGGCCCTCTCTAGTGCTTCTCTGAGACGTAATTTAGTAGTTTTAGTTAAGAATAGCATTAGACCAATGGGCGCTAAGTAGTGCTACAGCTGTTGTTAGGAGGGGAAAAGGATTACACGGAAAACAAATGTGGTCTGCATAGAAGGAGTGGATAAAAACGTTAGGATGCCTTCTGAACATTGCTAACTTTATGTTGAAAATATTTTTAGATATTTCCTGAAAGTTGGCTGTAATAAGTCATCAAATCAACAAGTCAACTTCTCCCTCAAGCCAAAAGTTTATTTATTACAAACCTCAAGAACATGTATCATGGAGATTCTTTTGGTTCAGCCAGAAATCTTAGGTCACACATAGAACAATTTGTCATTTATGAAGAGTGATGAAAGATGTATGTACTGTACTTAATGTAAAAATGATCAGCTGTATCTGGACTTCCCATCTGCCCTACAAAGAATTTTACATATTTGGAAATATTAATTGAATGCATAATATAAACACATAATTGTTTCATATTTTCTTGTTTCCAAATGCGTATTTTGCTCAAAAATTCAGTGTGAGTACATTGGCCCTTCCCACATGGAATTTTCTTCTTGGTAATCTTCAAGTTTGGTCAATTTCTGTATCAGAGAAGACATAGTTTTTCACCAAATAATATTTAGAGTTTTATAAAAACTCAGATTTCCACAAAAATCAAACAAATGTTTTTAATGAAGAGAAATATGTTTAATTTTTTGTTTCAGTTCCACTTTTTGATTCTCACTAGACCTTATTTTATTTCTTTCAGGCTTCGGGCTTGAGGGGCTATTATCTATTTTTAAGGCTGATTTAAATGTATAAGATTTCTCTTCCCCTTGCTGTTACTCTCTTTATCTCTCTCTCTGTTTCTCTTTCTCTCTCTGGTACTATAAAGAGCAAAGGGGAAAATTTCCTGAAGAATATAGAGTGGATTAGTGGAAATGATCATTGCATTTAAATATCAATAACAGTAAATTGTTATATCTTGAGAGCTCTGTGAATTAGAGGAAAGAAAGAATTTTGTATACTGGTGAGAAATTTCAAGTGTAAGTTAGAATGGCAGCCAGGAATAAGAGATTTCATTGCAAGGTAGGTAGAGTTTATTGATTAAAGGACAAATATGGGAATGGAGGAAAAAAAAGAGAAGTCAAATCAGGGCAAGTCAGTGAAGGAACTTGAAACCGAGGGTTAAAAAATCTTAGTTTTAGTGTTCAGGACAAACCAAATATTTAACAAAATACCATACTCCCTGTATGTTTAAAGTGTATCATAATACAATGGGGGGTTTAAGAACGTTTATGATACAATTTCCTGGGGTCAGTTTTCCTTCTGTTATGTGGACAGTGATTTCCAGTGCTAGAATGAAACTACTGAACTCTCCTCACAAATTGTCACTCTTTCAACATCAGCATGAATAATGTGTATGAGAGATAGCATAGGAAGAAGAATTCAGATTTATAAAAGAGGAACAGCAGATGCTGGAAACCCTAATTGTGGTTATTGGGCAATGTTGTCTAGTCCCTAGCTCAAGACTTTGATACTTACTGACTTTAACAGGGTTGTGCAGTTCATGGACATGGGAATTTAAGTTGGCTGAAAATGAATGTATTTTACCTGGTAGTTTTCTCAAGGAGGTGATGGTTCCCAAATGTCTAAATTAATATTTTGACTGAATTCCACCACATATGCCTCATCTCTATAGAGCACAGTGGAGGGCTTGTGTTTTCGGGTTGATTCACAGAGGACACAGGGTTAGCACATAGTAGACTAAATTGTAAATGACTGAAAAGAAGCTCATTTGTATCTATTTATTCATCCTTATTAATAGTTTTGGGCACTTAGAAATGCCTCAAGGAAAGTCAGAACTGCAAGTAAATAAGTTTGTGAATACTACCATTAAACTCTAGGGTATTTGAAATACACAAAAGTGGCAAAAATTAATGGATACCCAAATCTCAAGAAATCAGATTTTCTAAAATACGTTTATAATTCCAAGTTAAATTATTGCCTCTTGAATACCAAATATTTACATGTTAGCATGTAGGTCATATAATAGCTCAATAATTATTTGTTCAAATGTTGATTTCAAAAGTTATTAAAAGAGTTTTGTTTAAGTAATCTTCAGTGAAATCCTAATGCACTCAAGCCACTGAATTTTAAAGATCATTACTGAGCAACAGTTTTTATTTTCTTTTAACAAATATATTGAAATAGCTGGATAAGGACTATAAAAAGTAGTAAATCAAATACTAATTAAAAACAATTTAGAACTTCAACTTTTTAACCATGAAACCTGTAATACTTTCATACTTCTTGGAAGTTTTTAGAAAAAAGTTATTTTCATGAAAGAAGAAGGCAGAAGAGACTGTTGAGTAGGGAAAATTGTGCTGAATGAGGAATCAGAATACCCACGTTCTAGAGTCCCAATTCGGTTGTATGTGGTTATAGAACCTGGAAATTCACCCAATTATCTGAGCCTCATTTTTCATATTCCTAAAATTAAAGGATTTGTATAAATAATATATAAGCTCTGATTCATCCCATATAGTCTGTGGTTTTATTACTTTGTGATACAGTATAGAAGTCTGCAAGCTCTCTTCTAAAAATTTTCCTTAAGGTTCCATTTGTTTCAGTGCTAAAGTTAATGTTTTTCCAGTTTATTTGAAAAAAAAATAGATATTAAGTTTTTCCAATTGAATGTTTTCTTTGAAAATCTTTCTTAAAATATTGGTAACTACCACTACCTATTTATATGAGAATAAAATACAAGTGTTACCTGATTTAGAATAGATCTTAGGTTTAAATATTTTTAGTTTAATACACTATGATGGCTAAGAGGTGCTCTACACCAAATCTGTCAGGTGACACTGTTCTGTTTTACTCTCTTACTCCCTGTCTGTGCCAAGCAAATATCTGAACTTCTCAGGGACTCATGTCTTCATCATCAACTGGTTCATTCTAATAACAACATAGCATTTCATATAACAGCACATACTCAGTGGGTTTACTAGGGAATTTGAACTCAGGACATCAAGGAAATAGGAGAGTCCCCACAGCACTTATAAGGTGAAGAGTTGGGGAAAGGGGACAGGTGTTTATAGTACTTTTCAAAACATATAAACAAGGTTGTAGCTGATAACTGCTAGACTTGGTAGAAAAAGTAATTTTGGATAATATTTTGTGTTCCAAGGAAATTATACAAACCAATAACTAAGTCTCTTGTGAAAAAAAAGTGACCAAATCTTGCAAGGCAAGTCTGTATGCTGAGGAAGAAGGTTTTTTATCAATAGCAATTTATTTGCTGTAGGAAGTAAACTTTCTTCAGCTAATCATAATTGTCCACTAACTTTGCATTGTTACTGAACTATTTCTTAGGTAAAACATTTGTAACTTGTAGAAGATAAATATTATTTCTATCATAATTAGCAAGTCCCCATACTAGTACATAACATATACTTTTACAATAAATATGTGCATCACAGAAATATTCTGAGTTGAAAAGCTCTGATTGATATGTCTAAGGATTTGCCTATGACTGTTTTTATGTACATACACACACACACACACACACACACACACACACACTCCACATTGAAACAAATAAGACTGTGCCAAAGTAAGAATGTTATAAGCAAAGTTTCATTTTTCCTGATCTTAAAAAACCTGAGAACTGGGCGAGGAGAGGTGGCTCATGCCTGTAATCCTAGCACCTTGGGAGGCCAAGGTGGGCAGATTGCCTGAGCTCAGGAGTTCGAGACCACCCTGGGCAACATGGTGAAACCCTGTCACTACTAAAATACAAAAATTTAGCTAGGTGTGATGGCGTGCACGTATAGTTCCAGCTACTTGGGAGGCTGAGGCACTAGAATCGCTTGAGCCCCAGAAGTGGAGGTTGCAGCGAACTGAGATTGCGCCACTGCGCTCCAGCTTGGGCTACCGAGTGAGACTTCATCTCAAAAAAAAGAAAAAAAAAAAGCAAAGACAAGAAAAGAAAGAAAAAACCTGTGAACCATCTCAAAGATAATTTGAGGAATTGGCGGATGATGGAGTTCTAAGGATGTAGAACAGTTTCCCCTCGTGTCTTGAGGCCCAAAACCTACAATTGATACTCTGATGAAAATGTCTGTTCTGTAGACATCCTGACATCTGGAGGATGAGCAAAGGAAAGGTGTCAGGGAAAGTATGGTTGGAGAGACAGGAAAAAAACCCTGGGCATACCGTGTCATCAGTTCCAAAGGAAGAACAATTATAAGTGGAGGTGATAGTAAATCATGTTGCATATTGCAAAGAGAATTTGCAGGTTTCGTGAGAATTCTCAATTGATTGGTCATAGTGAGAGCCAGATTGTAAGTACCAAGGGATCATGTCAAAATTAGGAAGTAGCATAAAGTGATGACTTTAACAAATTTATCATATATGTGGAAGGAAAAATTACTGCAGAATTAGAAGAACATAGCCTTATCAAATTGCAAAATGGCATCATGGTTTCAGTAGCTCAGGAGGTTTGTTTATGTTTATAAATCTGTTTGAATACATATCTTTTTCTCATGTATGAACTATTTTTCTCCAATCAATCAGGCTTCTGAGAGCTCTAGATTTCAAATGTGACTCATGATGTCATTTCATCAGCCACTGATGCTTTCCTGAATTTGGTGATATCTGTGGCGATCTTTCATCTTCGGTATTCACAGTGTCAGGTGGTCTTGGCCATTCTGCCATACAACTGTGGGGGGAGGCAAGTTCACCTCTGACCTCAACTCTTTCTCTTTGGTGTGGGTAGACTATGGGCAGGATACTGCTATTTCTCATACATTTCTTATAGCCATAGCTGTCTTTCACATGCATCACTGAAGAAACTACAGATATGTTTTATTGTTTCAGTATTGTGATTCTACTTGACAGAGACAAAAATTGCCCTAAATCGTTCCTCTTTGTTTTGTTTTGGATTCTTTGATGCCCATTCTGTAAATTCAAGGCAGACAGAAGACACTACTGTAGCAATCTGGTTTACTTCAACTTTGACCTGAGAACATGTCCTGCCTATTCACTAATGATGGATCTAGATGAGATTTCCCTCTGATTTTCAGAGATGATTGTGCTATAATTATTTAATTCACAGTATATATTCAATGATTGCTTTTGTTTTTAATATCAATCAATTTTGTGGATATTCCTTTAAGAGGCCTAAAATAATAGAGTGGATTGCTGAACATTTCTCTCAAAACAAGATTTTCTTTAAAACTCATTGCAAGACACTTTTCTTTATTCCTTTGTAAAATATTGTGCTTTTTTTTTTTCAGCTGCATAAAAATAACCAGTCAGTGTTTTCAAAAAGCTCTATGGAAACTTTCTATGATCTCTTTTCAAGAATATGTTCAAAACATACAATTCTTTATTTATTTTGTCTTATTAAAGTTTCTTCATGTTCACGTCATACTTTTTTTCAGGGTTTCTTGGGACAATATTTTTTAGAGGAAATGCTAGTTCTGATTATTAAGGCGCTTGCCAGCTATACTTTTTTTGCGGAAATACAGACAGTAGTGGACACTTAAGCAAAAATATTTTGCTACTAGTCATTGACTAGTCTCTTGGGCCTCTGATAATAACATATTCTGCTTTTTTTGTAGTAAGTGAACATGTGCACATATATAAATTTACGCTTTGAACTTTTTTGAGGATATTTCCTTAGTCTTCTCTGCCTTTGTGAGGTGAGTTATATGGTCTTGTCACCTTCTAGCTTGCATGCAAGTGCAGAATGGAGAGTTCTGAATATTTATTTACAATGAAGTAATAATTTTTCTGGATATTCTTTTACATAACATTATATGAACTCTTTCTTTAGTTTTAATTTGCTCATAGTCTATAAGAATATAGAGTAGTTATTGTTTTTGGCAAAAAGAATGTACAGTATGATATATTGGAGACATGGTAAACAAGGTTGAATCAATGGTAAAAATTTAAATGACCAGTATTTTAATTTTCTGTATTTTAGTTTTAGATGTTTTAATAGGCTTTAACTTTGTATCAGCCAAGAAAATGGTAGGAAACATCATTCAGTAGATGGATCAAATAAAGAGACAAGAAATTAATTACAGAGGTGTGAGAGGAGTGAATGAGCAAACAAAGAAATAGTGAAGACCCAGAGAATAGCAACAGTGGAAAGTTGTTACCTGCTAGGACCTGAACAGAAGGAAAAAGTGTTACTAGAGTCCAGTGACTACTAGAACTGTGGAAAAGGAAACCAAGAGGCAGATGCAGCTACTGCTAGACATACAGTGTGAACGCAAGTAGGAACTGGAAAATAAACTATGGCTTTCTTCTCTTCCCATGGTCTCATCTCCCTCCAATGCGTCCCATTGGTTGACCTTGACCAGACGCCAGCTAACAAGGGAGACCAGTTGATAAGTAGTAAAGGGGAGGAGATGGATTTGGGAAGACAAAGAAGAATAATCACCAACAACTTTTAGGGGTAAAAGCATCTTTAATTACAGTAGTAGTTTTATTTCTTTTTACTGTAGTTTCAGCAGCAATACCATAGATTGAGGAGTAGGTGTGCCAATATATAAACAAACCAATATGACAAAAATGACTAAAATTCATTTTAGATTTCACACAGTTATTAATTAGCTCTATTGTATTTCTACAGGATTTAAACACCTTTATATTATTGGTTTTAAAAAACATTGTGTTAATTGTCTGAGCTCTTTTTTTTCCAAACAGTATCCTATAAAAAGTATCTATATTAAAGGAGAAAATTGGAGATGGCTAGTTGAAATAGCAGTCTGCAGTCACTCTCCTCAAACACATTTTTCTAGCCCTTATCCTAGAAAAGCCACTAAAGATCCTATTGGGAACCCTTGGACTCCAGGAAACTCATTTTGAGATGCTTTGTTTTATACGAAGAAATTATAAATGGAATTTTATATTCCTTTTTAAATACATCTGTGGAAAGAAATGCTATGTCTTTAGTTTGTAGAAATGGGAACTATATTAAGAAAGTTTCCTTAAGTATTCTAAACACACACAGACACACACACACACACACACACACACACACACACAGATACACTCACCAAAAATAACAAATAAAAGGACATAAGGAAACTTTTGGAGGTGATGGATATATCTATTACTTTGATTTCTGGTGATGGTTTCACAGGTGTATGAATATATCCATCCTCAAATTGTACACATTGAATCTGTGTAGTGTATTGTATATTAATAATATGTTAATAAAGCTGTTAAAGAAAAGAGAACATTTTAGTGTTATACTCAAGAGGGAACAGCCTTATTTCTCCCATCTTTTCTTTAACATGGAGTCTGTCATTGATAGTTTCAAGACTGAGCATTAATGTTTATAATACATAATACATAGATAGTCTCTAGTGGGAAATATGAAGAATGTTTGATGGCTCCAGATTAGTGTATTCTCACCTCAAAAGAAATTTGATCAGTCAACTGTTCAACTTATTTCTTCATCAAACAAATATTTAATAAGCACCTACTCTGTGCCAGATTCTGCACTAGGGACTTGCAATATGGAAAGAACAAGAAAATGTTTCCTTCTCTTATAAGGATGACAATTCAGCAGGGAATACAGATGATATGTAGTAAGCAAATATGTACAAAAATAACTAAATGCATTTATCATATGTGGTTAAAAATTATGGTAGATGTGTCACACTTAGTCAACACTTAAAAATCCCTACTTGTAATATGTGTTCATGTATGTACATCTGTGTGTATATACATAAAGGATAGATATAGATGGACAATATAATGTGTATACTTTACAAAATTCTGATATATAACTATACACTTATGGTGGTGAGTGCTCAAGAAATTTAGCAATAGGAGAGCACTCTAGGAGACATGGAAAACACTGGTCTTCAGAATAAGGTGTGAGGTCCTCAGTGTAACAGCCGAGGCCTTTGTAATCTGGCTCCAATCCATTTTCTCCCATTACTGCTCCACCTACTCAAATAGAATTGATCTCTTGGATCTCCCTTATTCCCATCCTGTATTTATACCCTACCCTTATATGGTCTTGTTCTTTTTGTTCTCTCTGCCTGAGACTTCCTCTTTTATTTCTGCCTACCAAACAATGCCCTATTTTGAACTATTGCCTAACTAAAATCTTTATCAGCTCATACAACTCCATGAGTTCTTCACTGATCATTCAGCTAACAGTGATGCCCCTTGCTCTAAATCCCACAGGAATTAATCACATTTGTGTCTTATATCCTATGTTATAATGAAATTGCTTGATTTTATGGCTTATACACTCATGCAGTATATATGTAATAGGTGCCTCATGTGGGCCAGCAAGTAGTAAATATATCTTTGCTGCAAATAAGCTTACACTTTTCCTCTTTGGTGAAATTTTGTTTCTGAAGAATAAGATTATATTTATGTACCTTTGCAGTTATATTCAGAACAGACAAGATGTCTTGAATTTAATAGTTGCTGAATAACAATTGGTGAATGTGTAAAGTGATTTCATTTAGCTGTTGGTGAATACATGTAGTGATTTAGAATGTAAGAAGAGATTATACTAAAAGCTGCCATATTTTTCATCTTATAAGCAACTATACCTCTTCCTACTATTTTCTGTATGTAACATAAGCCTAGATTAAAACTACTGAAGATTTTACCTTTTGAAATATATGCTGAGTTAATCTTCACATATCTGCAAATTTCATATGGAGAATTATGAGAATAAATTAAAGCACGTTGACATGTATTTTTTGAAAGGGAGACATTATTATTTTACTTTGCGTTATATAAATAAATATGGCAAAAGTTTTTTGGGAAAGCTTCAGTATTTCAATAGCCCAGTTCACTGCTTTATGATCTGTCTGTATACACGGAGGCTGAGTTATTCCTCCATCAAAGCTGATTCCAAGGAATGCCCTATAGAAAGAAGAAAGAAGAAAGAATAGAAAGGAGAAGTAGATATTTCAAATTTTGCTTAACTCTGCTGGCAGTTTTCCATGATGTCAGCCGAATTTTCTTTTTGCTCCAGTGCAGGAGTTCATGGGGCTTATTTCTATGTTTCTTTAAACCTGTTCTCAAGTCATAATGCTGAGGATCCCCCCAAATATATGGAGGACCTCATTCCAGTTGTAAAGCAAATTTTTGAAACAGGATTTTATATCTTTATTTTTCTTTGCAGTTGATGTGGCTCTGAGTTGCATTCTGACTGAGCTCCTGAAAAACAGTACTGAGAAGCTGTCTATAAATAAGTAGTTTTGTTTACAGGAACTTACTGGGGAACTGGACTTGTACCACCTGCCATTTGGCCACTGTTGAGAAGTGAGAGGAAGGGGTTTCAGATAATTCAAATCAGCCAATCTACCTCAATGGAGGCTATCTTCTTTTTCTTGGTGTCCTAAACTAGGTGTACATACCTTTCCCTAACTAATACACCTTAGATTAGAGCTATCGGGCAATGTTCTTTTACTTTCTCCTATTATACCTGGCCCTCTCTTCTTAACAAGCTTTCTAAGAATGTATTTCCTTTGCCTATTGTGTCAACTAAAAGAGAATTGGGTAGGAACTATATGAAAATAAACTGCCTAGAATTATGAAAATAAATATATGCAAAGTTTTACGCTTACCCAAAATTCTTAATTTAAGCCAGCTAAGAAACTTCAATTCTGTGGGCTAGTGGCAAACTGGAGTCCATATGGAGTTTCTCAATTGGTCTTTCGAGTAGGTGGAATATAAATATCATGACAGCATTTCTGTCATGTCCCTTCCGTGGTCAGAGATGCTGTCTTTTCTATCTTGTTGGCCCAATGAATGGTGTGTCATGACAGAAATCATTAGTGAATTTTGTTTAATGAGGTAGCCACTCAGCTGATAAATAACTAAAGCCAGACACTTGTTTCCTGAGATGGGTTTTGTATAAACCTAAAATGCCATTAGAAGAGGGAGGCAATTCTATTACTAATTTAAGGCTCACTAAAAGCTTGCTATTAAGGCAAATAAGAAATGAGTAGGCAAAGTTTTCTGTACATTCTGTAAAACATAAAGTAATATGAGGTAATTGGAAGATAGTCTGAAAAAAAAGCCTATCATTCTCTCCAAAATTTTACCCATTTCACCCACACTTACCAGTGTCATAGCCCACGCTGACTCTGATGGCTGAGAACATCTGTAAGATGAAGAACTAGTACTGTATTCTGAGTCACATATCCTATTTTTATTTTAAAGCCTATTTAGAGCTTGGCTACTATTAGGCTTGTCCTGATTTTCCTCAGTTACTGTGATTTTGATTACTTGCAAAATACACACTAATAGAGGCTGTTTTTAATGGATGCCTAGGATTAGAGAAATAAAGATAAGTTACTTATAAGTCAAAAATTTAAATAGCCTTAAAAATATAGGAAAAGACAATTGTATTTTGTTTCTTAAATGCCAAAGATAATTTTAAGAAATTTTCAGAAGATGTCATCTATTAATATAAACAACAGAAGAATTGAAGTGAAGATATAGCCACTGCTCTGCTCATCACCCTGTTTTCATCAGCAATTATAAGGAAGTAGATCCGGAAGTAGAGATGCATGATAACAAGACATCGGTGCAGTAACCAGTACTTTCAGACATCACCACAAAAACAAAAACTCAGTATTTCACAACCCTGTTGCACTGGCAATGTCACAATGCTACCTCGGGCAAGGATGTTGTCTCTTTTTTGGGTAAAATAGGGTTCCTTTTTCCCTCCCACAACCTTCTCCTGTAAATCACTTTTCTTAAAGGACAAACCTAAAGTTTCTTGGTTTCAAAATCATACTCATCATGGTGAGGGAAATCCAGCTCATGTCATTAGAGAGTCAGCTTAATGTGTTTGCTTAGCTACAGAGAGTGATTAAGGGCACCGTTCCTTGGCAAACTACTTGTGGGTTCAAGTATAAAAAGCCTTAAAAACACAATCCCAAGTGGTTTACTAATAACACAATTTACATCACTCTTGTGTATTTTCAAAAAAAGAACATTACACCATAGTTTAAAATTTTAAAAAATGTGTTAAGCCCACGGTGCTGTCATTGTATTCACTGAGGATGGCAAATTTCATCACACAGAGAGCCTCTCCTTGTCAATATATGCTTCTTGCCATAATCATTATAAAACTCTCTTGGGGCTTCCCTTTCTCACCTAACAAATGCTAAGTGAAATGGAGAATTAATACATTTAGAAAAATAATAAAAGAAAAATTAGGTAAGAGAAAGAAATAAAAGGCATACAAATTGCAAAAAAAAAAAGAAATTTAATTGAGGTTAAAAAACATCCTAAAACATACTCCAGACTTTCACCTTGAATATTTAGTGGGTTTTGTTTTTACACTTCAATTAAATAGGTAATAGTTTGCGTGCAGCTCCAGTGAAGTGAAAGGCCAAAAAAAGTGGTCATTTTTCATTTCTGGCTACGAGTATAGTTCTATAGGAAATTTCTACTAGCCATGATGCTTATAAAATTAAAATACAATGGAATATACACAAATGGCCAGAATCTGGGATCATAATCTGCACCTTCGTGGGGTGGTGAAGGCTGCAAAGATCATGAGAGGAGGAGAAGAATTTAGGGCTTCCTATCATCAATTCAGGCAGTGAGTCCTGAGCAGTAACTCTGGAAAGTCACTGCCATAGAATCACCGTGGTAATAATGTGTCTTGTTTTGGGCAAACTTGTCAACTCATGAAGAGAAAAGAGAAGTCTCTAAAGGGTTGGCAATTTAGCTCTAATATTCAACAAATGGCAAGCTACAAATCTGAAGAGAATCTTCCTTGTTTTCTTGTTTTTCCAATTGTGTTTATATATTGATGATAATATCAACATAACATTCATTTTATAATGTAAAGCATTATGTCATAAATATTACATATATGGTACTAGCGATATATTTTCTAAAGTTTCCCTTTAAAAAGAACTGTGATTCTCATAATATGTTAAAAAATAAAGAACAGGCTACAGATATATTCAGGACACATTGCAGTATCAAAGATTTCAATCTGATGAAAATTTTTTGTTTATCTTGCTTCATTACATTCTCTAAGAATTTAATTTGCAAAGGAACAACTATTAAGATTTTTAGACTTTTAATGAAATTATTGTTGATTTACCTGTGTTGGGATAAACCATACAACAGAAGAATAGAGAAACAGATAATTATGGGGAGGTTCGTTTATGTTTGAAAAAGATTCATTCCTTAACAGATAGCAGAATGAAAGCATTTTCTTTGCTCTGGCATCTTTTCCAGGAATTCTACTAGTGCATGTGGAGAGAAGATAAACATGGCTGCTGCATGGAGTCATAAACCTCAGAGGAAGCTGAGAATGAGATGAAATGTATATGTAACCCTTGTGTACAGCAAGTTTGGCAAGAAATAAAAAGTGTACTTGGCAGATTATGATAAGGTTTCTCTGTGTTTACTGATATAGTCTCAGGTTTGCATTGTGTGATGAATAATAGGTTGGGAGAAGATATCCTTTGTTTATTCATTCATTTCATCAACAAATACTTAATGAGTGCCTACTATATGCCATGCCACAAAGAGTATAAACCTAGAGACAGAATGGTGAGTCACATAGACAGTGCTCCTGTTACAATTATTTGAACTGAGTTAACAATACTTCAAGGGTCCATGTCTAATTTACTGTCTAGGTTCTCAACAAAATTTCTGGATAAATTATTTGGCAATAGATGAACTTTAAATGAATCTCTTATCTTCATTATCACAGAAAATGAGTTGTCTGGAATATTGGAAATTCACTGTGCTGTCCAAATTTTCTAAAGCTATACTTTGTGAAATCCCCAAACAATATGGATACATACTTGTCTCCTTCTGCTCTTTGCACCTACAATTGATACATTAAGTGTGCTATTTGCTACTTGTGTAAAGATTTGTGCATGTGTGGACCTTTGTGTGTGTTAACCACAAGTAATGTTTTAAATTGCTATTGAGAAATAATGTGAGAAAAATATCTCACGTAGAACCTCATGCAGAGAGAATGTTCAATAAATAATTTTTTCCGATGATTAAACTATACTATTTATACATTTTTCTAAATGTACAAATAGTACATTTGTAGTGTGAACTACAAATAAATATAGTGTGAACATCAAGGACCAGGAACCAGGGGAGGAGTGATTTGTGAGTAGTCATCTGAGGTCATCTAGGGAGACCACTGCCCATATCAAGAAATTCTACTTCAAGAGAAAGTCAGCATTTAGGTGTTTGTCTTGGAGAGGGTAGCTACAGTCAAGAGTTAACTACCAACAGTTGCTGTTAAGTGAAGAAACAATTGATTCTTTCTTCTAAGCCCAGTTCTGCTTTAACTCTCAAGGAGTGAGGGGTAGAAATGATTGAGGTAGGAGGAGGAGTCAGAGAGTAGATTAGTTCCTCCACACCTTCCCACATGTCCTTCTGTCCACTGATCAGGCCTAAATTTCTGGGAGAGATGAATCCAGTTTTTGTAGGGCCTTATGAAATTTGGAGAATGCTCTTTCAAAAGCAGAACACAAAACATACAAATGCAACATTAGGTACAGGGTTTGTAAGAGGCCCTCCAAGTTCAGAGTTCTGAAGCTTAAAATTCATTATCTTTGCAGGAAAACTAGTTCTTTTGGGAGTGAGAAAAAGAGCCATGAATTAGATATGATATTGACACCTGTGTTTAATAGAGACTGAATTTTTAAATATCCAGCCCCCTCTCTCTCTTGCTCTCTTCCTCTCTCTCTCTCATCATCATTGACTTACCATGTGTTCTAATAACTGAAAGTGATTGGAAATCTAAGATATGCCCAAATTATTGTCAAATAGCACAGAAAGCAGATCTGCCATAGAATATTAAAAGGCAATGGCTAGGGAACAATAAAGTCACTCCTGCCTGTACCCTGAAACCATTTAATATCCTCAGCTCTAATTCTTTGTAAATTAGGAAAAAGAAGAGTATTTTATAATTACTTTAAATTAAACTCATTAATTAGAAGATAATCAATTACAGATAAATAATTAAAGATAAAAATACTCCCTTTGGGTGCAATAACTTCAGTCTCTGGGTGTGGACAAAAGTGCCAGAGGAATAAGTACCAGAAAGTATATTGTTAGAGCATAGGTCCAGCTTCATTTCATTTTTCACCTCATGGAGGAAGTAACTCTTTTGCCTGAGCTAGCTTCAGTCTTGTCAGAACAATTTCAGTTCTAAATAGGAATTTTTGTTTCCGAAAAAGGAGTCCCAGGTTTGCATTCTTATAAAATTAAAAGGGATTGTGACCAGACACATGATATCTTGTAATATTTGACTCTTCGTTCTAGTACCATTTTTCCTCTCTATATTTCAATGAGAACATAAAAACTCCAGAAACAACTGTCTAGAAACTGATGCCTTAAATTTATGGGAATTTCTGGGAGTAAATAAACGAAGCATTAAAAGTTTGGCTAACGGCTGTCAAAAATGTTTGGATGAATAATATTTAGAAAATTGATTTGTGAGTTTCTGTTATCAGGAAATATATATATAATACTTTAAGTTCTGGGATACATTGCAGAACTTGTAGGTTTGTTACATACGTATACACATTCCATTGTGGCTTGCTGCACCCATCAACCCGTCATCTACATTAGGTATTTCTCCTAATACTATCCCTCCCCTAGCCACCCACCCCCCAACAGGCCCTGGTGTGTGATGTTCCCCTCCCTATGTCCATGTGTTCTCATTGGTCAACTCCCACTTAATAAGTGAGAACACGCGGTGTTTGGTTTTCTGTTCCTCTGTTAGTTTGTTGAGAATGATGGTTTCCAGCTTCCTCCATGTCCCTGCAAAGGACATGAACTCATCCTTTTTCATGACTGCATTGTATATGTGCCACATTTTCCTTATCCAGTGTATCATTGATGGGCATTTAGGTTGGTTCCAAGTCATTGCTATTGTGAATAGTGCTGCGATAAACCTATGTGTGCATGTGTCTTTATAGTAGAATAATTTATAATCTTTGGGTATATATGCAGTAATGGGATTGCTGGGTCAAATGGTATTTCTGGTTCTAGATCCTTGAGGAATTGCCAATGTCTTCCACAATGATTGAACTAATTTGCACTCCCACCAACAGTGTAAAAGCGTTCCTATTTCTCCACATCGTCTGCTTTATAGCATCCTCTGCTTTATAGGTGTTAACATATATTGTTTTAAGGGTTCATTGACTGCCTAATAAATATCTTCTCAAAGTCTGGACAAAAACATTCTCAAAAAAAGTATATGTCCCTTTCTCTGTCCCTAGACAATAAACCACTTGAGAATAAATCTGTGTCTATATTACTTGTGAGTCCTCAGAGCCTACCACATTGCTTGGAACATAATAGGCACCCATTTATATTTTTAAATAAATGAATGGAATCATCAAATCTACTACCAAAGTGGTATGTTGGAAAAATGTTATTAATAATTAAGATGGATAAGAGGGAAGGAAGATTAGTGTATGGTTCTACTTCTGACTTCATATAACTGCCTGAATGTCCATTTTAGTAGTTGTCAAAAATTCAGTTAAACTGTTTTGTGTTCCTTGTGTAAATGAGATCATGTAGTATTTGTCTTTTTGTGCCTGGCTTACTTCATTTAACATAATGTCCTCCAGTTCATCCATGTTGTTGCAAATGATAAGATTTCACAGAAACAGGGAGTAAAACAGTGGTTACCAGAGGCTGGGGAGTAGGGAATAGGAGATTGGGAAGATATTGGCCAAAGGAAACAAAATTTCATTTACAAAAGATAAATAAGTTTAAGGGATTTATTTTACATATCATATTGCATATTAAAAAAATTGCTAAGAGAGAAGGTTTTAAGGGTTCTCACCACACACACACACAAAAGTATGTAAGGTAAATAGATTGATTTGAGAGATATATATATATCTCAAAAGCATCATATTTTACATCACAAACATATACAATTTTTATTTGTCAATTAACAGTATAAAAACAATGAATAACAATTCAAGTTTGCACAATTAAATCACTATCTCTGGTAGAATTGATGAAGCCTAGATTTCTAAATTAAAAATTATTAAATTAAATGAGTTTGTAACCAAAATGGCTAAAACAGACTTAGAGTCCAAGTCTGTACGACACAAAATCACCTGCATTTTTCACTACAACAAAATGGAATGAGAATTGAGCAATGTAACTGTCAATCACTGAGCAGTGACAGCAGTAAGTAGTCACAGTGGTCGGCTCCATTGAACCTTCTGGGGAGAGTTGCATGACAAAATGCTGTACTCTCTCTGACCTCCATTTGGAAAGCCATGAGCCTTGTCAGCCTTGGCTAGAAGACCGTTCCTCCAATTTGTGCAAGGGGCCCTCAGAATGTACTAGTGTTATCAGAAAACACCCAAGCCACAGGAAATATCACTCTCAAGTAAGAAGAACACATCTAAGTAACAATAGCAGCACCTTAAATTTGAAAGCTCGCATTTACCTAAGCAGCACTTTCATCTAAAACAAAAGAAATTTGGAGGGTATTTTTGGTAATGGTCCTGGTCAAAGAAAAGCATCTGCTTTCATGATTTCAAGCAGCAAATCTACTTTTGTGAATATGCTGTGGGGGCTTGAAAGGATCTCTCAACAGACTCATGCATGTTAAACTGCCTGATGCTTAATGTTAGGCTTATCTTTTATTTTGATAAATTCTCCTTGGGATGCTTCTCCTACTCATCAAAGTTTGAAAATTCATCTTGAAGAGATCACAGTTCTTAACCCAGGTTTTAAATCTAATCAGATGACAGAACCTAGAAATTCATTAACAGTGACTCACAAATCCTCTCTCTCCTATTCGATTTTTTGTTTTTTCTGTTGCCCTTCTAGCACCTGTGGGTTCCTCACTTTACTGTGGTTTACCACACACACACCAAAATCTGGATTGGGCTTTGCTATCTCTCATGTTTCCTCTGGCTTATACATCTTACAAGTCACTACCTGACATAATTGCATAAATGGCAACTCCAATTACACAATTACCATCTTCAAAAGGTCTTTTACCTTATAAGATGAAATGCAAGTTAGCTCATCATTTTCATTTTCAACTCACTTTTCTCACCTTAAGTTTTAAGGCATTATATGCTCTTGTCAAATAGGTCTCCTCACTGTTTTTCCTATGGATGTCATGCTTGATTATTGGCTTGGCATTGTTTCTGTCTCTAACTCATTCCTTTTTATGGCTGAGTAGTATTCCATCAATTCCTATATATATGTATATATATATATAGGAATTCCATATATATGATGGAATATATATATATATGATGGAATATATATATATTCCATGTGATATATATATATGATGGAATATATATATATTCCATGTGATATATATATGATGGAATATATATATATATTCCATGGGACATATATATATATTCCATGGGATATATATATATATATATATATATATGATGGAATATATATGTATATTCCATGTGAGATATATATATATAGGAATATATATATATATATTTCATGGGATTTATATATATATGATGGAATATATATATAATTCCATGTGATATATGTGTGTATATATATATATGTGTGTATCACAATTTCTTTATCCACTCATTGATTGTATGTGCCTTGGTCTATTTTTCTTTATTTTCTTTATTTTTTATTTTTATTTTTCCATAGGTTATTGGGGTACAGGTGGTGTTTGCTTACATGAGTAAGTTCTTTAGTAGTGATTTGTGAGATTTTGATGCACCCATCACCTGAGCAGTATACACAGCACCCTATTTTTAGTCTTTTATCCCTCACTCCCCTCCCACTCTTCTCTCCAAGTCCCCAAAGTCCATTGTATCATTTTTATGCCTATGCGTCCTCATAACTTAGCTCCCACATATCAATGAGAACATACAATGTTTGGTTTTCCATTCCTGAGTTATTTCACTTAGAATAATATTCTCCAATTTCATCCAGGTCGCTGCAAATGCTATGATGGAATTCCATATATATGATGGAATATATATATATTCCATGTGAGATATACATATATATGATGGAATATATATATATTTCATGTGATATATATTATATATATATGATGGAATATATATATATATATATATACTCCATGTGATATATATATATATGATGGAATATATATATATATTCCATGTGATATATATATATATATGATGGAATATATATATATATATATTCCATGTGATATATATATATGATGGAATATATATATATATTCCATGTGATATATATATATGATGGAATATATATATATTCCATGTGATATATATATGATGGTATATATATATATTCCATGTGATATATATATATATGATGGAATATATATATATTCCATGTGATACATATATATATATATGTATATCACAATTTCTTTATCCACTCATTGATTGATGAGCATTTGGGTTGGTTCCATGATTTTGCAGTTGCGAATTGTGCTGCTATAAACATGCATGTGCAAGTATCTTTTTTTGAATAATGATGTATGTATTCTTCTTTTTTGAACCTCCTTTTCAAGTCTGCTGCTATCCATTTATTACCCAGAGCCCTTCTCAGATGCATTCTCTCCATGAAGTATTTCAGTGTCTCAGAATAGATGTGATTGCTCCTTTTTTGAACTCTTCAAATATATATTTGACATTATAAACTGTTAATTATCACATACTTCTTTTATGAGAGTATACAAGTTACTCTTGTACTTCTTACTATATTTTTCTAACTAGGCAGTAAATTTCTTAAGGTATGGAAGTATGCCTTATTCATCTTTGCAGTGCTTGAAATAGAACCATGGATGTAGTAGTTGATCTGTATAGCTACAGATTACCTTACTGCATATCTAGATAAATATGTATATATATACATATTGAATTAAGTAGATAAAAGAACTGCAGTCATATCAAAAAGAAAATGGACCATATTTTCCTTTATGGCAGAGATGGTGACAATTCTTCACTTGACTTTCTTTTTCTATTAAAAACAGCCCACAACCAGTAAAGGGCAGGTTCTTTTAACCAAAAAGTTATGAAGCTTGAACACACAATTCAACAGCCAAAGTGGATAATTAACTCACTCCTGCAGTGACATGTTTTAAATGGTGTGCTTTTCTATCTGTTATATCTACCCAAAGATAATATTCAGGATTTTTCCACCTACAACTTTGTCTCATAATAAATTGTATTGGAAACTTTTGTATGCTCCTCTCTAAAATAGCATACCAACTTCAAAATTTCCTTAGATGGCATGCTGATTACTTAAGAATATAACTTACAAATTATTTGCCAAGTTATTTTTATAAACTGGAGTTTCTGCTGGGGGAAATTACTTTAAATGTTTGGCTGACTTGAGCCTCCAACAAATAGTGCTTGTCTATAAATATTAAACAATCATATGAATATGGAGCTGAAAATCTGAATTATACCTATGCCATGGGATTTATTATCCTCCTCTAAAGATATCTGGGGTATGGAGGCTAAAAGATCTATTGCAAAGCCTATATTATTCATTGAGAAAAGTCCACTGAGGACCGTGACTTCAAAGTTTTGCAACTTTTGAGTACTTTTACAGGAAAGCAGATTTCTTATCAAAAAAGAAGAAAATGCTGAAATATTAGTGCTGCCTTTAAAGATATCTTTTATTAGGATGGATTTTGAATATAATACATAAAATCTGAAATATCAATTTGGGGGATTTGTAATGTTAGTCTTTGTTTTGTTTTTGTTGAATGGTTTAAGTACAAAAGATTAACCTAAAAAAAGCCACATTCAAGGGGATAGATTTTGTTCAGCATAGTTTGGGCTGTAGAAAGGCTTGTGAGCATTTCTCACTCTCACTTGGCATTGTCTCAGAGGCCTGATCACAAGTGGTCAGGGATTCAGAAGTGGATGGATTGTCTCTTCGTTTTGTCATCAATGGCCTGTGACCTTGGCAGCCATTCATCCAGTAGTGTTTCTGTTGGTGTTTAATGATCATGGAATGTGAGAGCACGATGGTTAAGAGCATGGTCTAGGAGCTGGGCTGCCTGGTTTGAATCACTGCTCTGCCACCTAAGAGCTCTGTAATTTGGAGCAAGTTATTTAACCTCTCGGAATCAGTTTCCTCACCTGTAAAACTGGTATAAGAGTAAGTAATACCTTCCTCTTTAGGTTGTGAGGAATGAACCATTCAATATTTTAAAGAACTTAGAATATTGCCTGGCATAGATTTAACAGCATCAAGTATGATAGTTATTATTTGCTCTGTAACCTCAGTACTCAACACAATAATCAAAATAACTGGCATATGGTGAACCCTCAATACATTCTGAATGAGCAGCTAATGACATTTTGATTCATCTAGAAACAAGCAAAAGAAATCAACTGTAGTGGGTTAAATAATTTTCAGCTAACTACATACCTGAATCTACTTCATTTTGTCTGATTCTATGGTCTTAGTGAACTTAGAATTGCTCTGATTGTGCTAAACCAAACACGCTTGAACTCTAGAATTCAGTTTGCTCTTCAGAGAGACTGAATATAATGTACTTCAGAATGCGTGTGTAACTGAACACATAGTGACCACCTGGGCTCCTATACTTTTCTCAAGAATGGGGGTAGAGGCTGCTCAGGCTTCATTCTGAGGCTCTGTTGTTACTGCCACTATAATTAGAACCAGGGGGACTTCCAGGTATGACTCATCCTAACCCTAACTCACTGGATATGGTCAGAACCCATTAGGCTGAAGAACGTAGCAAGTCAAATCCTTACTTGACTCACCCCTTTTGACTCCTACTGAAGGTAGTGCATTATCTTCTCTAGCGTCTAATCTCACCATTGGTCTTTTCTTCCTCTTTCCACCCCCAAAGTGCAACTTGAGCTTTATGGCAGTCTGACTAGCTACTGTTTTTCTTCAAGGGCTGATGTTCTTAGCTGAGGTTGGTTGTCTAAGTAACAGAGCCCCATCCCCTATGCACATAACTGAGTAATAGTTTCTGGGAGACTGTGGAAAGTATGCAGTATTGGCATAATAGATCAAGACTTTCATCAACATAAAAGGAAAGGAATTACAAGGTACTCGCTGACAGGGAATTGTAGCTTGATAGGGCACTCGGGGCAGATACACTAAAAGCATTTTGGCACAGTGAAGTGTATTTCCTGGACAGATGTGTTCCATTCGTGAGGGAAGGGCCTCGCACTTCTCACCAGTTCTAACATGCCAGCTACAAGTAAGCTGAAGCCTTGTGTGTCAGCTACTGTTATCACAGGAAGTTCAATGTTGTCACCCCCTTAAGGTGACATTACTTCAAGAAAACCAGACCAGAATTGTCTTCAGAGAAAAAGGCAGTGATTCCATTTTTGTTTAGTGTTTTCTGCTCTCAGATAGGCAGTCAGGTCACGTTAAAAGTGGCAATGTTTTGTTTGGTGTGTAAGCTTATAAAATCCTGGCCATTTCAGCACACAGCTTCTTTTTGCCTTTTACAATTTTTCCTTATAAATTCCACGTATATTAGTATTATTGACATTCAGAAGGGCTAGCTTACAAAAGTGTTGCTCAGAAAAAATGGGGACATTTTCTCAAAGAGAAGAAGAAAGAACCCTCAATAAAGTAAATCTTAACATTTCAATGGAATCATAATATGCATATATATATATATATTTTCTATTGTTGTGCATGAGAAAATCTGGAAGGTAGAAGTTATTTTCCTCTAATTTTCATACTGCCTATAATTTTTCAGTTTTTCCTGATGCCCAATATTTTCTTTAGAGCTGAATAAGTAGATTCAGAGATTCCCTTAACCCAGAGAGCCCCTTTTCATCATCAGGTCTAATAAGGAGGCCCCAGACATAACTATAGTGTCCCAGACTGCCCTTTTATACTAGACGAAAGGTAAAACGAGCTGATCAAGTAACAAATTACAAATTGATGCAGGCAGTGAGAACAGAAGACTGTTTTTCTGCCCTGTAACGTCTGCATAAAAGTGGAGAATATGGTTAAAAACATTGGCGACAGCCAGTTACCGGAATAGCTAGCACTTCCAGGAACAAATGCATTCCTAATGAATTTGTGGACACTGCATTTACCGCAACAACAGCAGGTTTTCTCACACATGCACTCCACAGCACCCGCCTGCGCAGGGTTTATTGACCTTCAGCAAACACTGATGGCAGAGCGGGCTGCCAGAGAGTGAGAGGCAGAGAGCCATCCAAAACATCTTGGAAAGGCCTCTGAGAGAAATTTTTAGTGTTTAGAAGACATACTCTTCTTCCTTCTGCCAAAAGTCATTTTTCTGTTAAAAGATTCAAAGAGTGAAAAAATATTATATGGTTTTCTAATGACATAGTCACACAATCCCTTCCAAGCCCACAATACCTGCCGAGATTTTGTCTCATTCTAAGGCTGCTCTTGTTTCTTGATTGTAGTATAAACATATCTTCTGACTGACTGAAAAGGGCTTTTCTTTTTTCACTGCTCATTTACGTGGTTTTGTAATCTTCATGTGTATTAAACAGTAAGTGTAGCATGAAGAAGTATGTTTCCATAGGACATAACCTTACATAAACACTAAATAATTTGGACCTTGAAACTAATTGGCCAGAGAACAGTTTTTTGTTTTGTTTTGTTTTTTGTTTTTTTCCCCACATCTGGCCAAAACTAGATGAACCAAAGTCATCAAAGCATGTTTTACTTATTTCAAAGTCATTGGCTGACTCACCTTTGGATACTGATGATAAGAAGTCAATATGGGCCGGGCACAGTGGCTTACACCTGGTGGGATTGCTTGAATCCAGGAGTTCAAGACCAGCCTGAGCAACATAATGATACCTCATCTGTACAAAAAAAAAAAAAAAAAAAAACAGCTGGGCATAGTGGTGCATGATTGTAGTCCCAGCTATAGCTACTTGGGACGCTGAGAGGGGAGGATCCTTTCAGCCCAGGAGGTGATCACGAATAGTGATCAATGCAAGTGAAAGAATATGAAACAGTCAAATGTGAGACTTCTTGATAACTGATCAAATAATAAGAGACAGATGCCTCACAGGAAAATTGTATAAATGATGTTTTTAGATCCTTTGTATTTCAGAGTATGAGAGATACCTAAGAAGTATATGATTCTTTTAAAGATCTCTCCTTTTTTGATAGTCTGTAAAAAAAAATTATTATTAAACTTTAAGTTCTGGGATACATGTGCAGAACGTGTGGGTTTGTTACATAGGTATACACGTGCCATGGTGGTTTGCTGCACCCATCAACCTGTCATCTACATTAGGTATTTCTCCTAATGCTATCCCTCTTCCAGCTCCCTACTCCCCAACAAGACCCAGTGTGTGATGGTCCCCTCTCTGTGTCCATGTGTTCTCATTGTTCAGCTTCCACTTATGAGTGAGAACATGCAGTGTTTGGTTTTCTGTTCTTGTGTTAGTTTGCTGAGAATGATGGTTTCCTGCTTCATACATGTCCCTGTAAAGGACATGAACTCATCCTTCTTTATGGCTGTATAGTATTCCATGGTGTATATGTGCCACCCCAAAGGGAGCAATAACCTAAAATGAGAAGGATTATTAAGACAAAATCTTCTGGAAAGAGGTGATTTAGTGTTAATGAAATATATTAAAAAGGAGAGGTCTTTGCTATTGTGAACAGTAAAGCCCTCTCCTTTTTAGTATATTTCATTAACACTAAAGCACCTCTTTCCAGAAGACTTTGTCTTAATAATCCTTCTCATTTTAGGTTATTACTCCCATTGGGGAGCCTTTGTTTTGTGGCATATAAGTAGTGCTTTGTCATTTATTTATATTTTGTCATTAATATACTTTGTTATTTATTTATACTTGTTGAAGTTTCTTTCTCACGTTTCTTTACATTATTAGCAAAATTATTAAGTAGCCAAATTTTGTTGTGAGAGGTTTCTTTTTTTAATCATATTTACTTGACTGATAAGATTATTTGGTTTCAGATTACATATGGCCTTGAATGATAATACAAAGTGTTTGGACTTTATCTATAATTTACCAGGAGGAATTTTTATGAAATACTTCTACTTGGGCTCCACATCCAAAGTTTCAATTCTACTAACCTGGAGTGAGGTCTGAGCATTGGTATTTCAAAAATATCTCTTTAGATATATTAGTCAGAGTCCCAACAAGTGATTGAAATGAAGAGACTTTCATTAAGGGATTAAATGCAAAAGTGTGAGCAAGGTTAATGCAACAAACCTAGTACTAAAGAGAAGGTAGACAGAAGATTAGTAACATCTGAAATCCATTAGGCTTACTGACCTAGAGTCAGAGTGGGACAAAACTGCTGCCAGACATGTGATTCCCAAACAGGAAAAAAATTCGGGAGAAAATACCCCGACCTCCCTTCTCCCACCCGCCTGTCTTTTGTACATGCCTTCCATGGGACAAATCTGAGGAGAAGCCAGTGAGCAAGGGAGCACAATGGCATATTGTGTAGAAGTTATCCTCCAGGGGCATAAAACAGCACAGAGAAGGAGTAAACATTTATGGGATAGGGTAAATGGAAAATTACGTATAGCAGGTGACTCTTTCTTTCTTTTTTTTTTTTTTTTTTTTTTTTAGAGGTGGAATCTCGCTGTGTCACCCAGGCTGGCGTGCAGTGGCGCGATCTTGGCTCACTGGAAGCTCTGCCTTCCCGGTTCACGCCATTCTCCTGCCTCAGCATCCCGAGTAGCTGGGACTACAGGCGCGCCCGCCACCATGCCCGGCTAATTTTTTGTATTTTTAGTAGAGACGCGGTTTCACCGTGTTAGCTAAGATGGTCTCGATTTCCTGACCTCGTGATCCACCTGCCTTGGCCTCCCAAAGTGCTGGGTTTACAGGCCGTGAGCCACCATGCCTGGCCAGGTGACTCTTAATGTACAGCTAAGTTGCAGAGCTACTGCTATAAACAGTGGCAAGACCAGGAAGCTTTTAGGATCTTTTTATCTGAAACCAGTATGTTAGAGTGGACTTTGCAATTGTTTAGTCCAACACTTGCATTTTTGTACTTGAAACTGAGGCCAAAGAGTGATGCTACATATCCAATGTCACAAAGTTAGGAAAACTCAGATTCAAGGCTAGAATGTCTCCAATGCACAAAATGGTATGATGAAAATTATAGTTAAGGAAAATTAATTTGGTAACAATGTCTTTAAAATGAAAGATATTGGAGGCAAAGACAGAAGTTAGAAAAGTATTGGTAACTTTAGTATTGATGGCTTTAGGATCCTAACCTAAAGGAATAAAAATTGGAATGGAAAGGAGGAAACATTCTATAAAGCATGCAAATTAAAATTTGTGGGCTTTTGTAAATTACTGTGTAATAAGGTGAATCAAAATGACTCTGGAGTCAAAGATGACTTGGGTAATTCTAGCTCAGAAAAAGTAGAAAATAGGTGGTAATAGCAATAGAATAAGAACAGGAGTAGAGGCTTTTTTGTAGGGAAGAAGAGTTTGATTTTAGGTGGGCCAATTTAACATAATATATGGGTAGAATAGACCATTGTCAGGTGTTGATATGGGAACTGAAATATGTATTTTAACCAGTAAGAGACTGTTGAAATATATGGCAGTAAATATGTCTCCAGTCTCAAGGTAATTGTATTATTGAAATACCTGCAGGTGACTCTTAATGTACAGCAAAGTTTTAGAACCACTGCTATAGAGGTAGGACCAGGAAGCTTGTAGTATCACATATCCATATTATATTGTAAAACTCATTTACCAAGCAGGGAAGGTTTCAGAGCCATGTCAAAATATTTACTCATTAAGAGAAAAGTGTGGGATGTTCCTAATATTTTTAATCCCTGGTTTATGGGACTGAATGATTTGCATGATACATTTCATATTCTAAGAATATTTTATTCTTGAAATTGATAGCTATAAGTCGGTAGGCTTCCAAAAAATCCAAATAAGACTAAATTTGCCTATTTCAGATTATACAATAAAAACACATATTTCTCTTTTCTGTCTTTTGTTGTCTACCAACAAAGGAGAATTCAGTATTAAAATATTAATAATTTGAAACGAGAGATATAAACAATGTTATAGTTAATTTGGGCTAAGTTCCTGCCATCTAGATAAAAAGGTTTCCAAGTAAAAATAGTCACTGTAAACATTCTTAGATTCTTGGGAAAAAAGTGCTAGTATGGATGAAATATTAATAGTTTTCATCATGCAGTCTTTGGGTAAATTAATTTATTCTGCTGTCTTCTTAGCAAAATAGATTTACTTGTTTCTCATCCCTGATACTTTATTCAAATCAAGTGAAATTAAGTCATTTCTCAGTAAGAGGCAGTCATTTTAGGCCAATAAAACTACACCTACTACTAACCTAACTTCTTTTTATAATGGCTCTATCTAACTATAACTCCTCCCCTACAATTTCATGTGGTGAACGTTTCATAAAGATATTTGTTCTCAAAAAGAAGTAATATTTTTAGAAGTTGTTTACTAAATATAGTAGTCCTCTACATTTCTATCCTTATTCTACCACCTCACTTATACTGCAAAAAAATGTGAAAAATGAAATTCTAAATTTCTAACTTCAGTAAAATTCTGAATTTTAAGAAATTCACCCAATAGAAAATTAATTTTGAAAAAGCCATTTCAGTATGGAATGATGAAAATACTGGTAGGGAAATTAAAGGCTTTAATTTCAAACAGATCTGATTAAGTCGTGCAAGAATATTTTCTTTGGGCCTTTTAGCATATTTATTTGCAAATTGATAGGTATGTCTTTAAGTAAGTTTATTTTAAAAAATCCATTGCTTCTTTCTTTAAGAAAATAGTCATATTCTTTATGAGATTAAAAAAATCTAAGTAAAACTTGTGATAAATGATCTAGATGTCTTAACTCATTTTACTTTGTAAATAGTACACTTTCCATGTGTTACTCAATTGTATTCAACTACAGTTTTTTGTTGTCATTACAGTTAAAGTCAACATTAATCTCTCAAGGCATATACTTCTATTCAAGTTTGGCAGAAATGCTGAACATACCAAGGTTTAAATTGTTAGGAGTTTAGTTCAACCTCTGCTGGGTCCCTAGGCTCTTATTGTAAAACTACTGTTGGCATTTGCAACCCATATAACATCTTGGAATCATGGGAATCAACTCTGAAATGCCAAGAATTGAAGATCAACTTTATTTTTGGAGGGAATTCTATTACGAGTTTTTTGGTAGCTCTGCAAGCTGTGTGAACAGAGGGAAAAATAACCTAAATTACACTAATTCACATTCCACTGTTAACCACATTACTTTGAGACTTTACTCTCAGTTTCACACCTTGTCCTGTTCCCAGATGAAGTTGACTTCTCAAGAAATGCACAAATTTTTCTGGTCTGCCCACTCCTTAAGGGGTAGATCATAAATTAAATCAGGCAGTGTGATATTTCTATTGCCCACTTCTAAAGGTTTCCACAGACTCTTGGAATAAAACACTTTAAGGCACAGTGTTTATTCTTGCTTCATGATATTTATATGTGCATGATGCTATAAATATGAGTTCAAATGCATTTTTAAACGAGCTGATGAGTAATGCCACCCAAACATTTACATTTTAGTTTTTAGAAGTAAGATGTCATAGTCTAAGGTGTAAAATCCAAATCTAGTTGGTTGGAGGCAAGAAGTGAAAATGAGTGAGAATTTCTTTTTTCCAGAATGGAAATTCCAAATGACCAAGCCACTTACTAGCTGTGTCCCTGTATGCAGGTTTCCTTACAATGTGAGAAAGGCGTATTGATTCAGTGTTTTTTTCCGATAAATACATACGTAGTGGTTCATCAATCATATGAGGTTGGGTGGTTACCTTATGGTAACTCTATAAGTCATTATCAGTGTAGTAAGGAGTCATAAGCTCCAGTTAGAATATTGTTTTGATAGTCTATCTTCCAAATACTTATTCCTACTTGCTAAACTTGGAAGTTAGTAAGAATTTGGGGGAAAGGGAACAAGAACCATTTGTGTGGATCATCATTATTTTTTTAGTCCAGGACTAATTTTGCTATGGTTTATCGTCTGTTCCCTTGTTCCTCTGCCCCTTCACTCTGACCAGTTCTTTTGTAAAACATTTTCCTTTTACATGTATTTCAGACATGTATTATTGTCTTTTGTTGACCGATGGGAAAAGGAAGAGGAAAAGAGGTGACCGAGTCTAATAATTCTTAAGGACAAGACCTGAAAGTTATCTTTATTTCCATTTATATCCCATTTGAAATGACTTAGTTGTAAGATTCAGATAGCTGAAAGCAATGCTAGGTAACAGGGGATATAGCTGGATGACCATGCAGGGAGTTTATGTACAAAAGGAAATAGCAGGCAATAGATAATGTGGGAAATTAGCAACCTCTATTACAATAACCATATCCTAACAAACTAAGCTAATATTCTACATATAAAATATAATTGCACAGTATAACATACACAGTAGGAAACTGTTGGAGACAATAATTTAATACAAAAATTAGGTGAAGTTCTATTGAGAAAATATTGCCTATTTGTATTTGCACCAAGCAGAATAATTTTTCTTGGTACATAGCCTTAGAGAACTAATATGTGTGTACAATAGTGAATATGTATAAAGTATGTCAGAGATACACGTCTAATTCATATGAAACGTGTCCTACATTTTAGGTTTTCTGAATAAAGAAGAAAGTTTAGTCAGTTAATTCTATATTTGTTTATTTGGAATTTCCCCAAAAAGACACAACATATTTTCATATTTTAATGTTCTATTATATCAATTATTATGCCTTAATAAATCTTACTGCTGTGATGAGTCCATAAAATCTAATTGGTCACTGATGGAGCTTTCTCACAGTAAAAACTCTTTATTGCACTTAAGAATGACAGGTAAATTAAAGGTCCTTAAAGGAAGAACTAGGGAAGTCTTGGTTATAAGTATATAGCTGGAATGGAGTACAGTAGTTCATGGCACGTCATCTTTCCAGTTGTTCATTAATGAGGGCAAGAGGAATGTGATATTAAAGGAACAAATGGATGAAGGAGTAGCTTTAAAGGCAAAAATAGTATGATTTCAAGAATGCAAAGCAATAGCACTCACTTCCAGTCTCCCAATAGAGAAATCTGGTTACAGTCTTTCTTTTTGCTCAGTTTTCCCTCAATCTCTAGTTCATTATTGAGTCTTATTGTACAGCCTCCATAAATATCTTGATCTATCCCCTGCTCTTCTCCCAATGTTGCTAGTCTATTTTAAATCTAGTTTATTGCAACAAACCCCCTACTTTTCTTGCTGTTCATCACATGCTTTTGTACCACACTGCCCACGCCTGTCATAGTGCATTACCCAAAGTACACGTCTATGAATGTTATCCCCCTAGAATCCTTTGATAGCTCTCCATGATTTTAAGGATAGAATAGTGTCCTTAGCTCAGCATACATGGCCCTTCATAATCTGGCTTTTGCTATCAATATAGTTTCACCTGTTGTAGTTTCTACATATGTTCGCTCTAAAAATAAAATTATTTCTAATTCCCTGGATATATCCTATAGTTTCATACTTCTAGGCCTTAAAGAACATCATCTCCACTTTGTCTACTTGGCTTTCTTCAATTTCATCTTCAGGATTCAGCTCAGATTTCATTGAAAGAAAAACAAGCAATACAACCTTCTCTAGATGATTTTCTACTTCTGGCCTGGCGTGGTGGCTCATGCCTGTAATCCCAGCACTCGGGAGGCCGAGTCTGATGGATCACGTGAGGTCAAGGGTTCAAGACCACCCTGGCCAACATGGGGAAACCCCATCTCTACTAAAAATACAAAAAATAGCTTAGCATGGTGGTGGGTGCCTGTAATCCCAGATGCTTGGGAGGTTGAGGCAGGGGAACCGCTTGAACCTGGGAGGAGGAGGTTGCAGTGAGCCAAGTTGTGCCACTGCACTCCAGCCTGAGTGACAGAGCGAGACTCTATCACAGAAAAATAAAAACTAAAATAAAAATAGAATTTTCTACTTCTAACATCAGGGTTAAGGGCTCTTGTCCTGGGCACTGATTATATCTCAGTCATGTCTCTATCAGACTACCTGTTGCACTATATTGCATCTCACTATGTTGTATTATATGCTACAAATCAGTCTGGTCTGTGTGTTCCTTGAGAACATAGACTATGTCTTTTATCTCCACCTTCCTTACACCTAGCCTTTTTATAAAAGCCAATAGCTACTCTTTGAGAGCTTGCTCAAGAGAATTAGTTGATAAAGTAATGATAGAAATGTATGGTGGTATTTATAAGCCTTGTGAGCATTTTTCTTAGATGTAGACAAATCTGTGAAACATTTTCTTCATTAATTAGTGGTATTGAAAAGGTATACTAGAGAGTTTCAAGTCCCAGGCACTCTAGACAAACTGTGTATTCACTTTACAAGCCAGTCATCATATTTGCCAACTTGAATAATTCCCTATTTTATCTGAAACAAACAAACAAAAAAGACAGAAAGAAAAAGATTCTGTTATTACTCTGTATTTAAATGAAATATGTTGAATGAGATTGAAACAAAAATGATTCCCTCAATACAAATTCTTAGAAGGCATGGCAATTGCATTTTGGATTATGTAGCAGACCATCAGTGAATCAATAAAATATCAATGATAAAAAATTAAAAATCAATTTTTAAAAAGTAATTTATTTTTAATGGACAAATAATAATTGTATATATTTGTGGGGTACAATGTAATGTCATAATCTATGTATACATTATAGAAAGATTCCATCAAGCTAATTAACGTATCCATTATTTTAGCAACTTACCATTTTTTTGTGATGAGAATGTTAAAAATCTATTCTTTTAGCAATTTTGGAATATACAATACATTATTATTAACTGTGATACCCTGAGGTGCAATAGACCACTAAAATTTATATCTTCGGTCTAACTGAGACTTTGTGCTCTTTGATCAACATCTCTTTTTTTCCATCCTTCCCTCTCCCAGCCAGCCTCTGGTAACCACCTTTCAACTATCTGTTTCTATGAGATTGACTTTTTTAGATTTCATATCAGTGAGATCATATATTGTTTGTTTTTCAATGCAAGTGGCTGTAAGGATATCCCTCACTCTGTTTTCATATTTGAAAATAAAGTCACATTAGCAATACATTATAGAATCATAGAGAGCTAGATCAAGTTCTTTTACAGGGAAATTATCAGAAATTTTCTATTTAGAGAAACTATTTCTAAGTACCAAAGGGCTATTAGGAATAATATTTAATATACTGTTTTACTACTATTCTGCAAAATAAATTATACACTCTCCAGAAAATTACTGTAAGACTCAGCCACTTTGAATCACAACTGCCTCTGAGGATTTATTTTTACTGTTCACTCTCTAATTCTGCCTGGAGTAAAACATGTTCTTATTACGGTGAACCAAGATTATCAGGTCATCTAAATAAAACTATTGTGTCAATTGCTTGAGTAAAATTTCTATTAATTTTATTTTCTGTCTTCAATTCTGATTATTGGTTAGAACAAATACTTCATTTAGTTATAGAATATACTTAAATCATCAACTGTTTTGGCGAAAAAGATCATTTTGCTGAAAGCATTCTACTAAAATTGACAATCATTTTTCCTTTTTTTGTTGTTATTACCGCTGTTTTCCTTAAGTAACAAATATTTAATGGATATTGGTTACAGAACATTCTTTCCCCTAAAGAGAATATCTGTGGACTAAGAAGTCAGTAGTTTCTAAATTGTATTGCTTTCATTCCTGTTTTTAAAAAAGGAAATAGAATTCCTAAAATAACATTGTATGCAAAAAAAGAAGAAAAAAATATTCTATTTGGTAGACAAAGGAAACTCATGGGTTGAATCACTTCTTTCCCCTGAATTCTTTAAAAACTTCCTCTCTATGTCACTTTCAATTTGAAATAAACATTTGCAATAGGCATTGAAATGGTTCTTTGATATTCTTGAAAACAACCTCCCACCTATTTTCCTCTTCCTCTTTCCTTCCACTTCCTCCTTTATCAGGTCTTCTGTTTTCAGATATCTGACTCAAACATGAAAAATTAATTCAAAAACACTATTGGATCTTCATTTACCATTTTCTCAGCATAAAGGTCATACTCTGTAAGGTAGAGTTAACCCCATTATTCCAGAAAAATTCCTGGCTCATATTTGGAATGACACTTGCTTTTATTCCTTTTTATTAAAAAATATTATTATTATTATTATTATTATTTGAGACAGAGTCAAGCTCTGTCGCCCAGACTGGAATGCAGTGGTGTGATCTTGGCTCACTGTAACCACCACCTCCTAGGTTCAAGTGATTCTTCTGCCACAGCCTCCTGAGTAGCTGGGACTACAGGTGCTCACCACCACGCCCAGCTATTTTTTCGTATTTTTAGTAGAGACGAGGTTTTAACATCTTGGCCAGGCTGGTCTCAAACTCCTGACCTCAGGTGACCCGCCCGTCTCGACCTCCCAAAGTGCTGGGATTACAGGCATGTGCCGTCATGCCTGGCCTAATTTAATTTTTAGATCGAGGGAGTACATGTGCATATTTGTTACATGGGTATATTGCATACTGTGGGTACTGGGTTATTAATGTACCCACTACCCAAATAGTGAACATTGTACCTGATAGTTAATTTTTCAACCCTCACTTGCCTCCATCCCTCCCCACTTTTGGAGTCCCCAGTATCTATTATTTCCATCTTTACGTCCATGTGTACTTTAGCTCCTACTTACAGACACTTGTTTTCATTTTTGAAAAGATAGTATTGATTCAGACCTATGGACTTTTGAAAGATAAAAATGTGCTTTTTCTCAGAGGGCTTTTGTGTCACCATGTTTTGCATTTTTCATAGTCATATTTGTCAGAAACCTCACACTGCTTCATTTAGTTCTCTTTAAAATCTTAACATATGATGAAAGCATTCCTTTCTGATCTTAACCCATAATGCAGTAGACTGTTTTGGTTAACTTGTTTTAATATACTACAAAGACAAAATTATTAAATATTTATTTATCTCTTCCTTCGTATATATTTTTCATTCATAATTGATGCATTAACATGGTATAACACTAGCGAAGTGAATGTATTATTTAATGTCAAGACATTAGACTGTAAGCAAGATGCTATTATGTGAACATATTTTGAAAATCATCATGCTTGATGCAAATGCCAGTAATCAGCATGAGTCTTAACATTTGAGTGTCCTGTGGATAAATGTATCCCTTCAAATTTCACTTTTGTATAGGGCTGTTCATATACTTCTTTCATCTGTCTCTGGTATCAAAAAACCAAATGAAAAATTTTTAAAATGAAATTGTAACTCACATTTCCTTGGGTTTATACAATGTATATAGTTACATTGGAGCAACCCCCAATCATGGATATATTACCCCCTCCTTTGCTAATGTAGAATTTCTAACTTCTGTCAAAGTCTTATCCAGTTCTGTTCAGGAGTTCACAGGAGTGTCTCCCAGGAGCTACAAATAATTCTATTGCATTCCTGTAGACTGCAGTTCCCAGGAAGTCACTGGAGAGTGGCCCCTCAGTGATGCTAATTGTTTGGAAAATAACACTTCAGGTGATTTCAGATGATATTTATAAAATATAAACATTATATAGTAATAAATACATAGACATATAGGTATGTATATGAGTAAATGCATATTTTATTTGCTTATTTATTAAACATAGTTGTAACTTGGTTAGCAATATGGAATATATTATGGACTTTTCCCATGTGCTTGTGTATATATTTACTTTAATTTTTTTGTTTGTTTTTAGAATTAAATACTATTCAAGAACATAGCTATACCATAGCTTGTTTTTCCAGTCTTGATATTAATAGATACCCAGTTGTTCCAATTTATTTTTTGTTATTATAAACAAAACTCTAATGAACATCACTGTTCTACACTTGATTAAGTACTACAAAGTAAATTTCTGCAAGTGAGATAATTGGGTTATAAAACATCTGTAATTTAAGTTTTGATATATCTTGTTAAATCTCCTTAAAAAAGTATGAGTTTGCTTTTCTACATTTCCACCATCTATCTATCTATCTTCTGTCTAGTCACTATATATCACTATCTATATCACAATCTATATTTATCTGTCTAATCATTCTCTCTGTTTATATCAATATCACAATCTCACTACCATTGAAGTGATTCTTTTAACCACTGTTAAGGATAAACAAAGACAACGATATTTGTTGCCCCCCAACTTATGTTTAAGTTTTCTGCATATAGAAGAATATTAATTCATCTTTGTAAATCATTACAATATTTGGCTCATCATTCTGCAACAGTTTAACCTTAACCATACTCTGGTTTACTTAAAAGCAAAACATTCACCTCCTTGCTCTTCCAAACTGCAGAGACTGAAGGTATGTGTTCTGTTTTGACACTACTTCTTAAGCAATTAGGCCTCTGAGGCGGAGGTGAATACAGGGTCAGTGGAATTTTCCTTCATGTGTGTCTGTTTATCATTGGAGCAAGCTGAGTTCCTGTTATGTAGAGAGCTTGAATAATTCTGAATTTTGATATGGTTCTGAACTAGGGCTGTTATGAATTGCTTGGTCCAAAGGTTACAGTAACAACCAACTTAACAGGCTTGTGGTTGTGTCGTCATTCATAATGCTTTTCAAAACTTACACAAATCCTTCTCCATTCCTAAAGATGAGCATCCTAATTATGGCATGTCGTTTGACCTTATTCTTGAGTTTCAGATTCCAAAAACATATGGGCCCTTTAAATGTAACCAGCAAGCAATGAAAGCTTACACTCTGTACCAAAGTCCTTTCTAAGACAGGAAAAGAGGGAATTCTTCCTTCCATTGCAAATTGTTCCTTCATGCACTTTATCCACACTCACTCTGACTCTGCTCATGGGTTTTGCATATGTACTCCGAAGGTGTTTATGCTCATCTCCCCAGTAAAATATACTAGCTTACACTTTCTACTGCTTAGTTACTATAAGGCAGAGGACACCGTGGGTCACAAAGAAACTGGAGAAATGAGGCAACTCCCCAGTGCTAGGAGCTAATGCATACACACACACACACACACACACACACACACAACACTACTGCACAAAAATACATAGAATATTGAGTGTTCAAGGTATCGTTTGAAGAATAAGTCACAACTCTTCACTTCAGTTTTGTATTAGTTCATTCTCACATTGCTGTAAAGAAATACCTGAGACTGGGTAATTTATAAAGAAAAGAGGTTTAATTGATTGATGGTTCTGCAGGCTGTATAGGAAACTTGGCAGCATCAGCTTCAGGGAGGACTCGGTAAACTACAATCATGGCGGAAGGTGTAGGAGAAGCAGGCACGTCTTAACGTGGCCGAAGCAGGAGGAAGAGAGAGAGCCGGCAGGCGCCACACACTTTTTTTTTTTTTTTTTTTTTTTTTTGAGACGGAGTATCGCTCTGTCGCCCAGGCTGGAGTGCAGTGAGGCCATCTCGGCTCACTGCAAGCTCCGCCTCCCGAGTTCACGCCATTCTCCTGCCTCAGCCTCCCCAGTAGCTGGGACTACAGGTGCCCGCCACCACGCCCACCTAATTTTTTTTTTTTGTATTTTTAGTAGAGATGGGGTTTCACCGTGTTAGCCAGGATGGTCTCGATCTCCTGACCTCGTGATCTGCTCGCCTTGGCCTCCCAAAGTGCTGGGATTACAGGCATGAGCCACCGTGCCCGGCCGATGCTACACAGTTTTAAACAACCAGATCTCATGAGAACTTTATCAGGAAAACAGTACTATAGGGATGGTGCTAAACCATTTGTGAGAAACCGCCTCCATGATCCAATCACCTCCCACCAGGCCACACTTCCAACAACGGGGATTACAATTTGACATGAGATTTGGGCAGAGGCACAGATCCAAGCCATATCAAGTTTGCTGATATAGAAGGAATTTATTCTCTATTATCCTTCCTTCAATTAATGTTTCAATCACCTTCTTAACACCATCCACAATTTGCACCAGATTTCAGACATTCTTCTATCAAACTTGTGACTTTCATTTTACCAAAAAAACTTGTGCAATTGTCCAATATTGTCTTTAAACTGAATTGCTTTTATTACTTTGAATACATTTGTTTGTAAGAAAATACATGCTACTACTCTAAGAGAAAAACTAGAATCACTAAAATAAATGGAAGTAAATACTGTCAAAGCAGAATAATATTATTTGATTCTACCTAGGTACTAATACCTGCCACAGGTTCTGGCTCTCAGGCCTCCTCTTTTTTTGTTTAAAAAAAAAAAAAGGGAGATGTATAGGTAATTTTTAAAGGTTAAAATTTTAATAATGTGGCTTTATTCCTAGGATCAACAATGGTAACTATGCACATTTTGAGAAATACTTGTGCTTGTCTGCATTAAACTAACTCTTCAACCCCAAATAAGATACATATTGTTTCATTTGCTGGTATATGAAATAGTACAACTTAGGTGTTTCCCTATGAAGCAGAATGGTAGAACTGATTCCATGAGTACCGTGCATTTAGACCACATTTTTATTTTAAAACCTTCTCCCCCCAAAAAAGTCTGTAAATAGTCAGTGGGCTACAAACGAAAAACATTCAAATGTGAGTTTTTGTCACCTCCCAGAAAGATTATGGCACCCACATTGGTAATAACGGTAAGAAAAATTCCAGCATTTATCTTTTCCAATTTATCTTTTCCAATTTCCAGCATTTATCTTTTCCAAATTCCAAATTCCAGCATTTATCTTTTCCAAATTCCAAATTCCAGCATTTATCTTTTCCAATTCCTTCTAGGAGTTTCTCTACTTACTCTTTTGTCTATATGTCATGCCATCCATATTTGAAAGCCCATATAAAGGAAAGTGAAATCCTTGATATGCTGAAGATTTGGGAGATAGTTGGGATGAAAGCTATTTTTTTTAATCCATTCCCAAGTGATCCTGTTGTTACATTGTTCCAAAAGAGAGGCATGTACTGTATTTAAAAATCAAATACTAATATCAAATATTCCACTGAGCAAAAAAGCCACTATATACTTTGACTTTGTCACTGATTATCTAATCTTAAAAATAGTAAAAAAAAAAAAATCTGTTTTCTCCCCTGTCTCAGCAAATAGTCGGATCCTACAAGTATAAAGACTCACACCAGTCAAGTAAGTTATATATAATATTCTAGGTTAAGTCATTGACTCACATTTCAATGAAATTGTTATTTCCATAATGGGAAACCACTAGAAATTTATATTTGGATCCTCATAATCTTACATAAGTGATCAGCCTACTCTATTCCCCTCTTACTCATCCACCTTGCTCATTTTTATAAGACTAAAACCATTTAGAGAACCTCAAATATTCTCAGCAGATGAAACTGCAGAATAACTATAAAGATATCTTCTTACCAGAATTATATAAATGACATTCATCAGACTGATTGATTATAGATGGCAAATATCTTAGCTGCTCCTTGATATGTTTTTCAAGGAGTGCAAGTATGATATATTCCTTGACTCTTTGCACACTTATAGATCAACCTTTCTTTATTTTAAATTTCATTCTATTTATTTGATTAAGGAAATGGACCCAGAAAACCTTCTCAGCATCTCAAAACTGCAATAAGGTTTGTAAATGTAGTTGGTTTTGGTGTCCTGATTGGCATTCTTCCCCTTACCTTACCTCCCTACATCCCAGCATCTCCCTCTCTGCCCCTTCATCTTTTTCCTCCCCTCTGCTCCTTTATTTTATTCCTTTAAAATATGTCCATTGAGTGCCTGCTATGTATGAGGTGCTATTGTAGAAGGATTTGAGAAATAGTGCTAGGAGACAGTAGTAAAAGACACATGCTCTTCTGGAGTTAGAACAACTGGATTTGAAGCTGAGCTCCATCACTTAGGTTAATCAAAGAGTATGTAGTAACATTCGTACTGTACAGCTGACCTCTGAGCATTTATGTGCTCACTTGGAAAGTGGGGCTTCTTCTGAATGTTGCTGAGTATGTTCAGTAAGAACATTTGGGCAAATCATTTAGCTCAGGGCATGACTGATAATAGACAATCAATAAATGATAGCTGTTTTGCTACCTATCATTATTATGGAGTCCATTCTATCGAGAATTACAAAGTCTAGAGAAGTTACAAAATAATGCAATTTCATCATGCACTATTGACATACCGTGCTACAGCTCAAAGTGCAAGGAAGAGGAGACACATAAGAAGTGCAACTGAAACAGCCTTGAAGGAGGGCAATGATGCTTTTCTGGGGAGGTGACATTTGAATGAGGTCCTGAAAGGTTAGTAATGTCTGCCAGTCTGGAAGGGACCAGAGGGAGGACAGAAGTACGACTCTAGGGAGAGGTGAAGCAGCTATATATTGCTTTTTCTTTTTTTTAAGTAGGTGGCAGATTCACTGTGTGTTTTATTATTATTATTATTTTACTTTAAGATCTGGGGTACATGTGCAGAACGTGCAGTTTTGTTACATAGATATATACGTGCCATGGTGGTTTGCTGCACCCATTAACCCGTCAACTACATTAGGTATTTCTCCTAATACTATCCCTCCCCTAGCCCCCAACCCCCTGACAGGCCCCAGTGTGTGATGTTCCCCTCCCTATGTCCATGTGTTCTCATTGTTCAACTCCCACTTTTGAGTGAAAAGATGTGGTGTTTGGTTTTCTGTTCTTGTAATAGTTTGCTGAGGATGATGGTTTCCAGCTTCATCCATGTCACTGCAAATGACATGAACTCATCCTTTTTTATGGTTGCATCATATGCCATGGTGTATATGTGCCACATTTTCTTTATCCAGTCTATTATTGATGGATCAAAGACTTAAGCATAAGACCTAGGACCATAAAAATACTAGAAGAAAACCTGGGCAATACCATTCAGGATGTAGGCATGGGCAAAGACTTCATGTCTAAGACACCAAAAGCGATGGCAACAAAAGCCAAAATTGACAAATGGGATCTAATTAAACTAAAGAGCTTCTGCACAGCAAAAGAAACTATCATCAGAGTGAACAGGAAACCTACAGAATGGGAGAAAAGTTTTGCAATCTATCCATATGACAAAGGGCTAATATCCAGAATCTACAAATAACTTAAACAAATTTACAAGAAAAAAACAAACAACCCCATCAAAAAGTGGGCAAAGGATATGAACAGACACTTCTCAAAAGAAGATATTTATGCAGCCAACAGACATGAAAAAATGCTCATCATCACTGGTCATCAGATAAATGCAAATCAAAACCACAATGAGATACCATCTCACGCCAGTTCGAATGGTGATCATTCAAAAGTCAGGAAACAACAGATACCAGAGAGGATATGGAGAAATAGGAACACTTTTACACTGTTGGTGGGAGTGTAAATTAGTTCAACCATTGTCGAAGACAGTGTGGTGATTCCTCAAGGATCTATAACTAGAAATGCTGTTTGACCCAGCAATCCTATTACTGTGTATATACCCAAAGGATTATAAATCATTCTACTATAAAGACACACATACATGTATGTTTATTGCGGCACTATTCACAACAGCAAAGACTTGCAGCTATACCTTTCTAAGAGCATACAAGTTGTCTGGATTGGCTGAAGTCTGGAGTACAAAGGGAGGAGGAGTGTTCTTAATAGTTTCTCCAGGATAGATTACTGAAGGCCTTGCATGCTTTGCTAAAGAACTTGAGGAGCATCAAAGAAGTTTAAGTTGGGGACGTACATGTCAGATAGTTTTCCCTTTCAAAAGGTCATCCCTGCCCCAATTTGGAAAATAGTTTTGTTGTTGGAAGGAGGAGCAAGACTATAGGCAGAGAAAAATCAAATAAAATAAAATAAAGAGGGCTAGAATGGGTTGGAGAAAGAATAGTTTGGGATGGAGAAAGAATTAGTTTTTCATTTTCCTGAAGTGGGCAAGGAAATCAGAGGATCAGGTCTAGGGATGAAGATAATTGCCATTGTTGTGGTTAAAAGCTCAAAATATGGAACAATATAGAAAAATTGTTAATAAACCTCTGTGGTCTCAGCATATAAAATTTAACACCACCGTCCTGTGAGGATTTCATTAAATTTTCAAACTAAAAATCACAGAACATTACAGATAGACCTGAATCTCCTTTATTCCAAACTTAGAGTTTTCCCTCTCCTTCTATCTTCAGTGGCTATCACCATCATGGATTTGATGAATATCTTTTCATTCAGTGTTTTTATATGTCTTCTACACACACACAAACACACACAAAGCTATATATATATATGTGAGATACTTATTTTAAAATTAGTATAGATTGTATGTATACTATCTATATATTAAATTTCTAATATTATAGATTGTATAATTTAGTATTAGAAAATGAAAAAATCAAACTGCAGTATAATTCTAATAACATAAGTATAAATTTTTTATATTAACACCTAACCCTAACCCTAATCCTGACCCTAACCCTAACCCTAAAGGTTATTTCTAAAAATTTGTATTCATTATCAGTATTACACTGCAGTTTCTTTTTTATTTATCATACTTTTGAGATTTGTGTATAGTTGTAGTGTAGATCTAGATCATCCTAGATGTTCTATTGTTTTCTGTTGTGTTAACAATTTCTATATTTTTACTCAACCTACTTGAATATGGTATGCTTTTTGCTATTCTTGTCTAGTTTACCATTCAAAGGTTTAACACATTTAGCAATGCCCAAGGTATTGCTAACCTTTCCCTCAAACAATAGAAGATTCATAGACTTTATCAATAACATGATCTTTTCCCTCTGTTCCACATTTTTGTTCACTGGTGTTTTCGCTCAATTTTGTTTTTAAGCCATATAGATATTATTATTAGCTATCGTCAGGTTATTGTTTCTTACACCTTATTCCTACCTTTTGGATTCATTCCTTCTTGATGAAGTATTTTCTCCACTTCATCAAGAAGGAGGAGATTTAATTCTCCATGGATTTAAAAATATCCATTCTAAGATACAGGTTTTTATATTTTACCATCTCTGTAGTTTAGATGAAACTTATACAATTCACAGCCTATCATAATCTAATTAGGAGCATTTTTTATTGGTGTAACATATAATTTATGACATCTTATATCCAGTGAAATATGATAGTTCACTTAGTAAGATCTATGAGCAGAACAACTCTCAGACACTGTATGTATAAAAGGTATCATTATTTCCCCTTCACTCATTAATTCTGAGCATGGAAGTTTAATTGACAATCATTTTCCCCTAGCACTTTGAAAACACTATTCCATTTGTTTCTGGTGTCTATTGATGCTGTCAGTATAATTGTCATTTCTTTGTAAGTAATTTATCTATTCTTTCACATAGCTTTTAAGATTGTTAAGACATATATTCTGATTTTTTCATAAGCTTTAAAAATTTTTTTAAATCCTGGAGAGTTCCTGAGAAAGTAACAGAAAAAATTGGAGACTTCAAAAGTAGAGCAGTTCAGAAGATGATCATGTCAAAAGATGTGGTTATGGTAATGGTGGCTGTGTAATTAAGGGATTTGATCTTCAGGAGGTTAACAAAAAAGAGAAACTGGTGTAACAGCTGCAATGTCCAGGTGAACCCAGAAATTACCTGGAGGATGACAGGAGGTGTCATAAAGACAAATGCTGAAATAGTTTAAAATATTCAGTGCATGCTCTAGTTTATTCAATTCTAAACTCTTAATAACACATAGACTGGAACACTGGTTGCATACTTTGAAGAGAAACTTTTAGTTATATATTTTTAAGAGAAAGTGTTTTAATTCTTTCTTATGTAAAAATAGATTAGCAAGAGGGTTTTAATTCTTTCTTATGTAACAATAGATTAGTGAGAGAAAATACATTCTGTCATATATATTCACATACAAACACATACATGTATTTTTAATGGATCAAAGGAGATGAATAAATTTTCTTTAAACACTTTGAACAAATAAAAAAATAAAATAAAATAAAATAAAATAAAATAAAATATTCAGCGCATGAAGAGAAAACTTTGAGAACTTGGTAAAATTAGGACCAAAGATAGAGGAAGGAAAAGGTTATGTAACTTTTTGATGTGAGGCTCTAAGGAGCAGTTTTTCTCTTGTGGATGAAGTAGTAATGACATCAGGCAACATGGAAAGAATTACAACAGTTTGACCATTCACTGAACTAGAAAGAATTTCTTAGCTGAGACACTTCTTAGTAAGATTTTCTAATCCAAAATCTAACTTTTTTTTGACTCTACATGGTTAAAACTTCCACTCGGATGAACTCAGTCACCTAATTATTCCTGGTATCTTCTACGTCTTTAACTTAGCTTTAAAACTGATATAATTATATAAGTTATTTTTAATTAGAAAGATTGTATTGAAAAAAGAGTTCAGGATATTTCGTATTTCATTAAATTTGCATTTTTGTATTTTTATAAAATTCATATTTTAATGTTTGTGTTTGGTTTGGGTTAGCTCATTTTAAGGAGCTATCACTTTAATAATCTACTTTGAGATGGCTATCCATGTAGAATACTTCAATTTCATTGCTGCTTTTATTTATTGCTTTGGGTACACTTACATTAATAACGGGGATCTGTGTTATAACAAGAGACAAGACAAACGCAACTTATTAAATACTGTTGTATTTCTAAACTTTCTTTTGCTTTTGTCTCTCAAGGAGTTTCCCAAATTCAACTTTGGAAAAATGATTACCTAATATAGAGATAACTTTATCTACTAAAGAAAAGATTCTACCCATGACTCCATTTGTTCCCGAGTCATTGGTGACTGGCAGAGATACAGGCTTGTGGTCTGTGGATACACTTTCTACGAAGTATATTTCTTTTTTTATTAGTGACAGAAATTCTGTTGCACACAATTTCAAGAACAAATTACTTTCACCTACTTTCATAATCTGGTGAAGCATGTACTCCCACTTCTTGATCTTAGCATAACATTGAATGGGCCCCCCACTCTGGGCCTGGCTGCTGAATCTGAACTGATGCTCAGATTCCAAAGCACCAACAAATTCTATTAATAGTTGCATCTGAAGTATCATCAGTGGCACATTCTCCAGGTCTAACCTTTAACTCTTGAGCCAACTCCTAGGTAATTCCCTGAATTAATATTAAGAGTATCCAAAACAGATGTTGATCATCCAATCTCTCAAATATATATTTTTTATAGATCGCACTTAATTATTTCTTGCAAATTGTATTCAATCACAAAGGCAGAGCCCTTTAGCTTTTGTCCTTTATTAGTATATCTTCCCTGGAAAAATGTGTCCTATACAAATTTGTGATCTTCTACCTGCTGTAACTTAAAAAGATTTCTGTATTTTCTCCATGGTAATCACATTTTCTGTATGTCCTTTTATTAGCATTTTCAACCTACTTCTTTGCACATATTAAACATACAGGTAAGTCAAAAGTCAGAAATAAGCACCAAGACAGGAAATGCAATGTAGATGAAAGAAAAAAATGATGTAAGACACTACATGTCCCTACATGAAAGCCAATGCCATTTGTTCGAATTAGATAGAGTTAGGTACTTTAGCTCAGGGTCACAGTTTGGAAGTTTGAGGATCTTTACAGTTTTAGACGCAAGCTTCACTGAAATAAAACTGGATACACAGATATATATTTCAGCCTTTTAGTCTGGGCAATGAAAAGTAGATGGTGCACAATGAGTCTGTATGCCAAATATATTTCTTCTCTTGACTTTTTGCTGATGTGTTGCAAGCATTTGTGATTCTTTATGTGTATGTATGTGCATTCACGTACATAAACTTGTCTGCTAGTTATTACCCTGAAATCTAAAAATTTATACTATATTGTTGCTCAGAATTACGAGAATAATATGTCTTGACACAAACAAACGGAAAAACATTCCATGCTCATGGATTGGAAAAAATCAATATTGCTAAAATGGTTATACTGCCCAAAGGAATCTACAGTTTCAATGCTATTCCTGTCGAACTACCAATGTCATTTTTCACAGAATTAGGGAAAACTTTTATAAAATTTATATGGAACCTAAAATGAGCTTGAATAGCTAAAGCAATCTTAACCAAAAAGAACAAAGTCTGAGGTATTACATTACCTGACTTCAAACTGTACTATAAGGCTTTAGTAAACAAGACAGCATGGTACTGGTACTAAAACAGACACATAGATCAATGGAACCCAGAATAGAGAACTCACAAATAAAGCCACACACCTACAACTATCTCATCTTTAACAAAATTGACAAAAATAAACAATGGGGAAATAACATCTTGCTCAATAAATGGTGCTGGAATAACTGGCTAGCTGTATGTGGAAGAATGAAACTGGACCCATAACATTCACCATATACAAAAATTAACCCAAGATGGATTAAGGGTATAAATGTAACTCCTCAAACTATAAAACATTCTAGAAAAAAAACGTAGAAAATACCTTTCTTGACATCAGCCTTTGCAAAGAATTTATGTCTAAGTCCTCAAAAGCAATTGCAACAAAAACAAAAATTGATGAGTAGGACCACTACCTCGGTGACTAGACCATTTCTACCCCAAACTTTGGCGTCATGCAATATACCCATGTCATAGACCTGAACATGTACCGCCTGAATCTAGAATAAAAGTTGAAATTTTAAACAGACATCTTTATTGTAGGCCATTTGCAAATATAAAACCCAAAGAAAGAGAAATAGAATTCTAATACTCAGGGATTAGGTTGTTAAAATATTTGTGTATAAATTTGGCAATAAGAAGGATCTTTTAAGACTGTTTTTCACTATTTTATTATCTTTAGTAATACCATTAAGTATTTGCTCCTGTAATTAACTTTTTTTCTAAACTGTTTTGTTATGTACTTTGTATATTATATATGATGGATCATATGTTTTTCTTTTCTTTTTCCTTCTCTATTAAGATATTCTGGTACCAGAAGGTACAATTGAAGACTCCAAATAGGATAGGTTATACAAATCTCCATGTCTAGTTTCCTTTATATAATTCCCATACTACCTAACACAAGTTATTCAATATCATCCAAAATTGTTTTAATGATTATGATACTCTTGTATTCTTTCTAACACAATGAAAATGAGATCCTCAATTCCGCTCAAACAAAATGTGTCTAATTATCTTTGCAAACTTCATGTTAGTGTTGAAAAAACTAAATTTCTCCAAGACATTTTAAGGTCAAAGTTATCAATTTTAAAGTTACAACTTTTATTGAGACTTTGAAATTCATTTCTTTCAATGAACTGAATTTTGTCAAAATTACTGAAAATATAGCAGTAATTAATAACATTGTAATGAAATTTGTAATCTTTGAAATCTCCCCAATTGCTTTTTTTCTGGCAAGTATGACTTCCATGATAAGAAGCAAAATATTGTGAAAGACAAGTGTGGCAGCCATGGCTGTGCAGTGCTTAGGATTGCCCATAATAAAGAACCTGCTGTGAGGACTTAGTGGACAGCGTCCAGCTGCCACATCTTTGGGATCCACTGCAGCATTCATAAAGGCCCTACTATAACTGAATCTCTATCAGTTAATGACACAGCACTGTAGTGAAGCTAGTGTCCAGGTTTCGTTGGCCAATGCAGCACCCAGCTAATGCTCAACTTTTGCTCTGGGGCTCCCCATTGGCTTGGCCAAGAATCTCCTAGAGTTGTACAGCAGTCTGGGGCTCCTGTTGTTCAAGCTGTTTCTGTCTTCCCAATCTTCCATCATAGGTGTTAGACCTGTATCCTGGTCTGAAAGCCTTCCCTGCTTTCCTGTTCACTCTCAGCTTTATCTTTCACAGAAAATTCCCCCAGTGAATTACTTGTGCTTCTTATTCTGTCTTGGTATCTGCTTCTAGAGGACCCAAACTGATACAGTTTTTATGAACCTAAATGGTTGTTCATGATTACAGTAGTCTATTTGTTGAGGTGTATGGCCAATACTATTTAATACATTGTATTTATTATTTTGTATTCATTCAAAAACAATTGTTTCTGAGTATATAAAGCAAACATTTAGAAGAAATTACCATGGTTCAAAGAATGACAAAAATTAACTCTATCTCATTAATAGACCTCACCATAACAGTCAGTGAGAAATTCCTTCCAACTGCTAAAAAATGTTTTAAGCAGATGTTTCTTGCATTGTAACTTAGAAACTACCAATTTCAGGCTCCTGGGTAATGAACAGGAAACATGTTACAGGCCTGAGGGCTAAGCATCAAGAATTCTGGTCACCACTGCAGTTGCCAAACTCTGAGAAGAGACATTAGGAAATCCCATTCACTGTACTCTCAAAATACTATTAATTCCAATGGTTTTGTGGTCAAGGAACTCCCATTTCCTGTTGACAATTTGAGGAGGCTGTAAAGATCTGGCAACATAAAATGAGTTCTGTATCTAGCCAAATTACTACCATTACAGTTCTTTGTAGAGTAAGAGTACACTTCAAATGCATCCCCATTAAGACACGTTTTAAAATACATAAAGTCCATCAGGAATAGTTTTATTCATAAATGTGAAGTATATTTCATTCATTACATTTAAAAAGAAGAGCGAATCTACATGTAGTAAACAGAGACAAGGAATTAGAATCAGGAGAAACATATTAACTCTTTATAATAACTCTTAGTTCAAATAGAAGGATAAACCAAGAGATGCTGAACAGACATTGTGCTTCAAAAATCTGTTTTCAAACTATCGGTAGGGGAGCAGCAAAACCACTCTCTGGAAAACAAAAGGCAAGCTTGTTTACACTTGATATTTTCCTTTCCATTTTATCCAAGTGCAAAGATGCTCAGTCAATTACTTGCCATGTTCAAGTCAATCCTCCTTAGGTATTGATCCCTGTTGCTCACTAAATGAAAGCTTATAATTGAAGCAAACTTGTCCCTCAGTTATGAAGCTGTTGCTTTGTCCCTTTATTGTTTATATGTCCCTCCTGACCATGTCATCTCCTCTGTACCTTGTTGCATAAGATATTGCAGGAGAGATTGGGATAGATAATCTCCACTGTGTCTCCATGGAACATACACATTTTCCATAATAACACAGTACATTACAAATGTTTGCTATGAATCTGTCACCAGAGGCAGTGATATCCTTAAGAACAGGCAACTGTATTCAATTCAGTGTGGGTCCCCAATGCCTTGCCTGGTTCCTGATCAGCACTTGATAAATGGTTGCTGCAATTAAGAATCACCAAATACCACTTTTGAACCAGATGGCCTAGATAGTAAGCTCTCTTTTCTAGAGAATATATTTCCGGCAAGTAATATAGTCTAATTAAGTAAGTTGTATTATAATCATGTTTTGAGATGTGCTTTCCAGCTCTAGGTCTGCATTTGACCTACTATATTAACTTACTTATTGACTGTAACAGTGAGAGTCTTGCTGGTGCAATAGTGAGGGTGCCCTTGTGAGTACCTGACAGTAAGTCAAACAGCAGAGTTCTGAATGTTTATGAGCTGACAGTAGTTTGGTGGCATATGCCTACACTGAGTAAATACAGAGTAATTTATTTAAAAATAAGCTTTGAGAAAGAGTTGTTCAATATTACTTTTCACCTTTCTTATAATCTCAAAGTAGATTCTTATTTTTTTTCATTCTGAAATTTCTTACGAAATATATTTCAAATTAAGTGTTATATTACTTTGTAGAAGAAATTACCTTTGTTTCATGTGGTCAATATCTATGCAGCCCAAAATGTGAACAAGGAACCTCAGATATCTGGAAAAATCACTTCCTTTCAAAGTTTTGAACTATAGTACTTCAATGTTTCAAGTTGATAAATTATGAGACAACTCCTTCTTTCAATATTTATATTAAAATCTTATAGCTGTTCCCATGGAACAAAAAGACCCTTTAAGTAATATTTTTTCAAGAAGTCAGTGCCTAAGTTTGATGTTCACTTTCTTGCAAAGATAATAACTTTTGCTAATTTACAAACCATTTTCAGTAGGCTATCTCCTGTCTAAAAAATTTCAATTTATTAAGTATTTTCATTCAATTTCTGTGTCAAATTATTGCATGGAAATAAAAATATTTTAAAAACCAAAATTATCATGATACTTATTTTCTCCATATATCTAATTTATAAATTATATGTTTATAAATTTGCATTTTGTAGTTCTCATGATAAACCTATAAGGTAAATATTATTATTTCTATCTTAATGTTGGAAAACTGATACTTTGATATTTAAGTGACTTGGACATCTTACAGGTTGTAAATAACAAAATTGAGATTCATTTTGTTTTTTTATTTTTTTCAAAAGTGAATGACCTCAACCCCTCTTGCTTAATAATTGGTGGTATAGTGTAAAACATATGGACTATGGACAGAAAAGTTTGAATTTGGATCAGTAAGAATCGAACATTGAGTAAAAGTTTTAAAATACCTTTAATTGTTCAAAGACCAAAGATGGATTTTTGAAAAACAAAATCAACTTAATACAATGTAAATTTACTGTTACATATAGAAGGACATGCAGATTATCACTGATAAACTAATATGGTGCTAATTTCTTTTTGTTCAATTTTTTTACAACTGTCTGTCCCTGATAGCTTTTGTTAAAACTATGTGGCAATCCTAGTTGATCTGAACTGAAATAAGAAAAGCTTCATGAGAAAATAAAAAGCTAGACCAAATAAAACACAGACTGAAATGAAAACAAGATCTTTTAGGAGAATGGTCAAAAAACAATGAATTGGTCCAAAATGTAGATAAAGGAAAGTTCATTTTAAAAAACTGATCAATAATGCAAAAGTTAGATGAAAACAATTAAAATGTATTACTCTCATGGTAGTAAATATGAATTAAATATAAAAATTTGGGGACCTTTATAGTGAAAGTTTGTTTCTTAAATTGTTAAACACAATGATTTATATATTTAAACATTTTAAATTAATCCAGTATTATTATTAATTTTAGCAATATAGGATTTGTTTTCTGCTCCAACCCAATCTGGAAGTATCTTTTTCTGCAAAAATAGAGGTGTTACAAACACTCCTCATCAATACAATTTAGACAGAACCCAGAGATGGTTTAGCAAGTTTCAGGGAGTCCATCTACAGCTACAGAGGGAAAACATAATTTCCCACCATAAAAAGTAGCAGCGAGCATAGTGTGGGGTGTTTTAGATAGAAGGAAAAAACCTCCTGGCAATATAATTGATAAAAATGATGTACTTAAAGTAACTTTTGAACAGTTGCAAAAGCAAATACTGATTATCTTTTGTAAAGAGCATATGTGATCTGAAACCCAGAAGACAAATCCCAGTTACTGCTGCCCTGGGAGAAGAGTTGTATGAGGCACACAGAAGAGAATGAGCATCACCCACATGCCTTTCATATATTTATAACTTCCCATTTCATGGTCAAAACCAAAAACATCTTGACAGTAGCTACTGGAGTGGGTAACTTGACTTGGTGGGTTTCCCCGACTCTGAAACTTTATGTCAATAGTTTGATGGCAGAGATACATGGTAGTGTCTCCTTTATAACCAAAGGGACTTGTTAAATACATGCAATAAAAGCTTACAGAAATACACAAGGCATTATTAAGTCATGCATTTCTTATACGTAAAAACTTCTGATCTTTCTTATTGTTTATTTTAGAAACTTCATGCAAATGGGAAGAAATTGGGCTGAATGCATTCACATAGTATAAGATACTATTTAAAGAGAGAGGATAGGCAAACATGAAACTGAAATTTTCATAACAAAGAAAAAGATAAAAGAAAATAGTTACCCTTTGTTTAGTCTCTGTTAGAGAACAAATACTCATAATTAAACTGTAACTAGAATCAAAATGTAGTTTGGGATAAACAACCTAACTGGCCTCCAAGATAAATTACAGTACTCATTTCTCTATTGTTGGTTTGTTCTCTCCAGTTTCACCAGGAAGCAGGACTGTGGGGATTCTGTACTTGTATGTCACCACTAAGCAGCTTCTTTCATGCCAACAAGCTTAGTAACTTGTTTGAGTCTGGCCACTTGCACACCATCTGGAACTACTTCACATTCTTATTACAAAAAAAAAAAAAGAAAGAAAGAAAAAGAAAAAGAATGCATGATGCTGCTGTGTTGCCTTTCACTTGTAGAGTTTGCTGGGCATCTTCCTGACTCAGGTGTTCATTCCTCCTGGAGTCACCCAACCAGCCATAATATAGCTGACATTAGGTTCAACCACAGAATTAGTCCCTAGAAATATGTGAGTTCTGAATCTTGTGACATTCCTCTAGATTTCCAAGAAAAAAAATGTAGTTTTATTTTTAAACATTTAATTTTCAGTCTTTTGTGGATTTTAATCTATATTCCTCAATTTGCTGTAATTCTTATGAAGATAGATCCAATTTGTGAGGAAATCTGACCAAGGAAGTTTGTTCTAAAGGAGAAACAGTTTACATGGTATGTGTTTTGGCTTATAGTTTGCCATGGGTTGGGATGGAGTGTAGGTAGGCTGGGGGTGGGATAGGGAGAGGGTGAACACTGTGTCCATAGAGAGCTGAAGCTCTATTTTAATCAGGGATACCCCTTTCACCAAAGTGTTTGTCGGTGCTCTACTAGTTATTCGTTTCTTAGGATAAACTAAAATGAAGAAACTAATAAAAAAGGTTCTTAGGTTAAAGCTTCATCTGTTTAAAATTTGTGGAAAACATATCTATTCATGACTTTATAAAATGCAAAAGTTTTAGTACATGCTTAACATTTTGATCTATAACTAACATTGAATAGTTTAATACAGAAAAAGAAAATTTTTGATTATATAGTGCTTATAGTGTAAAGAAACCTCCAAGTATTCTCTTTGAAAATTATTGACCTTAACTCTCCTGCCAGATTTTATGATTGTTTCAATTTCATACCGTTTCAAAGAAAAGAAGAGACCTTCTTTCTTGTTGACCTCCCTAGAGTGGGGTTCAGTAATTAAGGTGCACGTGCCAAACAGGACCCAAGGACTTATTTTCATTGGCATTCATGCTAGTAGACTTCTCTTGAGAGAATAATCACCAGCTGCATTTTGCAACATGTGAGAATGTGTGGGTGGAATAACCACTTCCCCACTTATCTTTTGCTAGTCTCAATATCACTATGCCCCACCTGGCTCACGAGAAGAACAGGTGCTACAAGCTAGGCTCATCACTTGTTTAAAGGATGTTAACCCCCAGCTGGGCCCACAGCCCGGTACTTGGTCCATTATCAGAATATGGGAGGTGTTGTAAAGTGAGAAAAATAAAACCAGTATTTATTGAGCAGTTTGTACCTGTGAGACAGTCTTTATAATCTTTAGAGAAGTTAAAGAACTTTTCCAAGATGACAGAGTCACAACAAGTTTGGGTGATTTGAACCTATAGCTTCTAATTCCAAAGTCTATTATAATTTCACTATACATATTTCCATGTCTTCCTAGAAGAAAACAACTATTATTTTTCAGAAGAAATCTCTTAAACTGTTATCCTCAGAAAGCAGTGTTCCAAAGGTTGATAATTTGTCATAAAAGAAGTGTGTTGTGATAAACTGGAGATCTGTGAGTTAAAATCTGTGAGTTAAAACTCTCCCCACATAGAATTCTTGGAGCCTTTAGTATGTAAAGATGCATTGAGAATCTTTGAGAGAGATCAGGATGGCTAACTTATTTTCATGTGATGCATCTGTTAATACCTCCTTGAATCTGTGTGCTACTGAATGGCATGGGAACTGCTTTGAAATGTCTAGGAAGTCCATTCCACTTATCATGGGTGAAAAATGACTTTGTACATTTGGATAATAATTATAGATGATATTAAAATAATCATTTGTGATATGAAAAAATAGAATAGAGAAAGATTATTTGTCTATGCACTATAAAGCTTATTAATTGAGTTTGAGGTGACCTATTTATTTGATATTTGAATGTGACATCTTTATTTTCTCAACAAAATTTTAATTGGCAATGTGTTCTCATGGCAACAAAACTTATCACAATTCCAAACAAAGAATGAATGTGTAAGGACTAAGGAAAGCTTTTTGTGAATACTGTTCTACTTGCAGGAAACTGTTAATTTATTATTAAAAGACAATTTTTAATGCCTACAATAAGCCATCCATGGTAGTAGATGTAGAGAAGAACTTAACATGGCCTTTGAGGGCCTCATTGCCTAAATGGAGAAACAAGCTTACTACAACAAATCAAACAAGCTCCTTTTGAGAGAAAGTATCAGCCTATGTTCCCAAACTAGCCCATATCAGCTGCCTATATTACATAGCCAATTCAATGGTAACACTATTCTTGTGGCCTGCTGAGGATTCAGTAGAAGTCAAAATTTGTCATGAGTTTTCTGTGTTTGAGGCAAAAAAATATTCCTCACTCCCAGTGTTCTTGGTCATTAATGATCTTTGTAAAAATTTTGGTCAGCCAGCTATTGGTTTCTAGGCTTTTTGTACCCCACCCTGAAAGGTATAGGTGCTCCTTCATCTATCCCTGGGACCTGGGTGTGGATGAGGAGCCCAGCCTGTTGTACCTGATAGCTGGCTGCAGACTGTCCTCAGAGATCTTTGCTTAGGAACACTGGATCCCACTTCTGTTTTCTTATATTCTACTCTTGCCTCTGCTCCCTCATTAATTTGACTTTTTTAGATACCCAGTGCCTTATTTGGTAATAATACCAAATACCCCTAATTTTTCTACTATATTCTTTCTTACATGTCCATTGCATGCTTTGCTTATGGAAAGGTAACCTGTACCAACACCCAGCTTACAGACACAAACCTATACACAGAGAACTAGGGAGGACTGAAAAGAACCCTTAAGAAGAAAACCTTAACTCTGTCTGGAAGGTCAAGAAAATATCAATGAGACCGTTTAAGCAGTCTTGGGAAATGAATGAGAATTGTGATAGGTAACATTGAGGGTGGTAGTTGGAGAGAAGACATTCTAGACTGAATGAACACCTTATGTAAAAACACACAGTGAGAGTGGTGAACAGCAAAAATGTTATATGACTAGAACATAGAATGTTAAGGTAGGATGTGGTTGAACATGCCAAAAAGTGTGCATAAACACATGGACATTAAATATCAAAAAGATTTTATATAGAAGTAACAAATCATATATAAATCTTAGTAATTTTACTCTGGCATTGACTTAGAGGGTACAAATTGAAGGTAGGTCTGCCCTTATTAGAGAAATATGTGAGTCCGAACTTAACAGTTGAACCAAGATTGTACTACAAACATTATGATGTAAACATTAGAAAAGAAGATTTTCTTTTTTTTTGCTTTGTTCAAAATTGTATATTCAGCACCCGGAAGAGTACTTGGCACAGAAATTGAATGACTGGATAGCCAGGAGAGTACTCATTATTTAGCTGGCCATCCATCCATCCATCCATCCACCCACCCATCTGTTCATTTATATGTCCATTTGTTCGTCAATCTCTCAAACACTAAACACCTCCGTTGTGCATATCCTAGGCCTTGAAAGAATACATAAAGTAGGGATAAAATATGGAAAAGGACATAAACTTAGAAATATGAATGTTTAACAGTGGGATGAAGAAAGGATCACTGAAAGAGGTTGTAAAAAAGCAGAAAGGGAGGAGATGAAACCAACAGTTTGTTAAAGTGAGAGCTAAAGTTATACAAGATTTCATGAATGAGAAGGTAATTGCCAGTATTTTGTTGCTTAGATCAGGTAATGATACTAACTGATGGTCATTGTCCCTCGGATTTCTTCTATTTTTTATTGAGATATAATTTACAATCAATAGAAAGAACAGACTGTAAGAGTATGTAGTTCAATGAAATTTGGCAAATATATACAATTGTGTTACATACTTATCAAAATATGAAATACTTCTGTCTTTCCCCAAAGTTCTCTCATGTTCCTTTCCAGTCAATTTCTCCCACACAAAGCTGAGCAGTGCTCAGATTTTTTTCACCGTGATTGCTTTTGTCATTTCCTGTCTCCTATCCTATCACGTGCGTATTGGACCACTTGACACTGTGCCCTAACTCACTGTTTCAGTGGTTTCTTCTGCTTTAGACAGTTTTTATTAGCTGATCTTATACAATATCCACTCTGCTGTTAAGCCCATGCATTTGAGATGTTTACTACAATTATATTATTTTTCAGTTTTTAAATTTCTACTTGTTGTTTTCTTTTCCTAGTTTGTATTGCTCTGTTGAGATTTCCCATCATTTCACGTATTATCTTTTTTTAAAAAATCCTTGAATATATTTATATTAACTTTTTTTTTTTTTTTTTTTTTTTTTGAGACAGAGTCTCACTCTGTCACCCAGGCTGGAGTGCAGCAAGCTCCGCCTCCTGGGTTCACGCCATTCTCCTGCCTCAGCTTCCTGAGTAGCTAGGACTACAGGCACCTGCCACCACACCCAGCTAATTTTTTGTATTTTTAGTAGAGATGGGGTTTCACCATGTTAGCCAGGATGGTCTCGATCCCCGACCCTGTGATCCGCCCGCCTCAGCCTCTCAAAGTGTTGGGATTACAGGCGTGAGCCACCCCACCCGGCCTATAATAACTATTTTAAAGTCACTGTGTGCTTATTCCAATATCTGGGTTATGCATGGGTTTGTTTTTATTCACTCAGATTCTCCTGGCTATGAGTTACATTTTAAAATTATTCTTTGTATATCTAGTAAATTTTTATTGAATTTTACATATTGTGGATACTATATTGTTTACAGTATAAATTGTACTGTCTTCTTTTAAAATGTTGAGATTTGCTCTAGCAGGCAGTCAATTTGCTGGCAGCTCAACTTGATCCTGTTGAGGCTTACTTTCAGGCTTTGTTACAATTGGTCTAGATCCCTTACTTTAGGGGTAGACTTGACCTACCATTAAGGCCTTTCTAGGATCTCAATAGAATAATTGGGTTTTTCGGTGAGTAGTCTCACTCCAAACTGTTTAGCACTAAGTACTCTCTGCAATTCATCTCACAGTCCCTCAGTAACTGATTTCTCAAGCCTTGTGTATATATAGCGCATTATTTGGCCAATGACTGAAGGGGACCCTTTTGCCGATGCCTAAGGTGCCTTCTCTATGTTGCTCTCTGCTTTCTAGTACTCTACAAATTCTGGCCACTTCGATATTCCCGAACTCCCATCGCCTTTTTTTTTTTTTTTTTTTTGCCTGCCTGGAAAGACCAGTGCTTTCTGTTTGGACTCTAGTTCCATGTGCTGAAATGTGAAAAATATCCCCAGGCTGAATTCTGGGGTGAATGTAAAGCAGATTAGGGGTGTTTCCCTTTTATTATGGCTATCATTAAAAAGTCAAAAAATAACAGATGTTAGTGGGGTTGTGGAGAAAAAGAACACTTATCCACTGCTTGTGGGAGTGTAAACTAGTTCAACCATTGTGGAAGACAGTGCAGCAATTCCTCAAAGACCTAAAGACAGAAATACCATTCGACCCATTAATCCCCTGCACATGTATGCTCATTGCAGCACTATTCACAACAGCAAAGACATGGAATCAACCCAAATGCCCATCGATGATAGACTGGATAAAGAAAATGTGGTACATATACACCATGGAATACTATGCAGCCATAAAAATTAATGCAATCATGTCCTTTGCAGAGACGTGGATAGAGCTGGAGGCAATTACCCTTAGCAGATTAACACAGGAACAGAAAACCAAATACCACATGTTTTCACTTATAAGTGGTAACTAAATGATGAGAACACATGGACACATGGGGAACAACATTCACTGGGACCTATCAGAGGGTGGAGGGTGGGAGGAGGGAGAGGATCAGGAAAAATAACTAATGGATACTAGCCTTAATACCTGGGTGATGAAATAATCTGTACAACCAACCCCCATGACACAAGTTTACCTATGTTACAAGCCTGCACATCCTGCGCATGTACTCCTGAACTTAAAAGTTAAAAAAAAAATCAATTCCCTGGTATTGTCTGTTGTACAATGTCTCAAATCAGCTGATTTTTACATTTTGTCTAGATACACAAATGCCTATGGTGGGAAGATTATTCCCATAACCAGTAATCTGTCCTAGCCAAGACCAGAAGTCCTGTCCATTGGTTTCTGTACCTGGAATGTTTTTGGTGACCCGAATAGTTTCAGCAACATGGAATGGCAAATGTCTGCTCTTCACCTTACTTCCTGACTTTATTTTTTACTTACCCCGGGTCTCTATAGTCTCTGAGAACCTTATGTAGATTTATTGTACTTAAATCTTATAAAACACAGTACTTATTTATTAGCTCTGTTTTTACATAGCTCTTGATGTTATTTGCATTAATTAATATATGATAATCCATATTAGCATATATTTCTCTAAGTCACAACTTTTTGGTTAACCAGATAGCATTTTCGGGTTACCTAGAGCAAAGGCAGATAAGAAACAAATAAATATGTTGGTGATGGATAAAGTCAGCCAATGCTAAATCTGAAATTTGGGTCATTTTCATGGTCATCAAATCATTGCTTACATTTTTTTTTCACTTGCAGATCATTTGGGGGTTTTCATGTGAACAATCTGTATTCACCAGTTGTTTTAGAGTCACACACACATAGCTTTAAGTTATGCATAACAGTGCACCCTGCCAAATGACTACACAGCTGGAGGGTTCACTGGGGGTAGCAGCTGGGTGAGGATCCTCAAAAGATGGGTATGTATTGAAGGAGTTCCCTCCTGTTTTGTACCCAGAAGGCTCACTATTAACATCCTGAAAACACAAAGAAGAGATTAGAATTTATTGTTCATTTTCCCCCCATGGAGAAGCCATGTATGTTTATGCCCTAAAGATTGCACATTTGAAAGAATAAGCCACTTTCACTGTGGAATTAACCAAATTGAATATCTTCCCAGTTGAATTCACTGGATAACTGTTAATCCCCACTTCACATTGTGCTTTAAAGTCTCAGCCAAAGGATTCTAAAGGCCAGAATTTCCAGGTTTTCTCATCTGTAATACAAATACCAGTTAAAGACATAATATCATTTTGTGCTTCTCTCAAAGGGCATGTAGCAAAGCTGGCTAGCACTACTGCAACATTTTAATTACTGGTGCTTACCACAATTTGCAATAATTACAGTTCATTTAGTAAGCTGGTTCTTAATTGCAGACACTGCTAAAGTAACAATTGAATAAAAAAGTGCACTTTCGTGTGTGTCTCTCTCTGTGTGTGTATGTGTGTATGTATACATAAAATATGACTGAGAAAGATATGAGCTTATAAAGAAATAAAAGAGGTTAGTGTCTTCTACTAGACCAATTATGAAAACAGAGATATTAAAAACAATTTTCTAAACCGAAGACTTGGAACTAAATTTAATCATCAGGACAAGTTATTCCATCCTTTATGGTATTTTTTCTTCAGCATAATTCCTAAATTCTATGCTTGTTTATATTAAAGAAAGCTCAGTGAGTGAAATCTAGTATAGATATATGTAAACTCTCAGCAAACTTCTATTCATTATCAGGTGGCAGGTCTCAAAGATAGAGATAACTCCTATATAAAAAGAATTTTGCTCTAAAAAGAAAAAAAATTCTGGAAAATTCTGTTCTTGTTCATGTTTCACCTTAGTAAACACCGTTTTACCCTATATCAATTTAGATAATGTGAGGGATAAAAACGTTTGGAGGGTGAAGAAGTGAAGGAGATCCTAAGAAAAGCTAAACTGAAGTGAAGGAAATGTTCAACAAGAGGGTACACACTCTTGATAAGAAAGCACCTTAGGTTCTAATATGTTGAAATGAACGTGAAGATGGTAGCTCTCTTTCAAAAAATTGACTCTTCCCCTCACAAGTATTATAATTGTATTAACATGTTGGATCTTTAGCAAATTAATAATGTTTAATCTCCAGTATTCTTGAAGAGAACATTTTAAGTCAAAGCAATAAAACAAAACAAACAAAATAGCACCCTATTCCCCCTGAAAAGAGATCTTCTAAGTAGGTGGTTTTGATTAGAGCTAGCGGTAATTTGAAAAGTGATACATCTCTTAAAATGAAAGAGAAATTTCCCCAGATTAAAGCAACACTGTGATCCTTTTAAAAAAGAAGGACATGTTGGCCCTTAGAAAGAAAAGAATGCTCTATTCACAGTTTGAATGTCTTGGCGCTTCATAGAGTATTAATAGTATGAATGAGGGAGGGTGACCCAGTGATAAGGAGTAAGGCTGTGAAATCTTAACCACACTTTGCAGCTGTTTGATCATGGCTAAGTTAACTTATTTGTGCTTAAGATTTCTATTTGTTAAAGTGAAATATTGTAATAGTTACCTCATAGTTGTGTTTTCTTTTCCTTTTTGGTAAGAATTAAATACGTTTATATGTATGAAGAACTTAACAGTGTTGTTCATAGTAAATGTGTAATAAGTCAAAAAGCAATGAAAGTGATCTAAAACAAGAAGGGGGAGTGAATAGCTTAGAACAGTAATACAGTCTGTCACTGTTTTCAAAGACCCTTTCTGTTCCTTGGAGTTGTAAAGTGCCAATTTTTTCCTAAAGTTAATTCAAACATTTACTCCTCCATGAAGCCTTTCTTGATTTCTGCAATCAGGGGTTCATTGCTCACGTCATTCGTATTCCTACAGCATGTCATTACTTCATGATGACACGTATAGCAGTGTGCTATAATTAGTTTCAATATTATGCTGGTAACGTCTAACATATGTAATTTGAGGGGAAAAAAGCCCTAGATTGCCATGTTTGCCAAATTCCATGGTGTAAGTAATCTAACATGGCTGATTTCAAGCAACCACCGTGATATAACAAAATGTGGAAATGGAAAGAGATGTGCAGTAGGAAAACATTACACAGGATTTTAAGCGTATAGAAATAATAGATGTAAATAAACTCAAAAGCATAGATAGTAGTAAAATAATAATGAATACTGCAGTAAAACAATGTTTAAGTGATGAATTTGAATATTTATTACCTGTATTTTTAATATAAATTATTTAATTTTAAGTTTACACAATTTAATTTTTTAGTTATGTCAGTATTTAACAACCAGCTTCCAAAATTCCCGGATTGTTAGTAGTTGGTTCTCATGAGCAGATACAAAATGGCTACAGTTTACTGCTATAATTTTTTTGTCAGTGCATATTTTTCTGCCAAAGATTGGGTATCTTTCAAAGATAAGGGCTGTGTATTCATCATTTATTTATTTAAAGTGCCTAATATGATACCTGGCATTTGGGGGGGATAAATTAATGCCAATTGAATAAATGAGTGAAGAAAAAGTTAATAAACAGGCATTGCAGGGAATAGTATGAATGGACAGAAACACAACTTCACTGGACTGCTGTCCCTTCTAATTAAGGAATTCTGAAACCTCAGAATTCATACATACCTTGCTCCACAAAGATGATAAAAAGATTTTTAAAATAAACAAATAAATCACGTTGCCACATACAAGACTCATAGAGATATTTCCCCAGATATATCCATGACTCTTAAAGATTTAATCTCTCTGTGTGGAAAACATACTGAGCTCTATCATTATTAGTGATAATAATGACCATTTATTGAGTATTATGTGCCAGGCATTAAGTTTTTCTCTTATATTATTTGATCCTCATAGCAACACTATGAAGTAAATTTTATTGTTATCCCTATTTTATAGATGAATACACCAAGACTTAGAGAAACCAAGAAACTTGGCCAATATTTCAAAACCAGAATTAGTTACAGACAGATTTTTATTCTGATCTATTTGATTTTAGAGTCTTTTCATTCCTAAGGGACAGAGTTTGGGGAAAGTTTAACCTTCTCAATCTATAGTAAAAGACATTTATTGCCTTAACAAACTCCTTAGTTACATATGCCCATATTTTATTTCTAAAGCGTTCCGAGACTTTTGTTTAACATACTGTTATACTTCCTCTGGGCAGAACTTTGCTTTAATAATGCCAGACTTGGCAATAACACCAGCATATTGAATATTACTGTCATTCTCCAATTCATCAGTTATTTTCCAGTTATTGTTTCCTGATAATAGCCTTTTTCATCCTTAAGCCAAAAAGTAGTTCTAAAAATGCTGATAAGAAGAAAAATCTATGTTGCTTTCATCAAGAAATCTTCCTAAGAATTTTGTTTATTTTGTCTGGTTTTTGAAGGCTTGGTTAATAAAGACTGCTCACATGTTGAATTTGCTAATATTTTTCACAAAAATAGTAAATAAACCAATTAATAATATTCACAATAGTTCAGGAAAATAATCTTTAATGATATGGCAAAAGATGACTCAGCTTCCCACTCCTTAAGAAGGAAGCAGCTGAATTGTATAATTGAATACCAAAATAGAGTCATGGATCAGGGAGGTAAAATATGAATACTTTTCAACAATTTGATGAAAAATAGGCCTAACGCAGAGTTTTGAAGAAATTGCTTATCAATCTGTCAAAATAATATTTTTCTTAGTATTATAAACATGACTGCCTGCTGAGTTAAGGACACAAGGCTAAAATTAGCAAGATAACAAATATGGTTGGATCTTCCCAATTGAAAGAATTGCCATACTAACAATGGGGAATCTATTGTATATTGGCTTCTATACTGCCACACAACTGGTTTTGCCCCTGACACCATGTGAAACGGCAGTATACATTGTAGTGGCTAGTAAATTGCCTTGCTTAAAGTAGCTGTTCTATAAATATTTCTTGAATTACATAACTAAATTGAATCTGGGTTTTTAGAAATAGCTTATATTTATAGTAAAGAATCTTATATTAAGGATCTTATATTAAAATGAAGAGCAAACTTACCACAGCTTAAATAAAATTCCAGTTTGGCACATTTTAGCATTGCATAGTTCCATATATAACAGGTCATAAAGTTGGTTTCAAAACTTAACCATGGTTTTTGATTCTGAGCAACACATAGTAAGCACACTTCATCCTTATCTATCTTTGAATACAGCTATTAATTTTTGAGAGAATGCACTGAGTAGCTATCTAAGGACTATGAAAAGTGAATAGCAGACCAATTGGAGAATATCAGAATTTGGAAGCAACCACTAGTGGTGAGTTTACCATGCATGTTTTTCCCCTCCAGTAACTCCCTGACCTTGACCCAACACATTCTGAAACTTGGAAGTGGGCATTAGCGTGGATAGAGAAAGCTCCAAGAGAAACTCTCTGGTTCAATCTTGTGGGATAGGAGTATTGTGTTAGCAACAGTGTCACAAGGGACATGCTTTACTGCTCTGAGGGAGGATAACCTTCCTCTCCAGCCATAGGAGCTGCAGTTTCAAGGAGGATGGGCAAATCTCTGTTTCTTTTTTATCTCTCTGCCCTCCTGCTGCTTGGCGCTCGATGAAGCTGCAGTAATAGAAAGTGCACAATGGAGAAGGATCATGAAATCTTCAGCTTTCTGGACAGAAATTACTGGGGACATCAATGGAGAGAGAGAAATTTGGGAAGACAACACATGAAGTTGCATACAAACTCTTGGCCTCACCCCTGAGCTTTGTATACATGAATCTGACCCTATATATTATACTAAGAACTCTGGAAACAGAAATAAGACATAGAGCAACACCAAAATCTCAGACTGGCCACCGGGTGTAGCAAATATAGAAAGATATAAACAGCATTTCAAAGACTGAAAATGGAACTGACACTAAAACCACAACCCTCAAAAGGCTAGGCAGAACTTGGGGCCTGAATTCACTAAGTTGACTGCCTGCTAAACTAAATATCAACATTCTTCTTAGGACTTAACCAAGACCCAGACAATCATAACATAATATTTAAAATGTCTAGAACACAATTCAACATTTCTCAGCATAGGAAGAACCAGGAAAATATTTAATGTCATGGGAGAAGATAATCAGCATGTACCAACACCCAGATGACACAGAAATCAGAATTATCTGACAAGGACTTTAAAACAGCTATTAGAAAAATAATACAAGAAGTAAAGGCAAACACTCTGTTTAAAATCAATAGGATGATAGAAATTCTCAACAAAATCATAGATCAAAACAATAACAAAATATATTTTACAACTAAAAATTAAAATACGGTGATAAGAAAAACCTCATTATTATTGAAAAGGTTCAATAGCAGAATAGAGATGACAAAGTAGAAGATAACTGAACTTGAAGATAGATAATTAGAAATTATCCATTTCAAACAGTAAAGAGAAAATTAATTGGAAAATAAATGAACCTAATCCCACAGACCTGTGGGACAATACCAAAAGTTTTAACATTCATGTCATCGGAGATCTAGAATGAGAAGCAGAAGAGTGTGGTGAGAAGAAATATTTGAAAAATATAATGGCCAAAAGCATCTCAAGTTTGGTAAAACATAAAAATCAACAGCTTCAGGCCGGGCACGGTGGCTCATGCCTGTAATCCCAGCACTTTGGGAGGCCGAGGCGGGCGGAACACGAGGTCAGGAGATTAAGACCATCCTGGCTAACACGGTGAAACCCCATATCTACTAAAAATACAAAAAATTAGCCAGATGTGGTGGCACACGCCTGTAGTCCCAGCTACTTGTGAGGCTGAGGCAGGAGAATGGCATGAACCCGGGAGGCGGAGCTTGCAGTGAGCCGAGATCGCGCCACTGCGCTCCAGCCTGGGTGACAGAGCAAGACTCTGTCTCAAATAATAATTTTAAAAAATTAATAGCTTTAATACACTCAGTAACTCCAAAACAAGATAAATGTAAATAAATCCAGGACCAGACAGATCATAATCAAATAGTTGAAAACCAAACACAAAGAAAAGTTTTTCAAATCAGTCAGAGAAAAATGATGTACTACTTGGAGCAGAATGATGATTTGAATGATTGTGGAAATCTCATCTGAATCCATGGGAGCTAGGGGAAGTGTAAATGCTGAAAAGAAAAGAACTATCACCCTAGAATTCTGTATCCCATGAAAATATTCTTCAAGAATTAAGATGAAATAAAGACACCTAAAGTGGAAGGAAACTAAGATAATTCGTTATCTGAAGGCCTGCTCTAAAATAATTGTGAAAAATTCTTCACAAAGAGGGAAAATTTGATCAGAAGCTCAAAACAACTTGAAAAAGGTAAAGAAACAGAAATGATAAATATATGAATAAATATAATAGACTATATATACCTCTTCAGTTTTAAAATACTTTTCACAGTCGAAAGAAAAATTAAAACATTTTTGAAAAGGTTCTCAATGTTTGTAGGTATAATATATAAGTCAATATAACATAGGCTGGATGTGGTGGCTCGTGCCTTATGATCCCAGTGCTTTGGGAGGCTGAGGCAGGCAGATCACTTGAAGTCAAGAGTTTGAAACTAGCTTGGCCAACATGGCGAAACTGCATGTCTACAAAAAATACAAATATATATATTGAGTAAAAAAAAATACACTCAAACTGAAACACGGGCTCTTCCTGGCTCTAGAGCTTTTCAGCTTTCTACATGGAACTACACCATTGTTTCTTCTAGTCCTCAGGCATCAAGACTTGAACTGGAACTACACCATTAGTAGATTAGTCAGCTCAAGCTACTATAACAAAATACCATAGACTGTGTGGCTTAAACAATAGTAACTTATTTCTCACAATTCTGGAGGCAGAAATGTCCAAGATCAAGGTGCCAACTGATTTTGTTCCCCGGTGAGAGCTCCCTTCCTGGCTTGTAGATGGTGGCTGTCTTCTTGTGTTCTCATATGGTAGAGAGAGAAAAAGAGAAAAGAAGCAAGCTCTATGATCTTTCTTCTTATAACAGTACTAATGCCATCATAAGGGCCCATCTTCATGACCTTATCTAACCCTAATTACTTTCCAAAGGCCTCATTTCCAAATATCATCACATTGAGGGTTAGGGAATGAACACATGAATTTGGGGAGATGAAACTCAGTCCATTCCATAGAAATCAGTTTTCCTGTTTATTAGACCTTTGAATTTGGACTGGGACTACACCAATAGCTCTTGAGGGTCTCCAGCTTGCTGACTGCCGATCTTGGACTTGTCTCCACAGAAGATAAGTACATCCTGTTTGTTCTGGATGTGTTTTTCACAAGCAACTTACTTCAAATATAAGGATATATTTAGATTTTAAAGTAAAAGAATGGAAGAGAGCAGGGCACGGTGTCTCACACCAATAATCCCAGCACTTTGGGGGGCCAAGGGGGGAGGATCATGAGGTCAGCAGTTCGACACCAGCCTGGCCAACATGGTGAAACACTGTCTCTCCTAAAAATACAAAAATTAGCCAGGCGTGGTGGCAGGTGCCTGTAATCCCAGCTACTTGGGAGGCTAAAGCAGGAGAATTGCTTGAACCTGGGAGGTGGAAGTTTCAGTGAGCCAAGACTGTGCCATTGCACTCCAACCTGGGTGACACAGCAAGACTTCATCTCAAAAAAAAAAAAAAAAAAAAAAAGAAAAGAATGGAAAAAATATAACATATAGATGTCAATCAAAAGAAAACTAGATAGAGTGATTATATTAACATCACAGATAATAAAATTCCAGACAAATATAATTACCAAGGATAAACATAAGCATTGCTTAATGAAAAAAAGAGTTAATTCTCCAAGAAGATGTACTAATTCAAAATGTATAGGCACACACAAGAGTTCTGAAATTCAGGAAGCAAAAACTGACAAAACTGAACTGAGAAATAGGTAAGTTCACTATTATAGTTGGACACTTCAATATTCCTTCTTTTTGGTAATCATTAGAACTATCAGACAGAATATCAGTGAGAATGTAGGGTAACTGAATAACACCATAAACCAATTAAATCTGATAAATATTTATACAATAACAACAACAAAAGAATACACTTTTTTTTTGTTTGTTTGTTTGTTTTTGGAAAGAGTCTTGCTTTATCACTCAGGCTGAAGTTCAGTGGCCTGATCATAGCTCACTGGAGCCTTGAAATCCTGGGCTCAAATAATTCTCTTTCCTCAGCCTTCCAAGTAGATATGGTACCCGCCACCATGATCGGCTAATTTAAAATTTATTATTATTATTATTATCATTATCATTATTATTTGTAGCAATGGGGTCTTGTTTTATTGCCCAGCCTGCTTTCAAACTTCCTGGGCTCAAGAAATCCTCCCACCGTGGCATCCCAAAATACTGGGATTACAGCTGTAATTCACTGCGCCTTGACAGAGCATATAATCCTTTTACATGTGTATGGAATATTCACCAAAATAAATAATATAATGTGTTATAAAATCAACTTTAATGCATTGAAATAATTTAAATCATGCAGAGTATGTTCTCTGACTTTAATGGAGTTAAATTAGAAATTAATGGAAGAAAGAGAAAAGGAACATCTTCAGACACTTGGAGATGAGTCAAAGATAAGCTCTCAAAGTATATATGGAAATATTTTAGCCCTAATAAAAATTAAAATACTACATATCAAAATTTGAACTCTGTAGCAAAAGCAGTGCTTAGAGGCATACTTATATCATTAAGTGCTTATATCAGAATAAAATACATGTCTCAAATCAACAATCAAGATTTTCATCTAAAGAAATTAGAAAAAAGTTAACCCAAAACAAGAATAAGGAAGGGTTAATAATAAAGATAAGAGCAGGAACAAATTTGAGAACATAAAAAAATTGAGAAAATTAATGACACTCTAAGGTTATTTTTTAAAAAGAGTAATAAAAGTAACAAACCATTCATCAAACTGATCAAATAAAACTCAATATGACAAAAGTTGTGATTATTAGAAATGAAAAGTTGGCTATCACTACAGAGCCTGTATTACTGTATCAATAATAACAATTCTATTATTCTAAGGAAATATACAAACAGCTCTCTGTATATAAGTTAACTAATCTAGATTAAGTGAAACAATTGCTTGCAAAGCATTTCTCTTATGATTGGAAAGGATTTGTATATTCAAAATTCACTGAAACTGATATAACATAAGTACTCATATAGCTACTTTTAAAAAATTGAATTCATGGTTAAACTTTTCTGAAAAAGAACTTTCTAGGCCCAGATGGTTTTACTGGCAAAATCTAGCAAACATTTAAAAGAGGAGTAATGCCAATTTTATGAAATTCTTTTCTAAAATAAAAGGAAGGAAACACTTCCCAACTGATTGTATGATTGGAAAATTACCCCAATAAAAAAACCAGATTGAGAAAGAACAAAGGGAGAAAAAGTACAGATACATACTTTTTGTGAACAAGGAAGTAGACATCCTCTATATATGTCAATAAATTATATACATCATGGCCAAATTGAGGTTTATTGTGAGAATGCAAGGTTAATTCATCACTCAAAAATCACCATAACCCACCATTTAACAGTCTAAAGAAGAAAAACCACATGATTTTATCAATTAATGAAAAAAATGAATTTGACAAAATTTGACTTCATTCATGATACAAAACCAACCAACCAACCAACCCAACCCTCTGGGCAAACTAGAAATAGAAGGAAACTTTCTCAACCTAATAAGTACATTAACAAGAATCCTAAAGGTGACATCATACTTAATAGTGAAAGATTTAACACTTTCTTCCTAAGTTTGGGAACAAGAAAGGATGTCCATGTTTACTACTTCTATGTAACATTATATTAAGAACTCAACTCAAGGCAATAAAGCCAGAAACAGAAATGAAAGATACACAGAATGGAGAGGAAGAAATAACTCTGCCTGTTCACAGATGACGTGATTGTTGACATGGAAAATTTTAAGAAATCTGTAAAAAACTTCTAGAAATAGTAAATGAGTTTCAAGGGTACAAATACAAGGTCAACACATGAAAATTTATTGCATTTCTATATACTGTTGAACAACTGGGAAATAATTTTTACCATTTATAATAATTCCTTTCCAACTTTATATACATACTTAGGTATAAATCTAACAAAACATGTACAAGATTTGTATGCTAAAAACTACACATGCTGATGAAAGTGACCAAAGAAGACCTAAAGAAATACAGAGATTCCATGTCCATGGATTAGAAGTCTCAAAAGAAGAAAATCTCTATGTTTTCCCCCCAACAATTTATATATTTAGCATAATTATGCCCCAGCAGAAGTTTTGTAGATACTTACAAAATGATTTTAAAATTTATAAGAAATGCATGGGAACCAGAAGAGTTAAGGCAATTAAAGAAAAAGAATGACATTGGAGGAATCACTACTTAATTTTAATAAGCCCAAAAAATACAACAATGAAGGCTATAGTCATTGTGAGGGGATGTACACATTAAGCAAAGAACAAAATAGTTTAGAAATAGAAATATGTATATATGGATAATTGATTATTTTTAGTTTTTAACAACTTTATTGAGATATAATTTATATATCTTAATGTTCACTCGTATAAAGTATACAGTTTAATGGTTTTGGTGTATTCACAAAGTTATGTAACCATCACTTAAATCTAGTTTTAGAATATATTCACCACCTCAGAAAGAACCCCTATTGCCTTTTGTGATTGCTCCCCATTTCTCTCTTCCCCCAGCCCTCATAACCACTACTCTACTTTCTGTAGCTATAGAGGTGAATATTCTGGACACTTCATATAAGTGGAATCATATAATTAATGGTCTTGGATTTGGAAGGAAGTAGGTGTGGCTATAAAAGAGCAATATGAAGGATTCTTGTTGTGATAGTAATGTTTTATATGCTAACTGTGCCAATGTCAATAGCCTGGTTGTGGTTTTGTACTACAGTTTTGCAAAATGTTATCATTATGGGTCACTGTGTAAAGGGTACACTGTACCTCACTGTATTATTTCTTGTATGTGAATGTACAATTATCTCAAAATTAAAAGTTTAATATAAAAAAGAAAAGTACATGACCAAAAATGCTGACTGGATTTCCCAACCTTGATGCCGACCTTTTAGGTTGAATAATTCTTTGTTGGGGGGGGATTGTCCTGTGCTTCACCAGATGTCCAGTAGCATCCCTGGCCTCCAGTCACTAGATGCTGGTGGTAGTCCCCTCTTGTATGACAACCAAAAACACTTCTAGACATGTACTGTGAGGGATAAAATCATCCTGGTAGAAAACTACTGTGTTAGTATTGCTATTGATCTTTTACCTTAGTATTAATATTATGGAGTACTTTCCCTAATATATTTTTTTCATAACACAATTTAAAGAGACATTAAACTCATATACAGAAAAGAATGATAAGAACATTTGTGCTTTTGAGCATATCCTTGCATTACTCTTCATATCTTAGCATATTGGTTAATTTACTTTTATGTTCTTTCAGACATTTTCTTCTGTAATGAAGGCTGAATACCATAAGTTGTTCACAGTACTTGTTTTTAGATTCACGATATTTATTAGCCATATAAAATATTATTGCTAATTCGTCAAGAGTAATGATTATATAGTAGAAAATCTTTCTTTAAAAAAGACTATGCCAAGAAAGATTCATGGCCAATATATTATTCATTAAATGTCATCAAGATTGTTCACAATTGAATAATATAGCAGGGGAACTTTTTACTAATTATATATAGCAAGCAATTAGTATTATAAAATATCAACAAAGAAAGAGAATTATACTATAAAGATATTTTATCTAAAGTAAATATTGCAAAGGTGATCAATTGAGCAATAGAACATGAATTGATAGAAAGGAGGTGAGACTCCTTGGCTCTTATGTCCCTTTATTTACAACTTTCTTATAATACTACATATATTGTTTAAATATTTATTTAAACTAGAGGTTAGCAAACATGTCCCAGTGGTCAATTTAGCCTCACACTTGTTTTTGTAAATATGTTTTATTGAGATACAGTCATGCCTATTTGTTTATTTGTTTCCTATTCATGCTTTCGTGCTACAGTGGTAGAGTTGAGTAGTTGCAACAGAAATTTTCTGGCCTAGAAAGCCTAAAATATTCGTTATTTGGCTCTTTACAGAAAAGGGTTGGTAGTGCTGATTTAAACTATGAATAAATTCCGATTAGAATATTATTAGACACAAATTCCTTGGGAAAGGAAAAACCTATCGTTTATTTCTCTGGTCTTCATATGTAACTCATTAAATTGCAGTACAAAACTGCAACTGATGCTCGTTAAATGAGGGAAGGAAAAAAAAAAAGAAAGAAGACAGGAAGAGAAAGAAAAGTTGGAAGTATAAAGGATTCAGGAAAAAATTTTAAAAACTCATGAAAAGAAAGCACGTTAGCTGGCTGGCTAGAGCAAGGAGCAACACTTAGAATTTAGTAGGGGATGAGAAAAATTAAAGTGGGCAGAATTATCATGGTTAATTAGTATTAACCCTTTTGGTAAAAATTTTAGTAATCTTAAGAAGCAATTTAGTTTCCCTGCCAGGAGTTGACTCAAAAGCTGGCTTGCTGAGGGGAAGGTGACTGTGACTCAGAAGGGAAATCATGATACTTGAGAGTATTGATTTGAGACCAAAGGGGACCTCATTTCTTAACTCCACTCACCCACGTGCTAAGAATAAAGGTGCATTGCTCTGGGCCTCTGTCACCTTGCTTATAGTATGGATAAGGAAACTATCAATCTGAAGGCAGGATACTAAATCAAATAATATTAAAGGTCCCTTCGATCTTTAATCTTTATGGCTCTTCTGTCTCTAAAGTTCTGGGATTCACTTAAATGTGCTAGAGGTTTTCCTAGTCTACTTTTGAATCCTTGGATACGTCATCATTTAGCTTCCTTTCTCCTTGTTATCCTATCTGAAGCTTGTTAACTTGATTCAATTCCAAGGATTCCCAATTCCATTTGGATTCCTATGTTCTTTACCCTGGTGACTAACGTGGACCTGAAACTTATTGCCCTCTATCTCAATTAACCCAACTTCAGCCCTCTCGCCGAGACCAGCATTTAATGGTACAAATTTTAATGCACTCAGCAAGCTGAATTTTGTTCCTGGTATTCTTTCTGAACCTAGCTCTTCACCATTTAGTCAGAGACACTGATTTTTACCAAGAGATAGTTGCTACCTGAAAAAAATGAACAAGAACAAACAAACAAACAAAAATCCCAACAAAAATAAAGTTGAACTTTAATTTTTTGGGTTTCAGAAAAACAAAGTTTAAATTGTAAGATATTGGACATAACTGAATTTCAAAAGCCTAACCCTTGTACATACAAGACACAAAGTTTATACCAAAAATAAAAGACTTAAGAGAATGGCTAGGTGTGGGGAAAATTGTATCCCTAATTGACCTCACCTGTATTAATGGCAATTTGAAGACCATATGCTGGGGCTGGGGGAAAACAGTTGAAGGGAAAGCTTAGCAGAATTGAAGAGGGTTCTTCCGGAGTAGGTCCTTAAAATGGAGCTTTATGGCTAGGTAGGAATCTTTTGCAATATTTTAGGAATAAGACAGTTAAGGTTATAGAGCATCATATAAGGATGGATACATGCTCATAGGACTGACTGACTCTCAGGGCATAGTAATGGTGCTGGTGTGGAGAAAAGAGATTATAAGTGAAAAATTACAATTGTAAAACAGCATGGGATAAGTTATGAAACTGTTGTAGTATTGTTCAAAAACTTTCTACTAATAAAATAAGTGTAATTTGACTTTTACTTGCAACAGTTAAAATATCACAAACTGTCAGTACAAACATATATAAAATAAATCTTATTTTACATTAAATGTAGATTCTATAGATAATGACAGTACAGAGATAGATTCAAGTTGTTAATATTAGAGGTAAAACTGTATGGTTACTAGAAGAATTATTGAGGAGCAACTTTCTTTTGTAGAAACATGAAGAGACTTCTTAAATAAAATTTTAAAACCACATACCTTAAGGCAAAAATTGGTTATAATAATTACATCTATCAAAATAAAGTTTTCAACAAAAAAACACTTTGAACAAAATTAATAATGTATTACAAAAGGCCCAAATAATTGCACTATTTAAAAGGGTAAAAGAACTACTATCTAGAAATTTATACAAGGACCTCTAAAAAAATCATGAAAAAGGCATCTCAAAAAAATGGGTACAGAAAATAAAAAGACAATTTACAAAAGAAAAAACCCAAAAGGGTAAAATTATGTAAATCATACTCATATTATTGTCAGATAAATGGAAGGTAAATATGTCTCTTTGGCAAAAATTAGAAAACTGGATAATGCCAAATGTTGATGAGAACATAGGCATCCAGGATCCCTTGGTCTGTAGACCGGCGTAGCCATTTTTGAGTGCAAACAGACAGTAATTAGTCAAATTAAATACAAAAATATAATGTGAACCTGCAAGCCTGCTTCTGGGAATATACCCTAAGTAAATTCTTATGGGAATATTTATGAGGATGTTGATGACAGCATTGTTTTTGTTTTAGAGTTGGAGACATCTGGGAGTACATCACAGGGAAGTGGATATAGAAAAAATGTGATAGATGCACACATACTTCAGAGTACTATGCAGCTGTTATGATAGCCTACTAAATGAACAATTTGTGAAGTGCATGAATCTTAAAGGTATATTTTTAGATTGAGCACAAACACAGAGAGAAAAAGTGAAATGTAACAATCTCATTTTTGTAAATTAACAATTTGGGAATATAAAAAATAATAGGAATTTTAAGTGGTCACACAAAACAAACAAATCTATATAAGGGAATGTGGACAAAGGAAAAAACTAATGACAATTAACAAAAGGAGTAAATAGCACAAGAGGTAAGGAAAAAAATCACGCCAGTATAATTTTAGCTATAACATAAACGGTTTTTCTAGTTTGAGTTTATATGATTCACTGCAAGGTATTTCCTATAAGATAGAAGTCCAAACTTAAGTAGAATCAAGATATCTTAAAGGTAAGCTAATATATTAGCTATTATCATTTTAATATGAAGAAATTAGAACAAAATTATTAAGGCTGAGTGAGTTGCCCACACAGGTCTAGATCACACTATTGACTTTTGGTCCAAAGAACTTCCCACCACATTACATTGACCTGATAATAAAAACCAAACTGTAAACTTCAAACTGAGAGTTTCCTTAACCTAGAGTTTTTTAGTATTCAGTTGATGACATAGTACAAAAAATGTGAATCTTATAATGATAAATGGTTGGAAAATTTAGCAAGAAGGAGTTATTCAACACTATTTAATTAACAAGTTAGGATTCCAACATTTTGCTCTGATTTACTTCATTTGTTTCAAAAAAATAATTTTCTCTTTATCATTTTTTTTTTTGCACATCCATGCATTTTACTGGAGGGTATAACATCAAAAATTGGTAAACACTAAACGAACTACAGAGGGCTACATTTCAGGACTTCCCTAATGTTTCTGGAAAATGAAATGATACCAGTACTCTCATGTTCCTTTTTAACTCCTCCTGAGGAGAAGTACCCATTAAAGGTCTTACCATGTATGGCACCCTGACAGTAAACTCTGTGATAATGTACTCATCAATTGACACTAGAAGATGGTATTTTTAGAGGTTTACTAAATAGAGTTAGCTTTTCCTTTTGCTTATCCAGGTTGAATTCTTAGTCCCCTTTCTCTACTCTTTTCTGCTTAGTCTGCCTCAAAGGGATGAAGTTTTGATAAAATAGTTCTTAGAAATTTGGTTGGATATGGAGCTCCTTCATTCAGCAAATATAAAATGATAATCTACTCTGGCCAAGACAGCAATTGATTATATAAAATATTATTGCTCAGGTAATGAATTTGTTCCATGGAACTGAGCTTGTTGTAATGAGTGAACCTAAAAGCTCTAGACCAGCCATCATAGCTTCCTTGCATTCAAGAATTGCAATTTGGTGGTGGGTCCTGGCGAAATGGCACCAGATACCTGGAACTTTTTAAAAAGGGATCATGTGATTAGATGAGTTTCACTAGAATAATTAACGTAAATTAAAGTCAGCAAATTTAGTAACCTTAATTTCATCTGCGTAATCCATTTTGCCATGTAAAAGGTTTTTCTTTTTTGTTTTTATTTTTAATACAAGAGACATTAGGACACCAAGGTGGATTTCTTAAAACCCTCACTATACATAGCTCTTGAGCACTGCCTCATCCTTGGACAGACTGTATCTCAACAGTCTCTGCTGAGCAACCTTGGCACATTTTTTAAACCTCCTGCTCCCTTATTTTATGCGAGTTCTCATCCTGAATCCTGATTCTGCTTGTAGTACCATTCATGTGCACCTGAATATGCAGTTAAGAGGCTTAGCGGATCCATCCATGGATCATTATTTTGTATTCTGTATTCACACTCACAAATCAACTACAGACTTGAAATAACGAATATAATGTTTAAAATGCCCTTTTCAAACTCATTCGGCCTTGAATTTATGTACTCACCATTATAGTTTCCACAGGTACTTAAAATTAATCAGTTACTACATGTATACACATAAGAGAGATAGCTAATCAGAGTCAGTAAAAACTATATGCACACTTTTAGGCAATGGGTTTCACATAGTGGCCAAAGACAGACTTATCTCCAGAGGTGCTGGAAAAGTCTTTGAGTTGTACTATTCTAAGGAAGATTTCCAAAAGCACAAAGAAAGACCAAGTACCCTGTTTGGCCAACACACACTTTCATTCTTAGGAGAGGTATCTGTTTGACAGCAGAGAACTTGGCTGCCAGATAGTGACCTGGCTATATTCACTATCTACACAAAACAGCCTGGAAAAAATCTTGCCAGGTAGAGGTTTTTAGAGTGGTTAGCCCTTAATGCTCCTGGCTCTAGAAAAGTGCCCAAAGTGTATTTCATGTCTGAGGTCAGGTCATCCCAGAAGGAAACCCTCAGCCAAGGATTCAAGTGTAAGTGATTTATGAAGGCCAGGTTCCCAGGAGAAATTGATTATACAATACAGAATGGAGAAGGAGAAGAACCAAAAAAAAAAAAAAAGTGTGTGTGGGGCAGTGCAATTTCAGCTGAAATCCCAACCTGAGCCCGTTTCCAGAGAAAGCAGTGGAGCGTAAACTACACATCAGTTTGCCATGTTTCAAGGCAAATAAACTGGTGTTATGTTTCTTTACCAGCCACCCCAGGGAGACTCTGTGGGTCACCCCAGAGAAACATAAGCTCCTAGGCAATTCCAGGTAGATTGCCACAAGAGCAGAGTGGCTCCAGTAACCCCAGGGCAATCTTTCTAGGAGTAATCAGAAGCAAGGCAAACTAAAGGTAGAGAACATCTTATGGGTAAAGGCGATTGAGGGATCCGGCCAGAATATCAACTGGGGGCTATTATGTGTCTTACTTCTGTAAGTCTCTGGGAAAATGTTCGAATGTCTGCTACAACCCTATCTCCCACCTCTATGACTCTCCTTGTTGTTCCTCTGAGAGTCATTCTGTTGCTTTTATGGATGTTTAGGTAGGAAAGTGCAAAATACTTGATGGATTTTAAAACATGAAATGGTGCTACAATGCCACAAGTTATCTTTGCTAGTTTAAATAGAAACAGGTATAAAGACATTTTGCTACCAAGACAAGCACTGCACACAAACATGATAATTAATGAGCTGTTGTGGGTGTTCTTTAAGGCAGCAGTCCCCAACCTTTTTGGCACCAGGGACCGGTTTACTGGAAGACAATTTTTTCATGGATAGGGCAGTGGGTGATGGTTTGGGGATGAAACTGGTCCACTTCAGGTCATCAGGCATTAGATTCTCATAAGGAGTGCACAACCTAGATCCCTCACATGTGCAGTGCACAATAGGTTTCACATTCCTAGGAGAATCTAATGCCACCACTGATCTGATAGGAGGTAGAGGTCAGTTGGTAATGCTGCATGGCCCATTTCCTAACAGGCCACATACTGGTACCTGTCCATGGCCCGGGAGTTGGGAACCCCTGTTTTAAAGAACTCTGGACAAAGTGCTTTGGAAGACAGTGTGGTATGACAGATAATATAGCATGGACTTTGGAGTCATGAGACCAAATACAGTAGGCAGAATCTAAGATGGCACTCCTAATCTATTAATACATTTTGGTGTTACTCCTTGGCAATTATGTCATGTGATAAAAGGAATTTCTCAGATTTAAGTAAGTTTACTAATGAGTTGAGTTTCAGATGGGGAGATTACTGAGGTGGGCCAAACCTACCCAGGTAGATTTCTCCCAAAGCCTCCAGATAAGATCTCATCCTTGCTAACACATCAAATGCAGCCTTGTGCAGCCCTAATCAAAAAATATTCCAGTCAATTTCACCTAAATGTCTGATCTACAGAACTACAAGATGATAAATGGGTATTTTTTAAACTGTCAAATGTGTGGTAATTTTTTACACAGCAGTAGAATCCTAATATACTATGTTCAAATTGTAACATTATTACTACCAAAGTGCTGTGACTGTGCATTAGTTTCCCAAGGATTCTGTAACAAATTGCCACAAACTTGATGGCTTAAAAAAACAGCAATTTATTTTTTCATAGTTTTAGAGGCCCAAATTTTGAAATCTGTATTGCCTGTCCAAAATCAAGAACACTCCCTCCATATTCCCTCCAGAGGCTCCAGAGAAGGGTTCATTTATTACCTTTTACATCTTCTGTTGGCTGTTGGAATTCCTTGGCTTGTGACCATACCACTTTCATATTCCTCTGTCTTCACAATGCTTTCTTCTTTTCTCTCTCCTTCACCCTCCTGCCATTTCTCTCTTTCTCCCTTTCTATGTGTAAAATTTCCTTCTGCTTCCATCTTATAAGGATACTTATTGCATTTAGGGCCCATCTAGATAATTCAGGCTAATCTCCCCATCTCGAGATCCTTAATTTAATCACATCTGCAAAGAACTTTTTTTTTATTTTCATATAAATTAACATGCATGGATTCCTGGGATTTGATCATTGGGTATCTTTTGGAGGGGCATTTTTCATCCCACCACACATTGTGAGCAGTCATCCAACAGCAGAGTACCCAGATATGTAAAGCAAATTTTATTAGACTAAGAGGAGAGACAGACTACAATACAATAATTTTAGGGAATGTCAACACTCCACTTTCAACAGTGAACAGATCTTACAGACGAAAAATTAACAAAAAAAAACAGACTTAAACTGAGCCATAGACAAACTGAACCCAACAAACTTTTATAGAATATTCCATCCAACAGCTGGAGAATACACATTCTTCTAACATGCACATAGAACATTCTCCAGGACAGATCACATATTAGGTCACAAAATAAGTCTTAACAAATATAAGAAGACAAAAATCTTATCAAGTATCTGACCACAATAATATAAAACTAGAAATCAACAACAAGAAAAACTTTAGAAACTTTACCTGTACGTGGACATTACACAACATGCTATTAAACAATCAATGTGTCAATAAAGACATTTAAAGGAAAATTTAAAATTTCCTTGAGAAAAATGAGAATGAAAAACACATCATACCAAAATCTATAAGATACAGCAAAAGCAGTTTCAAGAAACAATTTTATAATGATAAACACCTACCTCAATAAAGGAGAAATATTTCTAATAACCCAGTAATGTACCTCAAACTCTAGAAAAAGAAGAAAAAACTAAAGGCAAAATTGGTAGAAGTAAGGAAATAATTAAACTTAGAGCAGAAATAGACTAAAAAGAATGAAAAAGATCACTAAAACAACAAATTAATTTTTTGAAATGATAAATAAAATTAAATCTTTAGGTCGGAAAAAATGAGAAGACTCAAATAAAATGAGACATGAAAAAAGAATCATTACAAATGATACCACAGAAATACAAAGGATCATAAGAGACTATTGCATAAACTATATACCAACAAATTTGATAACGTAGAAGAAATTAATTAATTCTTGGACATATATAACCTACCAAGGTTAAACTATGAAGAAATAGAAAATTTGAACAGGCTAATAATAAGTGAGGAAATGGAATCAATAACAAAAAAGTCTTTCATTAAAGAAAAGCCCAGAACCTGATGACTTCACTCTTGATTTCCATCAAATATTTAAAGAAGTAATACCAATTCTCCTCAAACTATCCCAGAAAATTGAAGAGGAGATGGGAAGAATCAATATTGTTAAAAATGGCTAGGCTGCCCAAAGCAATCTACAGATTTAATGCAATCCCTATCAAAATACCAATGGCATTCTTCACAGAAATAGAAAAAACAATTCTAAAATTCATATGGAACCACAAAGGGCCTGAATAGCCTCAATAATTCAGAGCAAAAAGAACAGAGCTGGAGGCATTACACTACCTCACTTCAAAATATACTACAAACCTGTAGCAACCAAACAGCATGATAGTTGCATAAAAACAGACACATAGATCAATACAAAAGAATCGAGAGCCCAGAAAAAAAAATTACACACCAACTGTAATTTTGGTGTGTAATGGCCGACTGATTTTCAACAAGATGTCAGTAACATTCACTGGGAAAAGACAGTCTATTTAATATATGGTGCTGGGAAAATTGGATATTCACATACAGAAAAATGAGACTAGACACAAGCCTCTCATCATATATAAAAATCAACTCAAAATGAATTAAAGACTTAAATGTAAAGTCCCAAAGAAACTATAAAACTACTAAAAGAAAATATAGGGGAAATGCTTCACAACATTATCTGGGCAAATATTTTTGAAATAAGACCTCAAAAGTACAGGCAACAAAATAAAAATAGACAATTGAGATTACGTCAAACTGAAAATCTTTTACATAGCAAAAAGAACTATTTATAGTAAGGAGATAACCCAGAGAATGGAAGAAAATGTTTGCAAACTATACATCTAACAAGCAGTTGATATCCAGAATATATAAGGAACTTAAACAACTCAACAGCAAAAAAATAAACTAACTTGATTACAAAATGGGCAAAATACCTTAATAGACATTTCTTTAAAAAAGATATATAAATGGCCAACATGTATATAAAATAAATCCTCAACACCGCTAATCATCAGGGAAATGCAAATTCAAACCACAGTGAGATAGCAGCTCACTCCCATTAGAATGGCTGTTATCAAAAACACAAAAAATAAGGCATGGTGGCAAAGATGTGGAAAAAAGGAAGGTCTTATGCACTGTTAGTGGGAATGTAAATTACTACAGCTGTTATGAAAAACAGTATAGAGCTTCCTCAAAAAATTAAAAATAGAACAACCATATGATCTAGCAATCCCATTACTGGCTATATATCCAGAACAAATTAAATCAGTATGTTGAAGACATATCTGTACTTCCATGTTTATGGCAGCACTATTCACAATAGCTACATTATGGAATCAACCTAAATGCTCCTCTCCAGATAAATGGGCAAAGAAAATGTGGTATATGTACACAATAGAATACTATTTAGCCAAAAAAAAAAAAAAAAAAAAAAAAGAATGAAATCTTGTCATTTAGGACAACATGGATGGACATGAAAGGTATCATGTCAAGTGAAATAAGCCAAATACAGACAGGAAGACAAATACTGCATGATCTCACTTATATGTGGAATTAAAAACAAGTATCTATCATGAAAACAGAGAGTAGAACAACATGAGGGGAGAACAGGGAGAGGTTGGACAATGAAACAAAGCTATAATTAGATAAGAGGTATAAAGTCTGGTCTTCCATTGCACATTAAGATGAGTATAGTGAACAATAAAATATTGCATAATACAAAATAGAAGAGAGATTTTTGAATATTCTTACTACAAACAAGTAATAAATGCATGAGCTGATGGATGCACTACCCTTGTTGGATCATTATACAACATAGATATGTATTGAACTATAAACTTGTACCCCATAAATATGTGTGCAATTAAAAATGCATCAATTATAATAAATAAATAAAATGTAAAAAGAAGTGTAAAACATCTAATATAGTGCCCTAACAGGGTTGACAGCCAATGAATGATAATTATTTTTGTTTCCAGAAAAGCTATGATGAATTAAGTCAATTATGTTGAAACTATACAGGTATTTAAAAATTTAAGCTAACAAAATTATAATCTTCTAACATAAATATATAAATTCATACTTCTTTAATCGCATCAAGATCTTAATTCATAAATGGTAACATTTGATGCTAGAAATTGTCCATTTATCAGCTGTCTGTTTTAGAGAATTGTCAAATAAATGCTGTGTTACTGCCATTTTAATTCAATTGGATTTCACTTTAACTCTGCAAATGTTCAATCATTCTGCTATGTGCAAGGAACTCTGCTGTTCACCAGGACATGCATATCTTAGCAGGACACAATCTGTGACTTAGTCAGTCTCACAATCCAGCAGGAGAATGAGAGTTTTCCTTAAATACTTGCTTCATAGAGCACATACTAAGTTGGGTATTAATTCAGTTATTTTCTATTTTATGAAGTCTGCATTCAAACTTGAAAGCAAACATCATCAACAACAAAAGGCACAAGCATTAAACACAATTGTTTGATTCAGGGTCAAATAAATGAAAACACAACATAATGCTCATAAATTCTTTTTGTGTGTGAATTTTCCACAGCTTTACAAATACACATTGTTCTAAGAAAAACCCAGGAGAAAGATATTCAAATAATCACAATCATTTATTTCATTTACCACTATATAAGCCAAGCCTGCATCTCCCTGCATTTCACAGTAGAGCTGCATTGGGCTGACTAGAACTCATGGAGAACCTCTGAACCCTAACTGAGTCCTTGGAATGTTTTATGAAAATTCAGGAGACTTCAATAACAGGAATGGCTCTGAAATATTGTTTTTCTTTGCTTTAAGTACTTTTGTCATACAACTATACTTGTGGTATTTCTGCCTATGTTGGCAGTAGTGTTTTAAGTCAACAGAACTTCTCTATAAAAACAAAAGAAAAAGACAGTGACTCACTAATCTGTTTAAAACAGACAAAACATTTGATAAAGTAACAGAAATTCTTCCAAGGTTTTGTTGTTGTTTTCTTTCTTTCTCTTTCTTTCTTTCTTTCCTTCTTTTTCTTTTTTCTTTCTTTATTTTCTTTCTCCTCCCCTTCCTCCTCCTCCTCCTCCTCCTCCTCTTTCTTCTTCTTCCTTTTGTTTTCAGATTTCCTTCTGCAATTGAATTTCTCTCAATAGTTTTGTGATCCATTAAGGTTAACTATTTCTGTTAATCCTCAAAATATTAGAAAATATCCCAATGTAAACTTTTCTCTCATAATCATCTTGTGTTCCATAGACATGTGTATTAGTATATAGCATACAGGAGAGGGAAGCAAATGCACTAAGATTAAACTTCCTGTAGATAATTTTTGCTATTGTAGAAAGCTTTATCTTTCACAAGAAAAGACAACTGACAGCAAAAGCAACTGGCAAAATAGCACTCAAGCTGAGAAGGTGTTGGATATTTATATTTGAACAATGAGTCTTTGAATCTGATGGGATGGAAATACTTTATCTTCCCCATGCTGTATTAACACTTCATGAAACAGACCCGAGTAACAGTATACTTAGTGCTCAAAAATATTCTTTATATGTTTCTGGGGTAATGCAACTTCCAAGTACAATATTCTTGAAACCATATTGTTAAGCAAACTATTAGATTGATACAGTAGACTCAATGCCACCTATATTTTTCTGCTTGATTTTGACTACTACCCACAAGCAATCTATGAGTTAAGAGAAGAGAAGTTCTATAAAGAACAGTTTATTTCGAACTTCAATGTGGACAGAGTAAATTATACCTTACTTCTGAAAAATGAAAGAAAATGCTAGAAGCACTTTTTTAGTTGCTATTTTTTTGTTAGTCTTCTGTCTAGACACAAATTCAAGATACCAGAGGAGCATCTAAGGTTTGACAAAGAAATAGCAATTTGGTAGCCTTAAAGCAAGTCTGTGTGTACTGTCATTTTAAAAGTATCTCACACATTTTGCTCACTGCTACAACCATTTTTGACTTAATGATGATAAGAGAATGGCTTATTCTGAGATATGAACATAGACTCATAAAATAACTGGTTCATATTCAAGAGTGACTTTACCAATTTTAAGCCTCATTCCTTTCACCTACCTTTTGGATCTAGCCTTACTTGTAAGGAGGCCAGGTAAGGGCAGAATTAGAAGAGTGTGATCAGAGATGTTAACATTCATCTTTCAAAACCCATTTCTTTTGTAACATGATGTTTTTCCTTCTCAGAGAGGTAAAAACCTCTTGCAAGTCATTCTGTTTGTTTCTTGTTTATTTGAACAAAAAGAGTTGCTTGATGTAATGATTAAACATTGTAGATTTGTTAGCAATATCGCATGAACTTTGATTCTATTTTAAATAAACCACAATTTTTCCACCCACCCAAAGTGAACAATAATAAAAGTGTGTATATTTTATATATATATATATATATATAAAAATATGTGAAAACTCAGCTTTCATGCCATTCAGAAATTAAAATTTGTTTCTCTAGGCTAGAGCTCATGAGGTTCACTAGTCTACATCTAGCAGAAGCAAACTTCTAAAGCTTTTAGGATTGGTGAAAATTGCCCACATACATTTCATAAAATGTTATAACTTCCATTCTGATCTGAGGAGTAAAGAGAATTCTGGGTTTTGGCAAATTCACCTTTGCAACATGTAATAAAAGAGAAACAGAAAGAGGTATCGGACTAATCTCCATCTCACTGTGCAATTCTGTGAAAAAGAAAACAAAGTTGGTGCCACAAATATGTGGCACATTCCTTCTCTTTGTCTTTTCTAAAACAATGGTAACTAAAAACATGTTTTGTAGCCACAAAATTTTCCAGGTCAGTTTACAAAGAAAAAAAGGGAAATATTCCAACCATAGCTTTGGGTTTAGGTACTTACTGCAGCAATGAATTTTAGAAGGTGACAGGTTACATAATGAGTTTGCAGTTATGATTGCACCTGGCCCTGGAAGGTTGCCATGCCATGAAAAGAGAATATCAGCTCACTTGCACTGGTGAACAACAGGCTAGTGCTGCTTTTGCACACTTGATAAGCTGTTCTTGTTATAGGAACATTGATTCAGCTGTTCCAGCTGTATATGCTATTGTTTGTTCCCTCTTATTTGCTCACCATATATAATGACTTTCTCAGACAGGCAAGAGTACTTGGGCTTTGCTTTTATTTAGAAACTCTTTTCTCTGTACATGAAGTGATTGTTGAGTATTCAATTATGGCTGAATTTTAAATGGTTGGGATCCAGTTCTAATTGATTTCAATGTAAATTGATAGAGTTTCTAATCAGGGTGAAGCTCAATGCTGAATGACTAGTTAAGCCTCTACCATTTTAACTTATGCCTAAGTCAATAGGCAGTATTATGTTTCATGTTTGATTGGAACTATATTGCATCCAGAATTGAGGCTATAAAGCAGTTTGTTGGCAGAGTGATATGTATTATTTTGTAAACCTGTACATTCCAGGCCACATAGAAGCATTTGAAATGCAAGAATAATAAACAGGAACACTCAGGAATATTTTTAAATCTAAGGGAATTTTTTTTTAGGAGAGCAGTGAATAAAAGCAGTAGCTATTTAACATTAGGTGTTCAAGTTGCTACTCTATGGTGGGCAATAGAAGATTTTGAAAAAAATACATAATGTCATGATTATAAAGCATTACTGCAGGGAGGGTTAGGCTTCAGGAGAAGATAACCAGACAAACCAGTTCTTAAGAGGGTGGCTGATTGGCTGTTTTGCTAAAGATAAATCTTTCCTCTTCCAAATATTCTGAAAAAAAAAAAAGTAGACTAATAGCAAGAAGTGTAGTGATTTGCACATTATCCAAGCCATTGAGTTATTCCTGCCTGTCCTCATTCTGGTTCTTGATTTGCAGGCCAGCTATGCTCTGCAGCTGGAGCAAATTATATCAGCAGAAGTGCTGATGTGACCACAAGTTGACAAAAGGACATGATTTCTAGTAGCAAAAAAGCAACTAGATTTTATGAAATTGTATCTAATAATGTTGTTTAACTCATGGATCCTGCATCTGACGCCTGCTTTTTATCCAGTCCTTTCAGCGGCCCTTTGTTAACAGTCACTCAGAAGAGGAAATAAAATGTAGCCATTGAAATAAAAATTGCTCTACTCTTTTTAATAGCTCAGCTGCAGGCTCTATTGTTTTATTTAATGGATTGTATAACTGAAGTCTCTCCTCCTGATGATTCCCATTTGGCTTCTGAGTCCCCAAACTCTGTCAGAATCTTGGGGGTTCCAGAAGGAGGGGAGTCTGGTGTTTTGCTTGTTCAAAATACAAGTGGATAGTAAAAGCAATAACATTCTTTAAAATGTAGTTTCTGCTATGGGATCTATAGTACTATGAGCAAGAAGCAAAGCTTTTTCATCAAAGAAAGCATGTTTAGACAGTCTCTAGATTCAACAATTCTAGTTCAGGATACAGTAAAAAAATTTATTTGCCTAAATGTACAGAGACAAGTAGGCTTGGCGGCAGTAGTAAGAGGAAAAAAGAAAATAGAGGTACTAGAATACATAATTGTCTTCCTTCTTGTCAAAATCAATGTGTCATCTTCGAATTGGTAGATGGGGTCTTTGCTAGAGAATCCCAGCAATGGATCTCTCTCTCTCCTCCTGCCTGACTATCCATTATAGATATGAAAAGCGTACCTATAATTCATTTGAGTTTGACTTACTATGATTCTAAACAGTATACATGGTTATTATAGTTTTAATTATTTCATACTTTTTGGTTCTACAGAGCAGTTAAGATGTATCTGGTTTCTCTTGGAAGAATTACAGTGACTTAAAAATATATATCTTGCTCGTGCTTTTCTAAGAAGAATTTCATTATGTATATATTCAAAAGATCAAAGTTAAAAAATAAAGTGCCTCCTACTTAAGGAAGGTGATGTAAAATACCAAGAGGAAGGATCAACCCTCTGCTCCATACTTATTAATATTTCAAATATGAATGAATTGCCGAGTATTTACCTGACTAAAATAAACTGTTTGCTATGGTTCTTGGAAGATTCTGCAGAAAGCTTTTGCAGCTCATTTTTGTCCTACTTTTATGTGTTCCATCAGAGCAGGTTCATTGTTTTAGGAAGAGGAGGAGAAAGATTTGTTAAATCACGAAGTGCTAAGAAGCCTTTCAGCTGAGAAAGATACACAATGTACACAGCAGTTAAAACAAATCATACAGTATAACCTGTTAAGGATGTAATTGAGATACATGTAATCATTAACCTTGGAACAGACTGGGAATCTGTTAATGAATCAAATCAATACCCTCTCCACTGATCCATAATAATTTGAAATAAATGAAAAATTTAACAGTTACTGTATGTGATGTTATCGTGGGCTGCAATTAGCTAGCCTCCAGGAGATTATGTTACCTAGTTACCCGAAGGTAAGTATAATTTCTGTAGATCTTCTGGAGAGATTGTCATAAAGACAGGTGCTAGACATGGAAAAGGGTCAGGAAAGGATATTTGGTACAGCCCAAACCTGGGTCATCTTTCAATAATCTCATTCCATCTATCCTCCTTATGACATTTCATACTCCTAGTTCAAGTGAATGTATTGCTTTGAAAAGACATTACAATTTAATTTTGATGGTTAAAAAAGTGATTATCTCCTTTATATCTTACTACACATTTAGATCTCACATGAGATGGCAAAGAGGTCAAGTCAAAATTCTGCATTTGGGAAAAGAATAACACATGGGCTTCCTCCTACAGGTAAGACACTTGTATATAAAAGTATTTCATGTTTATACAACCCCCCTCCCACCCCCCGCCAACCTCCATCTCAACAGTTCCAGCATGGTCATTATTGCCAATAGAATTATACAGAAGATATACAGAAGAATAGTGAAAAGGAATGAATGCTTTTGCATCTATTGTATCCTCACATTTTTCACACCCCCATTTTGCAAGTAGTATGTAGTACCCTACAAAATAGTATATAGAGAGGAAAATGATCCCAGGGCCCATTGCTTTTATATATATTGCTTTGATGTAAGCCTTAGAAGAAACAATCATGGTATATGCAGTTCCATAGGAAAATCTCAATTTGGGGAAGATATAAAAAGAGATATTGCCATTCTCTAGGGAACCAGTAAATAAAACGGAGAAGAGAATTTTTTTAAAATGCATGTAAAATATATGCGTATGGAAATGTTAAGAGCCTTATTTTATAATGCCAAGGAGGGCACAAGATAAAAACTGTTGTCATTTGTTTCCAGGGAAAGCAGTCGGTGAGACCAGGCACAGTAGGATAGTTAGTTAGCTACCACATGTAAAGCTGAGAGCAGATGGTGCCGTTGATATAGAGCGCAGGAATGTGCGTGTTTATGCGGGTGCGTTTCTGTGCGTGTGCGTGTGGAAACCAGCAAGGAGTTTGACACTGATGTACTCCATCAAGTCCAGTTATAAAGAACAAGTAGATAGAACAACATTCTGTGCATCTGGCAGCCTAACTAGCTCTGTCAATCTGTGGATACTGCTGACATTGTACTATAAGCTTCGATTCCATCTGTGTTGTTTATTTTGAGCTGGATTTACTGCACACTATGTGAATTGATGATGGCTAGAAGGTCCAAAAGATTCTGAGTCTGTTTAAAGTTCCAAGGTGTCAAATTACACAGGATTGTGTCACGAACATTATGAAAGGGTAAGTGGAGAGGCAAACTGATTTCAGTATTTGTTAGACGTCCAAGAAAAATTGCCGAAAATATAGATGAAGAAGGTTTATGAAAACATATAAAGAGTACATATGAACTCCTGCAATCAAATGTTTCCTTTTCAAGTTGTATTGTGTCATTTTAAAAAATTCAAAATATGTACAAACAAATAGACAAGTCAAATCAGCTCTCCACTCTGGGGTTGTGACATGCATATTATTCAAAACTTTCTGATCAGTACCATATTAAATTGCCAGAATTAAGAAATGGACTTGATGGGTGAGGGTTGTGCCTGCCTTCTTTCTGAATGGCTAGATCTGAGGAACAGGTATATTTCTATGCACCCACTATTAATTTATTTTGTGAAGACCCTTTCTTGCTTCAATTTCTTTCTATATAACAAAATGTTTATAAATCTTTCTACCATACAGTTTAGGAAATAGACTTTGCTATCATCATCAAGAAATCACGAAATAAATTGAGAATATACTTTTTAATGAAAATTGTGTACATTTATGTGAGAGAGCAACACTAATTGGGATAGGTCACCAGTTTCAAGGCTTTTGTCCATTTTATTTTCAACACACTGTGCAGCTGAATGCTATGCCTGCATGATGCTGGAACATTCTTATGAGCAGAGAGAAAAGAGATTTAATGATTCAAGCATTTTATTTGCATCTGCATATTAGATATCGTTTAATTTATGTGGCTGCTCTTGTCTGCTTATGTAGTAAGTAGCCCAGATCAGAATTTTCCTGTACCAATCGAACTCTATGCAGTTTAACTTGCAGTCATTGAATGAAAAAAGCATTTTGTTTATGATATAGAAATTTCAATTTGTGCTTTCAACCCCCATTCAGTTAGTGGTTGGTTATGGTTGAATTGTGTCACTGAATACAAACATATTTATATGTAACTCTGCTCCTCTTTAAAGAAAAAAAATTTAATTATCCTGCCTTATTCGTTTCAGAGCTAGGGTGTCAAACAGAATCTATGAATGTAGTTCATTTGATTGGCAATGTTTAATATTCATCTGTTGAGTGGGTACTTATCCATATTCATAATATGTGCTAGGTAATGTGAGATATATAAGCCAATACAATATACAATCCCTAGTCTCAAGAAACTTTAATATCTAGTTGAGTAGGTAAGCCATTCTTATAAAAATGTCAAATAGCAATACGTATATTCAATATTGATTAAAAAATACAAGGATGGTACAAATTGGACTTAAAATTGGAAAAGATTCATTACAGTCTTCTACCTGCCAGACACTATGTTGGGTACTTCCTCTCATTAGGTGTTTCACCTAACTCCTCAAAAACTCTGTGAGATGTTTCCTCCCGTGTTTAAGATGAAGACAGAGGGGAGAGTAGATATAACTTGTCTGGGCCACATAGCCACTAAATGACTAAACAAGATTTTACTTCAATTTACCTCCATAAGCACATATTGAACATCTGTTCTATACCAGGCATAGTGTTTGACACTGAAATAAATAAAATGAAAAATCTGTTTTAAGAAGTGCAGAGGCTTGTAAGGAATAAAATATAGAAAGTTTAATGTGAATATAATGCAGTAAGTGCTGAAATAGATGTATACATAGGGAATGATAAGAACAGAGGAGAGAGCACCTAGTTCAGAAAGGTAATTGACTTAGACAGAGGAGGAAAATGTGACAGGCTTCCAAAACAGGCACAAGCACAAACAAGGGTACAGTGGCACAAACAACAGGGATAGTGGGAAATGCAGCTTTTGCAGCACACCATGGTAACTCATGTGACCCGTGAGGGAAGAACACATTTCACACTATGCATCATGGTAGGAAGTAACCCCAGTGGGCCGAGGTATTGAGACAAGGCTTGAATTAAATAGGTTTTCTGTTGACTCATGAACTTTGGGTATATTTATTTTGATTACACAGATAAAGAATGACCAGATATTGTAAGTGAAGATAAATGGGATCAACGAATACTTAGAGACAAAGGTGTTAAAACCAATATGGTAGGTTGAGGAATGTACAGGCTAGTATGGTAGATCTGCCAACTTTCCATTCTGATGATCAGTTGTCATGTACAAACTTGAAGCCTGTTATCACCTAGAGATGATCCACCTCTAAAATCATAAATTCCACTCCCTGGCAACAACTTCTTAACTGTTCAGGTTTTATTGTTATCCTCATTCTCCAAACTGACCAAAACCTTTAATCTCTTAATCCTCCAATTTATATGTCTCTATCAACCATAAACTATTTAATTCCTGACTGATCTAGACTCCCTGGCCCACCACTTCAGCCACTCCTCTTGCCTCAAATTCCTTGCCTAATTTTACTTTTATATCACACATTCCTGCAAAAACTTCAAGATTGGATCAATTCATTCGTATTTCTCTAGCTCTCTTTTCTATTGTTCAAATAAATGATTTTCATGACTATTTCTCTCTAAGCCAGTTACCTTCTGACTCTCAGCTCATTATCTCTTCACAAAGAGAATGGAAATTGTCATCCAAGCACTACAAACAAATGGAGATAGTGTCCACTGCATCCAATCACAAGTGTAGAGGTATTATTATTCCTTCAACGTGAGGCCAATCCTTTTATCTGTGCTTTGGATTCTCCTTCCTCTTTTGTTACCTGTCTTTCTTCCCTTTTTTTTTTCAGATTCTTACATATTTACTAGCTCTTTCTCAAGAATATTGTCTAAATATACTTAGGTCTTTCCAATCGCAAAAGCAAAACAACACCCTTTTCCCCAAGTTGCTCTTTTGCTACTGTCCTATCTACCTCTAGCATTGGCAAACATCTTGAAAAAGTGGCCTAGAATCATTGTTCTGTGCTTCCTTCACTTTCAATGCATTCTTCAACCCATTGCAAACTGGAAAACACTGCCAAGAGTTCTCTGAAACTGTTTTTGTTAAGGTCATCAATGAATGTCTTGTTTCCAAATCCCTCGTAGATATTCTTACTTTATTTTACTTGTAGGACTTGATATTGCTAACTAACCCCTCCTCTTTAAACATGGTTTCCTCAGTGTAATTACATTGCTCTCTCTCATTTTCTTGGTAGACTTCTTGTCCACTGCCATTTCCCTAAATATTAGTGTCTTCAGGGATATCTCTTAGGTCTTTGACGCTTATCTTTCAATACATTCTTCCTGATGAATATCATTTATATATTTAATCATAATTTACACACCTATACCATCATTTACATGTGGGAAAATGTGATCCAAGGAATAAATCCTCAACTAATGTATTTTTGGTGAGTTTTAGTCAGTCCTATATGTTTAAATAAGTACTCAATTTCTACCCTTGGAGTTGATGATGCATCCAGCTTTGAAACCGTACCCTTTCACACGGCCGTTTTTCAACAGGTCCAAAACTGGATGTATCATCTCCTTCTCTCCTTCTTCCAGCCAACTTTCATAAATATTCTCAAATCCATGAACTTCCTTTCTAATAACATTATTCTAGTAAATGACTAGAATTTGACTAGAATAATGTTGCATTTACTAATGTAAAAAAAGAAACCTAATCACTTAAGACATCTATAATTGAGTATGAAATGTATAATCCAGGTGAATAGCAAAAAATTAAAATTAAATGAACTAAAAATTATACCCCTTTTAATTAAGTCGAAACATTGAGTGAACTACACCTAAAATGCTAAGTTTCAAAAGCCTAACTCATAAGAAACAAATATTTTAATCAAGTTAAGGACACATCATTTTAATATTAATATTCCTAGTTCCCAGCATCATGAACTATAACAGAGTTGCTGGTCAATTGATATTTATTAATAAATTCATCTGTTTGTTCTTCAATACTACAAAAAAGTAAAAAGCCTTACAAGATTTTCAACCAAGTAATTCACACATGAATATGATAAAGTTGTAATTTATTCTAGATACTGAATAGCTAATAAAATAAGAATGTTACAACTGTCCTGATTTATGTCTGATAGAATTATATATTTAAGTAGAATACGGTAATAATACAAGGAATATCAGGTATTAAAATGACTAGTCAGGTTAGCTTTGTATTAAACAAAGCTCTATTTTACAGCTTTAGTTTCAGTGCAAAAGGGACCACTATTCATGGGGAAAAAACTTTTTTGACTGGCTTGACCCCATCATAAATGGAAAACTAGTATTTTATGCCTCCTGCTAAGGAAAAAGTTTGACTCTTCTTCAGCCAAAACAAACTTTATATTTTTTTTCCTCAATAAGGTCATTTCCTCCCTAAGCAGTGAGTATGAACTAATATGCTGATAAGAAATTAGTAAGTCTGGTTCATATTTCAGTAACACTCTGTACTTAAAGCAAATAGGAATGAATTTTACTGTTGATGTCGTTTGGTTTTGTGTCCCTGCCCAAATCTCATGTCCAGTTGTAATCCCCAATTTTGGAGAAGGGGTCTGGTGGGAGGTGATTGGATCATGTGGGCAGATTTCCCCCTTGCTGTCCTGGTGATAGTGAGTGAGTTCTTACGAGATCTGGTTGTTTAAAAGTGTATAGCACCTTCCCCTTCTTTCTCTTTCTCCTGCTCCTGCCGTGTAAAATGAGCCTGCTTTCCCTTTGCCTTCACCATGATAGTAAGTTTCCTGAGGCCTCTCCATCCATGCTTCCTGTACAGTCTGCACACCTGTGAGCCAATTAAACCTCTTTTCTTTATAAATTACCCAGTCTCAGGTATTTCTTTATAGCAGTGTGAGAATGGACCAATATGACTATGGTTCCATCCTCCTTTTATTGTAAAATACACAAATACAAATAAAGACATAAAAAACATAAATGCACAACTTAATGAATTATAATAAAGCAAACATCCATGTAATTCACCACCAAGTTACAAAAGAGAACTTTGTCAACAGCTCTACCCAATTATAACACCTTTTCTCCCACTGTAAGAAACTATTGTTTGGATATTCACAGTAATATTTTCCTTGCTTTTCATTATAGTATTACTATGTGAAAATGTATCATTAAATTACATAATTTAGTTTTACTTGTTTTGAACTTAATATGAATGTAATAATATAGTATATATTTCTTTTCTGTGACTTCTTCCTTTCAATGTTAGGTTTTTAAGATTTATCCATGTTGCTAGTGATAACTGTAGTTCCTTCATTTTAATTGCTGGTGAGTAATCCCCTGCATAAATACACCTTAATTTACTTTTCCATTCTATTGCTGATAAATATTGGATTGCTTACAGCTTTTGCTATTATGAATAAGGATGCTATCACATTTGGGCATATGTATCCTAGTGTACCTAAGCATGACTTTTTGTAGAGTACACAATTAAAAGTGAATTTCTGGTCTGAGAGTATATATATATATATATATATATATATATATATATATATATATATGTGTGTGTGTGTGCGCGTGTGTGTGTGTGTGTGTATGCATATATATAATGTATACATATATATAAAAATAACTTTACTAGAATGAAAAACAATAAAAATACAAGAGAATTTTGAAAATTGGTTGTATCAGTTGAATTGGTTTTATTTAAGAAAGAGTATCTTAAATTCTACCGGTAAATTCCATCTAGTATTTCATATTTTACAAGAAAACAAGTGAATAGTCTGATTGAATTTTCAAAATAAAATAGAAATAAAGTATGAATGCCTAAAAGAGATTAGCAAATACCAGTGTTTTTTTTTTCTAATTAAAAATGCATATTTTCTCACAAAATTGGCAGGAATGCATCAATCACATTCATCTAAATTCTTAATCAAGCAATAGTGCAAGAAGAAACAGGTAGAGCCTGTGAAGATTCAAAAGTAGAATATAATGATTAGATTTTCATTTTATGGAATTCATATTTCTCTTATAATTTCACAAAGTTTGGAAGCGTTGCCCAACATGCAATTAAACAAATATCATTTGGGCTTATTAAAGAACTGGTTCTTAAAATACAACTTCCACTTTTTTTTTCTATTTATAAAGTTCAAGCATGGGAAGCTCTGCATTGAAACCAGTAAATCAAATCAGTGCTCTAGGACCTGGGAACTAGTGACTAGTTCTCTTGAAATGGAAAAAGTAAAAAGTCCCCATGCTTTGATTTACCATGAAACAAAATCCCTTTTCTTAAATTACTTCAGAATTTTTGGAACCAGTGTAGGGGAGATTTAAAAAAATGATTGTGAGTGTATAAGTATGAGATGTTTATAAGCATGAACTTTTCCTGTGGGTTAAAAAAAAGGGGGAGGCAAGTTAAAAAAAAAAAATTCATCCTGGAAGTTTCCTCAGGGCCTGGGACTTTAGAAAGTATGTGCCCTGGGACAAAAGATGTCGCCGAGGAAAGGCTGATTGGTCTTTGCTCTCACACAGCTTACAGTCTACAGGGAGACGCAAAAGAAGGAAAAAACAGAGGTACTGTATCAGAGTGAAAGGCCCATAAAAACCATAAAAAAGGGCACTTGATTAAGTAGGACTCGAATGATGAGAAAGTTATGATAGAGAAAGAAGGGCATGATTTATTCTAGGAAGAGAACAAAAGCCCAGAAATGAGAAAGGAGGAACAGTAGGATCAGACATTAATAGAAGGATCTTTGAAGTTGGGCAGCCATGGGATAAAATCCCAAGTATTCCAAGTAGTAACTGTGTGACTTTGGTTAAAGTCACTTACCCTCTCCCTATAAAATGAAGATAATAATACTTAAAAAATAAGATTTTTGCAAGGATCAACTAATAGAATGTTTATAAAGCATACATAAAAGTTCTTCCACAAAGGTAGGCAACTACATTTATAGCAGAATCAGACATTTTGGGCATGAGTAGGGGTTCATGTGAGTCAAGAACATGCAGAGAGAAGCAGTTTATGTCACCCAGAGCATTTGGTCTATATAAAATAATTCAGTCCTTATGCTAAAAATAAGGGAGAGAGCCGCCAACAGATCTGTGTTTCAGAAAGGGGGCTTGGGCTGTAGTAGGAATGGTTGGAAGAAGAATAGAGGAAGGAAAACTAGTGACGATCTGAATTCGGGTAATGTCAGGGAAGAGGATTGGAATTTGGTGTATTTAAAAGATGTTTGAATGCAGGACACCCATTTCTGGCAGTTTGGCAGGCAAGAGGAATAAAACTCTTCCCCAGCATTCCTAAGTAATTGTGTATGTGGGTATGTATGCATATACCTATATATTTATATCAATATTTGAAAACAAGTTAATTTTTAAGTAAGGAAGGGAAATGTAAATAGGGCCAGAAATAAATCATTGGATGAATTGAGGCGAGTTAGTAAACTATGAGGCTAATTGTTGTCATGAGTATGTCTACTGCTCTTGGGTAGCCTGGAGCTTAGGTTTCAATGACAGGCAAATGTGGAGTACAAGAAACAAAGCCTTGTCCCCACAACCCCAGCACTCCACATGGATCCTGCACTTACAGAGAGTTAATCGCAAAGAAAGGGTGACCTAGAAAACAATTCTGTGCAGCATTAATATCAAATAGTTATAAAGGCAAAAATCTTATCACTGGAAATGAAGAAGGTAACAATATAATGATAAATCTTTTAATTTATCAGGAAAATGTAGTAATTCTAAACTTTCAAGCACCAAATAATATAGCTTCAAAATATACAAAGTGATAGTTGACATCAGAATGAGGTATTTCAACATGGTGCTCTCACTATTACAACAGGAAGATAAAATAATAGGTAAAAGTATGAAAGATTTGAACAACACAATTAACCAATTAGTTATTGTTTAATGAATAAAATAGATGTTTAAAGCACATATAAAAAACTGTACACCCAACTTTTGTGGTATATGTATTCTTTTGAAGCACATATTGAACATATTGTTCCATAAAGAAAGTCTCAAAAAATTCCAAAGAATCAATAGCACACATACCAAAATTGCTTAGTATTAAATTACTTAACACATAAATTGCTAAAATTTAGATGCATTTAGAAATCAACCAAATCAAAAATATGTTAAAATTGTTTACATCGTATATGTAAACCACTCATGGGACAAAGCAGATTTCAAAATGGAACTTAGAAAATATTCAGACTTGGCTAATAATAAACAATATTTCAAATTATATAAGATGCAACAACAAAAAACAATTACTCAAAAGGAAATCTATAGTTTTTAATATCTATCTCAGAATAAAATAAAGGTTAAAAATTATTTATCCAACTTAAGAAGTCAGCAAAAATCATAAAACACCTTAAAAGTGCATAAAGGAAGTAAATCTAAGAAAATAATACAGTTAAGATTAGAAAGTGATGAAACAGAAAATAAAGTTACTGTATTAGCAATGCCAAAAATTCAGTTATTGGGGGCAACTGAGAGATGACAGAATTCTAGTAAGTTTTCACTACTTTGATTTATCATATGCTAGATGTCCTGAACCTCCCTGTTAAACAAAAATAAATAAGCATTGGAAAGAAAGAAACCAAACTGTCATTATTAGCAGATGACATAATTATCTACGTGAAAAACTCAAAAGACCAATATTAAAATTAATAAGAAAGTTTAGGAAGTTGCATATGTAAATAAAGTAGATCATGATCAAAGTTAGGTAGATTTAATACTGTAAACTTGTCAACTTTGTGCAAATTGATTTATAACTTCAATGCAAATTTAATTACAACCTCAACAGTACTTTTTTTAGATTATGGTAAACGTTTTAAAAATTTATTCGGTAAAGAAAAATGAAAAACACAGTCAGAGAATACTTAAAGCAAAGCAAAGTAGGAGGAACTGCTCTACTGCATGTCCAAACTTATGATAAAGCTATAGTATTTATTGGGAAAAGAATATAAAATACACCAACAAAAGAAAGCTAAGAGGTAGACCCACACAGATATAGAAACATGATATAAAACGGGAAAGTGACACATTGTAGAATCAATGGCAACAGAATGGTTTGCAGTTTTAACAAATAATTTGTTCCTTACATCACGTCATTGTGAAGTTTACACAAAAATCAATTCCAGATGGATTAAAATCTTAAATGCTGAAGATACATTTTTATAGGAAATTGTAGGATATTTTTATGATTTCTGAGGAGTGAAAAGTTTTCTTAAGTCAAAACACCAAGTAAAAATATTGTTTACATAATTTACATTAAAATTTAGAAGTCCTGTTAATCAAAAGAAAGAAACAACTTTTTTATTGATTACAAATAAATACAAAATAGCCATTGACTGGGAGTAAGTAATTTGCACATGCAAAACTGAAAAATGATATCAATCTACATATATAAAGCACTTCTAAAATTCACTAAGAAAAGGCAAACTACCTAATAAAAAATCGACAAAAATACAAACTCATATATTTCACAGAAGAGAAAACAGATGGCCAGCAACAAATAAAAATATATCTACCTACATTAAATTTCAAAGAAATTAAAACTAAACCACAACAAGATACTATTTATAACCACCATACTGACAAAAATAAATGGATTTAAAAATCAAGTGTTGGCCAGCACACAGAGTAATGGGAACTCTTAAACACTGCAAGAAAAAGTTTAAATTTTTGTGTATATACTTGGAAATAATTTGGCATTAATAGTAAAGTAGGAAATATGCATGTATAAAAACCCAGAAATTCTACTTTTGGGTGTAAACTTTAATACAACTCCTGGTCATGTGGATTGAGTACATGTACAATAATTTCATAGAAAGTATTGTAATAGTAAAAATATTCTTTTTAAAGAAGTGACCATTGTTAGGAAAATTTACAAATAAATTGCTATATATTCATAAAATATTTTCAATACAAATTTCAAGTAAACTCCACCTACAAACAACAGTATAAATATTAAACCATAGGGTTGACTGAAGAAAATCAATTTGTTGAAAGCATAGATATATTAGAATATCATTTTTATAGATTTTAAAACCAGGTAAAGCTAAACATTATATTGTTTGGGAACACATATAAAGATCAACAAGACAATGATTAACACAAAATTTAGAATAGTAATTAAGTCTGGAGGAGTGAGGAGGCACTGGAATGCTTTTAGATAAGCACAAAGTGAAATTAACAGAAAGTAATAGTGAGTTTTATTTCTTAATTAGAATACTGGGTTCATGAATATTAATTTTATAATTTTGCTACAAATATACACTGTTCATAATTCAAATTTTAAAGGGAATGCTAGTATTTGATTATTGTAAATGGTAGGGAAGAAGAAAGAATGAAAAATCAGCTCCACGTAGGTGTTTCTATTTAATGAGAGAAAGAAGAGGACCTGGTAAAAATGAATATGGGCAAATGAGAGGGCAGATGATGATCAACGCATTTTCTAACTGTTCAGATTCAGATAACTGAGGTACATCTTAGTAAAATGATGGGGAATCAATTTAATGTAGGACTGAATATGGCACAAGGGCTCTGGGCCTTAAGTTCTGGGAATCATTGACATAAATTGTCTGAAGCCTTAGGAATGAATGAAATTGCCCGGTGGTGGGACAGAGATTGAATAGTAACGATAAGAGAAACAGTTAGTATACACTTTTATTAATGTTACAAGTTGGATGTTCCAGTGAGCTCTCATCTCAGGACGTTAAAGATCAGTAAATGTAGGTTCTTGAACTGAAATTTATGTTCAGTAATTATGCAGGTCCTTCTTTGAGCTCCAGAATACAAGTGATGAAGAGAGATTTACTACAAGGACAGGAATCAGCAATTCCTGGTTTCAGTCTGGCTGCAAGAAAACCTTTGAAAGAAAATGATTATCTTTCAACAAGTTTCTTAAAACCAGAGCCCAGAGACTTCTGAAATGTTCCACTTTCACTCCCTTGCTGGCCTTAATGAAGCGGCCATGTTGTGAACCACCTATGAAGAGGCCCATGTGTCAAAACACTGCAGGTAGCCTGTAGGAACTCTGGGCCTCAGCCAGATAGCTACAGGGAAATGAATTCTGCCAAGATGTGAATGAGTTTGGAAGCCAGTTTATCTCATCTTCCAGATGAGACCCCAGACCTGTTGACATCTTGATTGAAACTTTATGAGATCTCAAGAAGAGCAAGCTAAGCCTGGCCCCAACTCCTGTTCCATAGAAACTCTGTGATGATAAATGTGTGTTGTTTTAAGGTTCTAAACTTGTGCTTTAAGGTTCTAATTATGAAGCAATAGACAACATATATAATATTGTGTACGTGGTATATGTATGTTGGATATACTCATCAGGATGTATCTGCTCAATGAAGAGAACAGAGGAAAATATGGCAGTTGGAGGCCCTCATCCAGGTAAATGATTGAGTCAGAAACATCAGTTTCTTGAGGGACAAAGGAGGAGTGCAGAACTTTGATTGCAGATTGATTATTCTCTGAGCTTTTAATTTGATCATTTTAGGTTTCTGCCCTTAACTTACATGTATCTCTCCTCTAAGATATGCATTCATAGGTTGTATTAGCCATCACTAAAGGCAGCACACTTCTGGTTGAAGAATTATTTACAATGAGTAACAGTTTCCTCCAGTTAAATCCTAGAAAATCCAAAGACGGACAGTTAGATAAGCATAATTAGCTCTCTTTTTCTGTGACTGTGGCATTATTCATTGGTCGCTTTTACAAAGTGGTTCAAATTTGCAATTTAATAAAACTCTGGAAAGCTTGGGGAAGTACATAGGGAAACAAAATTATTTGCTAGTATTGTGTGAATTCTTTAATATTAAATTGTATTTAATAATTATTACAAAACTATTTATATCAGGTGCAAAAGAATATCAACCTACACCTCACAAATTCTTAGTAAGAGAAATTCTCTGAATGAAATATTGGATCTCTTAAATTCTTCTCTTTTTCATGTGTTTCATTGATACTACAAAGATCTCACTGAAGGTCATTCATTCTTTTTGAGGTCTCTACAGTATCAGTGATCCTAGCCACATCTTTGATTTAGAACATCAAAATGTCATAATTGATATCAAACTCATGAACACCAGATCAGAGCGTTGGAGCAATATTTGATGCCACATCAAATATACTTGTTTTTTCTTTGTGTGTTCTTCTTGTTCTTGGCTCTCTTTGTCTCTTTAACCACTTTCCTCATAAGGGATCAAACTTGGAAATCTTCACATATTGACAATGGAGAATGTCTCTATAGGCTGAAATATACCAGACAGAGAGAAGGAGCTGATGTTACTAAAAAGGAAAACTCTACTGCTGATCTTTACAAGGTAGTAGCAGCTCGTTGGTTGATCCATTAGGTGAGAATAATATAAAAATTAGGAAAGCATAATGCAATGCTGAAAAGAAAGCTTAAGTGGAGAGGTTAAGTCAGAGGAGTAATAGAAAGACAAGAGAATGAGAATATTTACTGAGAAAACAAGAAAGAACAACTCAGAGAAATAAATGTAGAAGGGTTATATTAGCAAATGAAGCTGGGAACTGCCCACAGGAAAGGCTGGTAAGGTCAGGAGACAGCCTCAGCTTCAACACAGCTGTTCTCTGGCATTATTAATGGTATAAGAATGGATCTGGGAATTGGTAAAACAGTAACAGCTAAAACAGCAGTTTAAAAAATAGGAGTAAATCTCCAAGTCATTAAGCCTATCTATGAATTATACACAAAAAGTACCTTCTTGCTGGAACTAAAGAGTGGGCAAAAACATTTAGCTCACCTCAATCTAAAAAACTCAGTCTTTAGTTAACTTTTTAAAGATTTAAAATAATATTTCCAGCTTTGTTGAGTTACAATTGACAAATAAAAATTGTGTGTATTTATGGTGTATTTTGTGATTTTTTGATGTATATATACATTACGAAATTATTACCACAATCAAGCTAATTAGCATGTCCATCACCTCACATAGTTATTTTGTTCCATTTTTTTGTTGCAAGAACATTAAAAATCTACTTTCTTGGTAAATTTCAAGTACACAATACGGTATTATTAACTACAGTTCCCATACTGTATGTTAGAGCTCCAGAACATTTACTTTAAACCCAGAGTATTCTGAATTTTGAGCTTATTGTTTAGAACCACTTGGGGATTCAGCTCAATTTCCCCTAAGCCTTGCTTTCCACCTGCATAAGGGGACTCTGGAAAGATGAGAAAAGTTGTACTACGAGGTGTTCAGTTGCCCAAGTACTAAAAAATCCTCTCTCTTCCCAGTTTCCTGTTACTTACAGTTATACCATATGAATATTGTGCCCTAAGGTAAAAAGAAGTGAGAAGAGTATGCTGCCTATTGAATGCTAAAACTCAATCCACCATGAAACTCCCTGCATCTTTCAAAAAAGACGGGAATGGGCTACCGCAGTGCTAGGAAAATTATTCCAGAGACCAGTGCATCTAAAGCCCTAGTGTGCTTAACAAACATCTTTGTTAGAACAAAGACCTGGCCCCTGTGCCCAGAGAATCTAACAAGTTCTTAGGTTGTGCTCACGCCAGTTCATGGACCACTTATTGAGAAGCAGTATGACAGACAATTGCTCCCCTTCGGTGGAATTCTTTCCTAGGGGAGCTGTCTGCACTTAGCTCTGTATTGTCTTCTTCCAACCTTCAGTGTGTAGGATGATGACTTTTACCAATGCACTGGGTTGAGGAGCCACCAGTGCCATCTCCACAGGGGTTCTCTCCTATACCACTATCTCTCAAGGCTGTTACTACCTTTTTATTCAGGAAAACAACAACATCCACACAGAACTTTGAATATTCCTGTCTCCAAAAAGGACAGCAGGCACTGAGGCATTCCGCTCACTTAAGGTGATCTGATAGTGCCCAGCAACATTCAAGTTATTTTGCCACCACTTCAATACCTCCTCACTTGGCAGACATCGCCAATGTGGGTTTTTTTCATAACTGTCCCACACTAGTGAAAGCCTCACTATGAGGCTTGGCTAGAGATAACTCAACTGGGCTGGTGGGTGATTTTGTGTCTCTCACTCTTTCTAATCACAACCCAGTAGACGCATGGCTTCATGTTACTTCAAGGGCTTTCCTAGCTGGAGATTCTAAGCTGGTTTCTTTCAAAATTTCTCCACATTTCTGACGGAATAAAAAGGGGTGCTGATATTGACAGATGCCAGGAATTGTACTACTCCCTTATTTAAGTTATCTTATTTAATTCTCACAATAGCCCTTATGAAATAAGTATTGTCATTCTCATTTTATAAATGCTATAACTAAGATACAGAGAGATTAAATCACTTCATGAAATTGAGTGGCTCAAAACCAAATAAACTGAGATTTGAGTCTCATTTCTCACTGTTTTGCTACATAATTTGTCCCATTTCCTGAATTGCCTTAACTTGCAAATTACCCCAGGGTCATTATGGTTATATTTACAACATCTTTTCAATCTTAAAAGGTAAGACATCTCCCAATTTATGTTAAATAATCATTTTATCCTATCCTAAACCCGGAGCCTGAAGAAGCCAATATTACCTTTCTTGTTCATTATCTCTTGTTGCTCAATGGCAATCTAGAGAAATTACAGATGAAAAATGTCTTTCCCACAAGAAAGTTCATTTCTTCCATGCTAGAAAGAGTTATCACCATACTCCTTAATTTATTTAAAATACTTCCTAAAAATACATAGTAAGAACTTTCTAAGACACCTTTTCAAATGTTAAAGCCAAATTTATTCTGTTTAGAAAAAAAAGTCTTTTAAAATGCTTCGTAAAAATCTGGCATGTTTAGACCATAATATAATTATAAGAGAACTATATGTTTCCCTCCTTTTTCTGTGTAAAGATTAGGATTTTTCAACCCCATTACAAATTAATGCATCCTTGCAAGAAGATTGAGGCTGGCACTTTTCGTATTCTCAAGAGTCTCCAGTTTCTTAATCCATTCATAAAGTCAGCAGAACTTTATTGAACTCCTACTGTGTGTTCAGCATAAAGGACACATCGGTGAACAAAACTGACCAGATGTTATCTCCACTTTTATGAAATCTGAAGGCATGTGACTATCACTGAGGCTTCTTAAGTTTTTTGTATTAACTTTAGTAATAAAAAAGCTAAAGCAATCTTATGAAAGATTTTAGTTTAAACAGAAATGTTAATAAGGCCAATGCACTGATCCATAACAATATTGCCTTTTTAGCATCATAAATTTATATGTTAATTATGCAATTCAATCACAAAACTAAGTTTTTCATGGCATTTTCCTTTTCTCTGGGGTAGAGTTTCAAGTGCCACATAATAGTAATAATATTAAATCCAGTAACATTAGTAGGAAGCATGAACTGTTAGACATTTTATATAGTACAATGTCTACTTTTGACTTACTAATTAGAACAAATCTTCATAAATCAAGGTAAATATTATCATATTGCTTATCTTTAGGTATCCTTAAGTATACAGATTGTTTATAAGGAAACATTTTGATTATTACTTCAAAGTTAACTGTCTTCCTACCCAAGCCGTTTTGGTGGACTTGTTTCTGGGTTTCAAGTAGCATCCTACTTGCCTTCTTAACACACCTCCATCTTTCACCCTTGTGCAAACAGAAAAAAAAAAAATCAGTGTGTCAACTTTGTTTCATGAAGACCTTATAAAGAGGTATTTAAGGTTGTAGTGACTTTTTAAACAGAATAATCAGGGAAGAGAAGGTACAAACAGAACATTCTACAAGTGCAACAAATATCATAGGCGTATGAAAAATAAAAATTGGTAAACTAAATATGTTCATTAAAATACTTAATGGGATTAAAAAGTATAATAAGAACTATAAAGAAACACATAAATATACTTTTGGTTCTCTTAGACTAGATAAGAATCACTCATTTCTTTAAGTCAGAAATTTATTTCTCTAGAGCAATGAAAAGAAAGAAACAAATTGAACATCTTTATAGCTATAAAATTAACCTGATTCTCCTTAAAATTTCACTGATTTCTATCATCGGGCATAATACAGGGATTTTGTATACGCTGGAAGTGATGGATGTATACTATTACCTATTACCTAAGAAGCAGGGATGCAGGACGACATTGCCCATGTTTTGGTGGAGGAAAGCCAATTTCTGCTTCACTTCCCCAGGAAGGAAAAGTGTAAGAAGCCTGCCTTCCATTTCTCTACTTGCTCTCTTCTCGCCTCTCAGTTGGAAGTGGAGTGACTTACCTGAATGATAAGTTTGAAAGAAAAACTCGGTGTGCTTGACATAGGCCCTGTTGGCCTTTTTCAGAGTCAGTCTGCCTGCAAGATGCATATGTTCTTTCTTGCTCTCCACATTATGGTTAAGCCCATGAGAGCAGCCTGTATTCCAATGGAGGTATTAGTTGTTATCCATTCAAATCTGATTAATTTAGGAGATTAATAGGTGAATCATTTGATCACACATAAAAAGCCATTCTCTCCAGTAAAGTTTGTCAGAAACAAAGTTAAAATTTTGGGCTCCACTTGTCAGTCCTCAATCAGTTACAAACTCGGAAGTGCCATTTACAGGACCCCTAAATCACTTACATTATTTAAATACTCAATTTGCTGGCACTAGAAAAGTCAACTTTTTAAAGAATTATAAGTAGTTTTTAGGCAACCTTAAGCATAAAATTCAATAAATGATCTGGGCTTAGGAAAAGGATGTAAAAATAACTATACTTATTTAGAAATTTAAGTTTAGTGTAAATATCATTAATATGTAAGTACTACAGATACAAATATAGGGAACAGGAAATGACAGTTTTTTCAATGTCCTTTTTAATGCTATTATCAAATTTTTCAAGAATGGACGTATTAAACATATCATGCAAAATTAATCATATTTTTGAAAACTCATATTATTGCTGGAGAAACACACCAAATTTTAAGTTGTTTTACCATAATTCATTTTAGTTTTTGATTATTGTTGTTTAAGTGTTTCACTATAATCATTAGGCTCTTATAAATTATTTTCATTCCACCAGCTAAAAAAATTGTGTGTGTATGTGTGTGTGGGTGTAAAATGTGTGTGCATACACACATACACATGAAAGCACACATATAGATATGAATATGAACTATAATTTGTAATTAAATTATGTAAGGGTTATTTGCTGGTGAGATCTTTCTCTAGACAAGCATGCTCTCTAACCTCTATATTAGTTAAATAGGGATTCCTTGGGTGGCTTTTAAGTTTAACTTCACACTGACTGGAAGCAGAACTATAAGCAAAGTAATCATCCCCACATAACAAACATTTCCTTCCTCATCCCCCCAAAACTAGTGTTCCTCTTAGCCCTTAAGAACAAATTTTTAGTGTTTCCTTATATGCATTTATTCAAAAAAAATTTTATCTATACAAACACCCATATGTATACAGTATGTTTTGTTGTTGTTGCACTCTCTGGCTTGCATATGCACACACACATATACACCCAGGGTTATATTGCTCCTCTTTTTTGGTAAGTGCATTTAAAAGCACAAACAACTATAAGGGATCTAATCCATTAAGTGCCAATCATTTTCATATAATGCTTTTTATTTGGCAAATAAGGTTTTATGTATAAAAGTAAAAAATAATCCTTAGTCTATGGCTCCTTGTTTAACTAAAGTTTTGAATTTCAAATAGGTTAAAATTAAAGTATGTTTCCTGGGTCTCTTCTCTATCTTTTCCCTGGGTGGTCTACTACCTCACCAACTATGTACACACTGAGCTCTTACATATATGTATCTTCAAAACTGTATATCTTTCTGCCTGCTGGACATCTTCAACATGTCTAAAGTTGAATATCCAAAATCAACATTCCCCAAAGTGAATACCAGAGTTTTTCTGTCATAGGCACTCACTTTCTTATGTTCTCTATCTCAGAAAGGACACCTTCACCCAAACCAGAAATCTTGCTTTCATTCCAGTTACCTTCCTCTCTCTACTTCATTCCTTCTCCCATATCCTATTAGTCATCAAACTTTAATCCCCCTAAACATATTCTTTCTCCTTATAGACCATCAGTTCTCACTAGATTTTGACAGCCGTTTCCTGATTTATCTCATCTGCTCTTCCCACAGACCCTACCAATCCACCCTCCACATAGTGTGAAAATCATCTTTTAACATGCAAATCTGATCATGTTAACTCTCAAAGGGCTATGGGGACCATCCCATTACTGATGTCACTGCAACATGTAGTGATTAGATAATTTAGTGACTTAGAGATGTGAAGCCTCTCACCTTCCTATCTAGTACTGTAGGTCATACCATATGCGAAGTTCTAACACAAAACAGGAGTGAAATTATCAGTATAGAAGGCATTCCTACAATGTGTGTTTTGGTTTAAGGATGAAAACTAGGTGCTGCCTTTTCTATTTAGTGGAAGGAAACAGTTGAGGCCTTCCTGAGTCAGCAGTTGTGCAATATTATCCTGATAATTTTAGGCCCTGGTTTCTACAACTTGATATAAAGCTGTGGTTTGCAAATCATCACTTCACCAATAGACTGCCAATTTATTTAGCTTCACATTGCCTAGTCACTTCAACATAATTCCTGGAGGAAGGAGGCCTAGGACCTCTTTTACCTAACATGCTCTGTTTTCATTGAAGAGCTGAACATGTAGAAGGTAAATGTGCTGAGGGACAGTCCTCCAAAACCCGCTTTTCTAGTGTGAAGCTGTTATCAGCAACAGAACCAAGTAGAGGAAGCATGTTTACAAGATCACAGCAACATCCCAGTCCCCAGTCAGGCCTTTGTGGTTTCAAAAAGCTGCAAATTCTGTCAGCAGCAAAGTCTGCATATCCTGTTCCTGTTTTACCATGGCCTTCTAGTTTATTTCTCAACTCCAGCATCCATCAATGTTTTATTCCAGTGACTACCAAAAGTGAAAGTCAAATGTTCTCTACTTTACTCTCTGACATGTGAATTTCGATCCAACTACTTCTAATTCCTTAGACACACTTCAGTCTTGACTGCTCCTTTGCACTCACCCTTTCCCCTGATCTTGTGAATTCATTTTTCAATGCCATCAAACACTTTTCAATTAATATGTGTTTATAGGAACTTTGCTCTATGTCTTGATTTAATCATTTTCTTCACAGCTCTTCACTAAACTTACAGGAAAAGAGGACTAGACAGTACACCTTTTTTCTTCTTATTGACAATTCCATACTCTTCCCTCCATTTCTGAGTCTCTTATGTTCCTCATTTGCCTTATGGTTTCACTTGCCACCTATGCCCCAGAGACCCAATAGCCAGACATGTATAATGTTATGAATCACCCTCTAGATTCCCATGAATGACATACTTCCAGATTTGAATCTGTAAATACATCGATGCCTATATATGCTCTATATTTCTAAAATAAATTAAGTTTAGAATATAAACATGATTGTTTTTACAAACATTGATGTGTGTAACCTCTATCTCCTTTGTTATTATTTTACCTCATCTCCAGGTATGATCTTGTTGCTGACATTCACTTCCAACCTCTAATACCACAGTTTGCTCTGTACCTAACATTTACCTTCTCCTTGGAGTAAGACTGAAATTTTAACTAGTCGTCATTTGGGAGTGGGATAAGGCAAATGCGAGGAATGGGACAGAGCCTAAGAATTGAATCTCAGAGATGGGGTGGAGATCAAAGACATAATGAGCGTCAGAATTAGTTCGAGGCTTAAGAAATTGTTAAAGGTTAATGATGGAGTTAACTTCAAGGAAGAACTGAGGCTCAGTGATGAGGTAAATATCTGAAATGTTGAACATATTACTCAATACAAGAACTATGAAAGTTTATTTATTTTTGCTTTTTTTCTAACTATGAAATGCTTATAATCTGAACATGGTCTCTTTAGTCCTTTCTACTTTAAGTACCTCACCATTACATTTCTGTAATGCCACTATATCAATCTCCCTGGTCTTTTTTTTTTTTAAGTCTAATTTTTATACAAAGGAATTGCATAGGCTTAATGCATGTTTGATGAGTTGGGACATATTTATGTACCTGTGATACTGTCACTGCAATCAAGGTAATAAACATATTCAACACTTCTAAGTTTCCTTATGCATCCCACTCCTTTTGTTGTAAGAACACTTAATATGAGATCCACCCTTTTAACAAATTTTTAAGTGTACCATATCCTGTTGTCAACTATAGGCACTACGTTGTACAGCAGACCTATAGAACATATTTGCCTTTCATAACTGAAATTTTATAACCATTGACCAACAACTCCCCATTTCTGCTCCTCCAAGTCCCTCAGAAACCACCATTCTATTCTCCATGTGTTGGACTATTTTAGATACCTCATATAAGTAGAATAGTACAGTATTTGTGTTTATGACACTAACTTATTTTAATTAGCTTAGTATCTTCCAGGTTTATCCATGTTGTTGCAAATGGTAAGATTTCCTTTTGTTTTTGTAAGGCCAAACAATATTCCATTGAATATATATTCCACATTTTACTTTATGCATTCATTTGTTGATAGACATTAGGGTTGTTTCCATATCTTGGTTTTATGAAAAATGCTGCACTAAACATGGAATCACAGTATCTCTTTGAGATCCTGATTTCATTCTTTTGGATATATATGCAGAAGTGGGATTGTTGGATTATAAGTTCTCTCTATTTTTAATTTTTTGAGGAATTTTCATGCTATTTTCCATAATGGTTTTACCACTTTACATTTTCACCAAGAATGCAACATTATATTGAGGTCACGAACATGTGTGTATATACAAATGCATGAATAAATGAATATCTTTTCTGCCCCTTGATTACCATTTCTTTGTGGACCAGAGATATTTTATAAATGCCACAAAAAGTTGTCCTATTCCCAATTAGTTGATGCCCTTGTATTGGAACTTCCAGTTCCAGTATTACAATTGTAGAGTATGGGAGTCAGTCAGCACTATGGTGGTGGTTTTTTGGTTCTAGCCCCACCACTTACTTCTTGGTCATGTTTCTGAGCTAGACACTGGGGTCAAACTTCAACTGTAGACAGTGAGGGCTGACTTGGGAGGGATGTTGTTTCTACTTCAGAAGTTTGAGGGTTACGGATTTTTCTGAAACCTACACAGTGGCCAGGATAAGAAATGTGCAGTTTCTAGGCTGAAGTTTTATCACAAGCTTTTTTGTAATTTTCAAGGCTGTTGGGACTGGAGTTGGTAAATTTCTTTTATTTTCCTTTTAATCAATCTATTATTTAAATACATGTGGCTATATTAACTATATTAATTGAAAATTTTCTCAAAAGTTTGGTAAAAAAATTATAATTCTTAATATTTTTTGCTTCAGTAGGAATACATACATAGATTTTAAGAAAAAAGGATATAGAAAAATCAAGAAAACCAAAACTTGACATATTTTATATGTATATAACATCTATTCTATACTTTAAATCTTTTCAAGAATAGGCATTGTGTTTTATATGTATTTAATTTAAACACTCATAAAATTCTGAAATTAGCTATGATACTGATTTATATTCTAACACTGGAAATAAAACAAGATTATTTTTCTTTCTTTCACAAAGAGCAAAGGGTTTCAGAATCAAGTTTGTCTTCAAGCAGCAGCAAAGGCTTGCTGACAAGATATTTTGGAACATCTTGCTATTAGGAAGGAAGTATGAGTGGGAGGATGAGAAATAGCTCATGCCCATATGACACATACAAGTTGTGAATGTGTTAGAAGTCCATGATGTAGAACATAAAAGGGTGTAACAATTTATCTCAGTGACAGAAAGGACCTTATTCTAATCTTTTGTTTTTACAGCTCTATCCTGAATTAGATTTTTTCATCTCTTTACTTTGCTCTCATTTATTTCAATCAGGTCATAAGATGATGCTTATAAACATTACAAATCATAACATCATGAGAAAACATAGAATCTGTCAAAATATCTTGAACAAACTGCATGGACTTTCATGTTGAAGCCATTTGCCTGTGTTACTCCAGGCAAACATGGCAAAATCATTGCTGCATGAGAAATATTAGTGAATATTATCCTCTTTTTTTCATCTAATAGTAATTTATGCTTTTCGAGTTACCTTATCTAAAACTGTCACAATGGCTTTATATGTAAGCTTGTCTGCATCCCACATAAATTGGTAGTAAAAAGGACACTGTCAAATTATTATCCTAGAACAAAAGATAATCAAGTGATTCTTTTCCAACAATACAATACACAGAAATTGGAAATCCATCGAATAATTTGTTCAACAAACGATTATTGAGCTGCTATAATTTTCAAAACTCTTTGACGGGTGCTTGAGGAATTCAGACATGAAGATCATGGTATTCTGTTCTTGAGGATTTTGAAGTCTACTTTGGACCCAAAACCAATATAATCCTAGTTTCATCTCAGCTATATCTCCTACATGCACTATTTGTTGTAACTCGTAGCAAATAAACTCTCTCCTTTGAACCCTTGTAATACTCTGAATTTTCCTTATGGAATAGAATTTTGTCAATCATATATAACAATAGTGTATTTATTTATACAAGTCATCAGAGTAGTTTGTAAGACTTTGAGTTCTTTGAGGACATAAATAATACCTTATATATTTTTGCATCTTCTGCAGCACATTGCATTGATCATTACAATGTAATATGAAATCACTAATACCTATCAACCAAGCAGTTTATGGGGAATGCCAGATGAATGGTACATTAAATTAAGAGTTATGGGAAGAAAGAGGAAGGGAAGGCAACTTCCAGCTTGAAGCCACACAGAAATGCTTATTGGGTGATGGCATTTGAATTCTAGATGAATTACCACCTTTTGATTCAGAACATTAAGGTGTTTACTCCTCTAAGTTTTAAATTTTAAATTGCCAAACTAACAAATGGAAAAAAGGGACATTATCAATCTATTTTTTAAATTTCTTTATAAAATGAGTACATATTTTTTTAAAATTACAGACTGCATATTGTTTCAGCTATGTGTTGATTCCATCCCGAAACTTGGTGGAATAAAGCAACAACCATTTTATTGTATTCCTGATTTGGTGAGTCATAAATTCAGACAGGGCACTGCAAAGATAGGTCATCTCTTCCACATGATGCCGGCACCTCAGCTGGGGTGATGCAAACAGCTGGAGCTGACTGGGATGAGGGTTTGCAGGAGTCCTTGGTTGTCCCTGTCAGTTGAATTCCTTGGTTGTTCTCCATATTGGTGCAGCAGACACTGGCACGTGGGCTGGGAGCCCGGCCCAGCTGGGTTTCTGTCGTCACCTCTGTCTTTCCACTCAGCCTGTCCATGTAGACATCGGGCTTCCTTGCAACAAGATGGTCTTGGGGTAGATGTGGTATCAGGATAACTACAGTGAACATTTCCATTTAAAAAGGAGGAATGAGGAATGAGTAGTACTTACTAGTTCATAGCAGTTCTGATCCAGCCAGTGCAACAATTCCAGTTCCTTGACTAGGGCCCAGCTGTGCTCCCTGGGAGTGGTTCCCTGTGGTTCTTAACTCCACTCTCCAGCCAGGTGGCTCTGCACTCTGAGACTTCCTTCCTTTTCTACAGGGAATGGCTCATGTTTGTAGGTGATTAACTTTCTCAGCCTGCTTTCTTCCCATAGAAATTTGAAAGCCTATGATATTTTTGCCTTGAACTGATCCTCTCTTATTTAATGCAATTTGTTAGTGCTTCTACCAATGCAAATGTCTTAAAAACATTGTGGGTTTCTCAGAATATTATTGATAGTTACATGATTAGGCAAAAGCATACACACAAATGTCTTTACAACAGTTCATTCTCTATCTCGACCTGAGGCTTAGGGTGCTGTGGTATAACACCCTTAAAATCCAGAGACACCCTCTAGCAGAGAAGGTCTAAAGGACAAGTTAACAAGCTTCGTTTTTCTGTCTACAAGGCATGTCATCAAGTCTATCTGTAGTCCCAATACACAGTTAAAACTACATTTGACTCCATTTTTAAACTGAGATGATATTTTACTAGAAGGTTCCTGAATTTGATCATTACTCTGAGGCCATTTCTTAATTTGAGAGCCTAAATCTCAGTGAAACAACTGTCCTTGACCCTTTAATACCTAAGTTCTGCCAAACAGCTAAACACTTCCTTCGTAAGTTTATCTCTCTTTTCTCATATTTTATCACATGTTTAGAATAAACCAGTTAGTACTTTCAACATACTATTTACCCAGCCAGATCAATGAGTTTTCTTGGGTACACTTTCTATTTTCCACATTACCACAGATAAAGCTGATATTTCTGCCAATACTTAACTTGAACTTTCTTTCCTGCAGCTTTTTATTGCAGAAGCAACTGAGTTCTGGTTCCAATAACTGTATCAGTTGAGATTCAATCAGAAATACAGAAACACTGTGCATGGCAGGAAAAAGAAGTTTATTACAAGAATTTGAACTTACACAATTGTGAGAGAAGCTAGGGATGTAAAAGTCCAAAAAAAAAAGGGAGTAGCGATACTAGAGAAAAGTTAACTAGCCAGTCCTGACACAGTTGGATGAGTCAGTTCTTACATGGAAATTTGGAAGCTATGCACATACAGCTGCAGAACAGGGGCAACAAAGGGAGACAGGTATAGAAATATATGGAAGGCTATTGGCTTTTCATGGCTAGTGTCTCTGTGACTTTGCAGCACAGCGAACTACAGCCTAACTGTTTGAAATCACCTGCAGAGCTGCATCTGTCTCCCATAGCCTGACTGATGATGACCATTAGAGGGTAATGGTTGTGCTTTGCTTCCATCTTCCAGAATATTTGCAGTATAACTTTTGGTCAGCTAGAACCTATACACAGACATGGAAGCTGCTTTTAGGAAACAGTTCCCAGCTTAATCAAGTTGATGATAGAACAATTCTTAACCACATTCATTAAAGAAAACGTGGCAATTACAAACAAACATATAATGTAGCAGAATAAAAACTACTGATGAGCTTATTACCAAGATGTAAATGGCATTAACATCTTAGCAGATTCTCACCTTTTATTCTCTGAAAACTTTTCTATTTTGTTATAGAAGATTTAGCATTAGCGATTTGCTTATGATGTACTGCAACACAGTGATTAAAAGCCCACATTTTGGATTGCTCAGCTAGTTTTTTGTTGTTGTTCTTTTTTTTTTTTTTTTGAGACGGAGTCTCGCTCTGTCACCCAGGCTGGAATGCAGTGGCGCGATGTCGGCTCACTGCAAGCTCCGCCTCCCGGGTCCACGCCATTCTCCTGCCTCAGTCTCCCGAGTAGCTGGGACTACAGGCGCCCGCCACCAAGCCCAGCTAATTTTTTGTATTTTTAGTAGAGACAGGGGTTTCACCACGTTAGCCAGGATGGTCTCGAGTTCCTGACCTCGTGATCCGCCTACCTCGGCCTCCCAAAATGCTGGGATTACAGGTGTGAGCCACCGCGCCCGGCCTCAGCTAGATTTAAATTCCAGATTTGTCACTAAGTATATGTATGACCTTTGGACAAAATAACAAACACCTCTTCTCTCTGTTTATTTTATGTAAAATGAGGCTAAAACTAGTACCTACCTGTAATAGCTAGAATATGTTCTTCCAAAGATGTCCATATCTTAATCCCCAGAATATGTTAGGCTTTATTGTAAAGGAGAATTCAGATTGAAGGTATAATTAAGGTTGCTGACCAATTTACCTTGAGAAAGGGAGTTTATCCTGGATTATTCTGGTGGTCCCAATGTAATTAAAAGGGTTCTTAAAAGTGGAAGAGGCAGGAGAGAGAGAACAAGAGATATGGCAGTGTGAGAACTTAACATAACCTTAATAGCTTTGAAGACGGAGCAACGGGCCCACAGGCTGAAGGATGCCAGTTAGAAAGAATGAAAAGGGGAAGAAATGGATTATTTCCTAGAACCTCCAGAAGGAATACAGCCCTGCCAACACCTCGAGTTTAGCCTGGTGAGACCCATTTTGGATTTTTGACCTCCAAAACTGGTAAGAGAAGAAACTTTTGCTTTATTAAACCACTAAGGGTATAATAATTTGTTACAACAGAAATCGGAAGTTAATACACTACCTCATGGGATTGTGGTGAGAATTAAATGGGATGATACATGTAATCATGATTAAAATAGGTCCTGGCACATAGTAGTTCCTCAATAAATGTGATAGTTTGCTATTTCACTATGTATATATGTATCAAAATACCATATTGCACACCCTAATTTATACAATAAAGTTATAATCATTTAATTATATGAGATATGCTGTATATCTATATATAAATATACATATTCCCTGTTGTTAGATAGTTAATCTGTGTTCAATTTCTTCTTACAAAAAAATGCTTAAGCGGGCAAAATCTATGGGGAATTTATCTGTCTCCATGCCTGTTGTAGACTTAGTGGCTAATAAAATATCAGCCACACAGTAAGGGCTCTATAAATAAATATTCATTAAGGAGATAAATAAATGGTCAGACTATTTGTGCCTATATATTTTTTATTCACATTTGTCTTTTGTCTGTAGGCTAGATTCCCAGAAAAGGAATTACTAGATCAAAATGAGCTGAACATTTTCATGCTCTTTATACCTACTGCCAAATGGATTTTCATAAAGGTTATGCCAATTTACACTCCCACAGCATTGTATGAATGTGACTTCGTCATCCTACCCATGCTAACATTGAGTATCCTGCATTTAAAAGATCTCTGATAGCTTTTTGCCAATTTTTATCATTCTTTTTATTATATTTTCTATTATTTTAGTGTGATAAACTTCTTAATGGTTATTTTATTTTTTATTGGTCTTTTTAAATATTTCTTTTGTAAATTCTTTGAGGATTATTTTCAAATTACAAATTATTTTAAACATGTGGAACAAAAGCACAGAAAATAAGTCCTTCTGAACTTATCAGAAAAATTTGACAAATACTAGCAATTTCACAATATTAACTTCATTTATTGACTGATTTGCTTTTGTGATAGAATGTTATAGCTATATTTAAAATGCCTTGTATTCTCCTTTCTCTTTCTCCCCAGAGAGTATTTCTGTTCTGCATATTCTTCTTGTTTATGCTTTTATATTCACACACAACCCACATGTACACACAATTAGTATGTGCGATACTCTTTTTCAAGTTACCTCTTTGTTTGCTTTACCAAAGTGTTAGTATTTTTTATATTAATCTATTAGTTCTTCATGTTACAAGGATTTTAACTCTTTGCTTGTCATATTTGGTGTATTTCCCCAGTTAGTCATTTTAATTATATTTGTTAAACTGATTTTCAACTGACTGCATTTACTTGAAAATCAGCTAGTTCCACTGATTTTTTTGTTTTGTGTAGACTTAAGACTAAAGTTACAAGATTTTTATTCACATATTTGATTTAATAGTAAAGCACAATGTAGTAATCTTTAAAACTTTCTGATTTATTATGTCTAATCTTTTTTACAATGAACTGCGATAAATATAGACTGATAGCAGCTATTAAAAATCTGTTATCTGATTATCTTAAGGTGGAATTTGTAAAACTTAGGATCTCTAAAGGTCTTGTATCTTAATTAATTCTCTCTTTTACAATATTAGCTTATAGTGGAGGCTGAAATGATAGTGGTTTCATTAAAACTTATCAAAAGAAAAAATTCATAGGTAATCTAATATTCATCAAATTTCAAGGAATACTTAGAGAATACATTTTTCTGAGCTGTTAAAATGAAGAAAGTCTAACATGTGCCTTTCAGTGGTAGGTTTTCCTGATCTTCATGGAAAAATGTTAGAATTTACTCAACATGGTTTAAGGGTGTGGTATTTTCATGAAAAATAAAAAATGATTTAATCAAATAGATGTAATTTATAATAAAATGGCATCCTTGTATACACAGACAACAGATTATGAGAAGAAAATGTATTCAGAATTTCTCATTTAAAAATCAAGGACTACAAATCAGATGAAATTATTAAATAATATGTAAGTACTTTCACAAAACCTATAACATTCAGTCAATGCATAAAAATCTAGGAATTGCTTTCTTTTGAGTTTTCTTTACATGCAAGCTACCACAAAAGAGAACCAGAAATGAACCAGTATTTGTTGTGGATGTGTGTGGAGAAAGAGATGATTTTTCCTCTCACAATATCTTAAAATTATGACCATTTGTTGGCCTAAGAGAATAAGTTATAATTAAAAAATCTGTCATGAAAATATGGCCAATGTGCAGTAGCTATGTTTATGTATGTTTAGAAATCAACAGATAGAACTACAAGGGATATATTTCCGTATTTGAAAGTGGCAATTGCTTAATATAAAAGTATTTAAAATTTCTTGAATACATGTACACACAAGTAAAGAAAAAAACTGATGCATCTATTGTTATCTCTTTGACCGTAGATATAATAAAAGCAAAATAAAAATTAAAGGATTTATAGCTAAAAAGTAGGTTTAGCGGATATTACCAAGTGGAAGTGTTTTTATTTAAATATATATAAACGTATAATATATTTCAGCAAAGCAAACAACCAGTACAATTAAGTCTACAGTGCTAAGTATATAATAAATATAAAAAATTAAAATGTGTTTCTGGTAAACTCTCCATTAAGAAAGTACAATCTCTTATCCTATCCACCCTGACTTTAAATTAGTCCCCTTCAGTTTTCTCTCAGCTAGCTCTGCTGGAAACGAGCAAAAAGCACAAATGAAAAGTAGAATTAAATTATATTGCTTTTCTTTAAAAATGACTCATCAGTTTAAAGTACTTGGGCAAATAAAACTGACAAGTGGCTTTCTTCATTGAAGATGCCTAAGAGATGTGAAATGATAATTTGGCTTTTACTCCTCTAGTCATGTAAATAAGAAAGGCCACAGTTTTAAAAGAGATAGCGCACTATTTTGGGAAATAGTTTCAGAAATGAAAACATTAGAAGATAGATTATTTATAAGCTATGGCTTTCCATACTCCAATGTACATATGTATTGGCATTGGGATAACCAGACTTGAATTTGAAAGCCTTATACTGTTACTCAGAAAGCATTCTGCTATTTCATGACAATGTTTTTGGTCTTTTTTCCCTTGTCAGGATTAAAGTATATGGCAAGCTATCTTTAGTAAGCTGACCTAATGGTCTCTTTCATCCACTTCTTCCCAAAAACGCACCCTAATGGAAGGAACCTTCTTAAGTGCCCTGGGAAGAAATCTCCTTGGGAAATTCTTCAGAAGGCTATTTAGAGAACACATGGTGACTGAAATAGTTTCTGAGAAGATGCATTGGCTTTTCTGAGGGAGGGACTGTCTGGGCCTCCCTTGCCAGATTCTTCCGTGGATAGTTCTTTGCTCTCTCTGGTTTTCAGCCTGTTGGAACTTATCTAATTTGTTTACAGAAAGAAGTTTCATATTAAATGCTTATTTATGATATGACATTCAGAAGAAGATGTAAAAGGAAAAAACTGAAAAGAAAGGCCGGGGTCTCTGATTGGAATTCAGAAACTACAGAAAATATAGGAAGTGTAGATTTCAGGTGCTGCCAAACAGACACAAGACAGACACCAGACGAGGTTTCTAAGCCACCTCAAGTTAGCAGCTCTTGAATTCTAGAAAAGTAAAGAAATATTTTAATTTTAACAAATAAATATTTGGGGGTGTATGCAGCCTGTCTGACTGAGATTTGCACAAGGAAATCTGAATTTTTAATTTCCTTAGGCTTACATCATTTTATTTCTAAATATATACACTTTTTGGTCTCTAGCTCATTAGCAAATAAATGCCCCTAAAAACAGAACAGTTCTAAAGATATGGGCTTATGTTCCAAAAATGAGATATTTTCATTTTATTCTTTTTTGCATGGCCACAGGTGGCATCCCTAACTATGGCTAGTCATTTGTGCTGCTACAGCCATGATATTTTAAAAATACACTTATTACATTTTAAAAAGAAACTTAAAAATTGAATCTCTCCTAAAGCTTTCCACAGGCATCCAGTTCTCTAGGTCTTGCAACTAATCATGAAAATAACATGTAAAAAATGAATAAAGCACATAGGCTAATCTGGAAACTTCTATTACCTGTCCCATGTTAGCCTCAATTCCAGAACTGATGATGGAAAATATCTTGTTGATTGAGACTGATAATATCTAATTCAGGTATTTCCATCAGAGAGACAAAGACCCTCCAAGTCAAATATTATCTACATAAAGGAAAGGAGGAGAGGCTCAAACGACAAGCTCAGCTCCTGACTAATTGCCACAATAATACAATGTGCAGCTTTGCTGCCGGAGAGCTAAATTGGCACACTGTACCTTCTTGTTGGAATTAAAAGATGGCTGGGGGAAATACAAGAATACGCTTATAAAAAAAAAAGTTATGAGGTAATCTCGTTATAAGTTTTCCAAACTTCCCTACTGAATGTTTGTTCCAAACTTTATTTAAATAGCATGTTACTGCGATACCTCATTTACATGGTGTGTCAAAGTGTTATAATTTCCACATTTCTAGACTCCCAGGTCCAAGACAGCATTGCATAATGAAGGGAAAGGATACAAGATTTCTAGGAATGAATTTTAGTGTAAATAATAATCAGTTATTCGATCAACATTCCAAGGACAATGAGGAATCTATGATGTATTGTTTATTAGATATTCAATGTTTTTACCCTCTATGGATTGAGGCACTTTCTGTAAATATGGAAAGGGGATTCATTATACTGTAGAGTATTTTCTGAAAATTCTGTTACTTTTTTTTTTTTCATTTGCGTTCTATCACAAAATTCATCTAAGCATAGAAATGGTTGTTTCTCATTGGGGAGTTTATCTGCCAAAATGTTATTGCTATAGGAAATGTATGTCACATTGGATTATCACTTGGCACTGTTCAAGCCAGAACAGTGTGAGCTTTAAACTTGGTTTAAAAAAATCTAATTAGTATCAACTGAAAAAGAAGATCCCTCAAAAAAAATTATTTCTTACTTTTCCTATTATGAAAGGTGATTTGTGATAAAAATTTTTAATCTGTAATCATTTTTGCTATGCACAATCAAATTTGACACTTTTAGAATATATTATTCTTAGTAATAGGCAAATTTCCTTAAAACATGCTTAAAAATGGGGAAAATTAAATGAACAGAAAATATTATTCCTAGTGAAAAGCACCTGTGTGGGCAATAATGAATGAAAATATAAGAATGTAAGGAGTTTATTACTCTATTCAGACAGTTCTCTAGGTAAATTGAGAGATGTTTTTGATATTCAATCAATAATAATTTATTGAGTAACTATTACCTGGCAATTACTGCATTAAATAATAAAAATGAGAAGACTCTATGAAGACTGGATAAAGACTATGAATAAGACTCTATCATTTCACTTAACTGCTTTATGATCCAATCTGCAGGCACATATAAAAAGACTGGCTGTAATCTTCAACAAAAATCAGTAGTAATACACACACAAACACATCCATGTATACATATTTGCACATATATACATATTCATACATACATATGTATGTGTATGTATTTGCACACACAAATTCATGCATATATATTTGCATACAATCATGTGAAAAAGGATGAGATTAAAACACACACACACACATGAAGAGCAAGCTGCTGTTTGGAATCTGACAGACTTGGATGTCACTTGAACTGTGTTGACCCTTGATTCCTTATCAAATGGGTTGACAATATTTCCCTAGAGGGTTTCTGAGAATATTGAAGGAGAGAATAGATGCAAAACATTTAGCTCAGTGCCAGCCATGTAAAAACAATAAGAAAGATATAATTATTATTATATTTCATTTTATTTTGAAAGACTTCTTGGAGGAGGGAGCATATAAACAGACATTGAGATATGAGGATATAAAGAAGTATTATTAGGAAAAGGAAGTAACAGGAGAATAGTATACCATAAGTAGAGAAGGAGAAAGTGATTCCAGAACAGGTATGCACTTCTATCGCCATTAAATAGTGTATGGCCATTTACTATTCCATTTGATAAAAAAGAAAATTCTAAGAGCAAAAAGTGTTTTAAAAAAACATATATATATATATTAAAGTTTTTACATTGAAATAAAGATCTCAGCTTGGATCTACTTAAAACACATTAGAGAAACAAAAAATATAATTAATGAAAAAATATTCAGGAAAATTTACTGAAGATGATGAAACAATAGGAATTTAAGGCATTAGCCATAATTTTAAATATTAAAAATATATTTTGTGATTTAAAATATTGAAAATATTTTGATTTGAATACATCACAAAAGCAATTAAGCTAATTACACACATTTTCTCTTTTTCTCTCTGTTTTATTAATATGTCACATTTCTGCTCATTTATCTTTTTTTTGGATTTTTTTTTTCATAACACAAATCTTATCCTAACGAGAATTTAAAATCGGAAGTCTGTGTGCCATAGAATTTCACCTATATATTATCTTAAAGACATGGGTTTGGGCGGGATCATTCTGAAAAATTTCTACGAAAGTATTTCATACAGTGAGGTTTGAAGGTTTATAAATTCTGCAGTCATGTCATCAGGGTGATATTTTGAGAACAGCAAACACAGTGTGTGTGTGTGTGTGTGTGTGTGTGTGTGTGTGAATCTACTTTGTCATTGATAAAATTAGGTAGCGGCTATTTTACAGACGTATCATAATTGAAAAATAGGACTAGATAAATAAATAATAGGTGATAGAGTAGAGATAGAGATAGGATTGAAAATCCGTCTTGCACAAGCTGCTTGTAGAAAAGCCCTGGCTACTTGGGGTCTCTGAGTGCTTGGATAACTGAATATCACCACTGTCTCTTATAGATCTTTGACCTTCTTAAGTCAAAGTAAGCTAATGGCTTTATACAGTTGTATTATAGGTAATTTTATGAGAGTAGACTTGCACTGGCTTTCATCCTTGAATGAAGTCCCCCTTCATAGCTCTTCACGTTGAATTCTTGCCCTAACATTACCATCTCAGATGCCAGCCCTGCCATGAAGTCTTTGCTGATGCTTCAGACATTTAAGACACCTGTATATTTCCACAGCATTTTGCTTGTATTTTTGAGTGATCTGTCATGTCCTTTTTATAAAAAAAATTTGGATATGTTTCTTTTCTATTCCTTCCCTCCCTAGAAACATTTTGAGGGAAAAATTGCACATTAACAGACTCTTGATAAAACATTTGTTGAGTTGCATTGCATTGACTTGAATTTGTAGACAATTTTTAAGTGGAATGGCTTAACAGAACCTTTCTAAAAATCCATCCATCTGTTCTATTGATAGTTGTTATGTATTATTAGAAAGATTTCTAATTCTAGGTATATGTATGCAAGTATAAATGAACTAATTTTTCATGTATTAGAATTACTAATTTTTCATTAGTTTTTTTAATGTCATTTATCAAACACATTATGGTAAAATTTTCATAATAACAAGTGGTTAGTAGTATTCAGTTGCACTCTTTGCAACTACCATATTTTAAATAGTTTAATGACAGGAAGGGACAAATCTTTCAAGTATTTTTATCAGCTTATCAGTATTTTTATTTGCTTTGAGGTGGAAACACTAAATAATATAAAAATCAATGTATAGGCAATATAAATGTTACCATCATCATTGTTACTGACCAAAGTGTATAATATTTTAAACATAATAGCAATATGCTGAAAATTAAAACAATTTTATTGATTTTTATTTCTAGCTTTTAACGCATCACTGGTCTTCCTTTCACGAGTCAATTTCCTTTACTGCTCTTGCTCATTCAGAAGAAATGTTTACTATCCAAATTCTGTTACCACCACTAATAATTACAATATATGTGAATATCCTGATGTTTAGCCATAATGATACCACTACAGTCAATGCTCATCGAACTACCATTTGTGGGAAACTGCCTTATACTTTGCTTTCCAAAAGCCATTTTTGGTACTGTCCTCTGATTGAGAGTCCATGCTTCACTCAAACAGAAGTCTATCTTGAAATTCTGGTCCATTACATAATTTTCAGAAGCTGGGAGAAAGGCATTTGCATCATTTCTGTTCCCAGATCTGTTCAATATATACTTCCAGTCTGTCATGCCTGAAATTAATTTTTTTTACAATCTGGATCTTTACTATATGCTAAAAATTCAGTACAAAAAAGGACCTCCTTCTGCAGAGAATATGTAAGCCAGAACATCGTGTTCCATCTTTATAATGAAACACATAGTTCCAATCAAAAGGCAAATTTGTTTCAAAATGTTTAAAGAGAATAATGCTTTAAAGGATTTCAAATGGTTACTTTGTAAAAGTGAAAAGATTTCTATTTTGCTGTATATTTTGACCTGGATCATGTAATTTGTATGTAAACTACACAACTTTTTATTTATTTTAAGCTATTTACCCCTTTGTGTTTCATGCTTCTGAGATTGGAAAAAAATTTGTGAATAATATTAGAAATAGTTTCTCTCAAAACACATTCAATTGTATGACCATTAAAAATGTAAATTGTGAGTATTTATCAACAGGTTCTAAGCAAATGATAATATACAATTTAGACTCTTGAGTCAAGAAGCTTATCATTACCACAATTTAAAATTTTGTTTCTCCAAAACTAGAAAATTACTTCTCTTTATTTTGTAAACTTTTCAAAGTAGAATAACCCTAAAAACTAAATTTCAAATATTAGAAAAAGAAAATTTGATAGCATTAAAAACAAAACAAAGAAAAACCCTTTGTTGGATCTTGGGAATATTACTCACCTCTGAAATTATATTCATTCCTCTGTAAAATGGGAATAGGCACATGTGAAGACTAAATGAAGTAATGCATATAATGGCAATAATACAGAACCTGAATTAGATTTCCCTTCTCCTCTAATGTCTCCTCTTCCTTCCCTACGGCTTCACCTTCCCTCCACCTCCCTTCTCTATCTCTTTTTCTCATTTTCTTAGGTTGGGGCAAAAGTATTTCGTTTCTCCTATTTCTTCTTCCTCTTTAATTCCAAAATGAGGCTTTTTTTTTTTAATAGCATTTTACTTAGATCCAAGGTTCAAACTGAGACCTCTATCACATCAAAATAATACTTTTCTTTAACTTTTTAATTTCCCCTGGAAGTTCTATTGATTTTTGCATAATGAACCTGTCATAGACTCATAATGAGATTAAACAAATTTTCAACTTCTGACAAATACTATGTTTCTAAAAACGTTTGCCTTATGCTTTTGGATACTATGTTGTTTGGTACATGGATATTTGTTAATGTTTGGCTTTCATTAACATTTTTAAAAACTAGTAAATAATGGACTAGTTTATGTAGTGATTAATTTCTAATTTGTTTGATATTAATAATACTCATGATGACTTTATACAAAGTTTATTAATAAGTCTTTATCATTCTCTTTTTAACTTTCTGCATTTCATTTGCTCTAGGTTCATGTCTTACATCTAGCTAGCATTTTTTCACTTCAATTTGCGATTTTAACTCATTGTTTACATAGTATTTCCATCTATTTTTATATAAGGAATTCTCGTTCTCATCTAATGAACACTTTTATTATTTAGACTTAACTGATAGTTGCATTTTTACCATAGCTTTGATGTTTACATTGTGTTGAATAATTTAAAAGGCATCGCACAAATATTCTTATTCCACGCTTATATATATTGGTCTAAACTGTCATAGAGTGTAAAAAGTATTCGGCTTTTGCCCAAATCTTCTCCATTCTCTTCTAATTTTTTACTAACTTTTTCTGCATCTTTAACATTAACTTTTTTTTTCTTTTTGTATTTTGATTACTGTTGTTGTTCCCATTTGTTGTTGGAGGTAAGTCTGCTTGAATTGCTTAATCAACCAAAATCCACTTATCTGATATCGATAGGCATCTCAAACTAATCACAAAGGGGCAGTACTTAAATCACTTGGCTGCCTATGACTGAAAATAAAATTCATAGTGATTTAGCTAAACAGAAAGTTTATTTTGTCACTTCACAAAATTCTGCAGGTGAGAAGTCCAGGGCTTTTACAGTAGCTTTTGAAATAATATTTAAGACTTACTCTCCTTAACCTCTTCACTCAGCTGATTTTAATATGAACACTTGCCATTGCACTTGCCATTCCATGCTTGTAAGATGGTTAGCCACCACCAGCTTTGTATCTGAGTTCTGGGGAAGAAGAATACGAAAGCCAAAGACAAAGGCCATGAGCCTCTAATGTCTTCCTTTTAAAAAGCTTTATCCAAAGCCCCATCTGGAAAATTCCAATTATATTTCATTGTGCCAGAACCTTGTCAAATGACTATTTTTATCCACAAGAAAGGATAAGGAATATTATATTTCAACTGGAAGCATTGTTGCCCCATACAAAATTAGGTTTCTATTATAACCATAAAGTTGTAGAGAATAGACATTGCATAGGCAAGTAGCAAAGTCTTCCAAGAGAGCTAATCCTTATGTTAGTGTTATATGATTCTAACCCCCAACCTACCCAACCTTTGGCTACTAATGATTGGTTGGTTGTGTGGTGGACCCTTAACTTTGGGTCAAACAGATTTCTGTGGGTCAATCAGGAATTATGACTCAAAGATGAAATCTGTATTGTGTGTTGAAATTCAGAACCAACACTGGGCACTCAGTGTCTACCATGTGCATACTGAAATAGGGATAGCCTGGGGAGAGAAAAAAAAATAAAATAAAATTGCACTACAGAAGTATTAGTATTAAAATACCATGTAGCCTAAGAAAGATAAAGAACAAATTCCCTTCTTGTTTCTTCGACACATTACCCTTTTTGGCCCAGCTAGTGTGATAGCGATTCTGTTTCTCAATTTAGGCATATAGGATAACATAGCATCTTTCTCTCTCGGTGGTTTTTGTTTAGTTTTGTTTTGTTACTTCTGTTTAGACACAATTCAAACTCTGTGGAAGCAGGCGCACATATTTCTGTTCAACATTGTATTTACTCTGCCTAGCAGAGCATCTAATAGATAAGTATTTGTTTAATAAATGAGGCTTTACGTAAACTAAGGATCTCTAATTCTTTTTTTTTTCTCTTATCTTTGATTTTGTCATTGGTTTCACTGAGAATTCCAGTTTTCTTTCTACAGAAGCATTCCCTTTTAAGAGTTACTTTTGTTTAATGGTTTCTGGACGGTGCCATTAATGATCCTGTAGGAACAGTTTATTTTGGTGTGCAAATTTTCAGAAAGTAAACTCAAATGATAAAATCTTTCTTTTGTGTTCATGTAGGAGGAGATCAATAATTAGTATCTCTCTTCACCAATTGAGAAATAATATGTGGAAAAAGACAGAGATGGCAACCAAAATACCAACTCTTCCTTTATGGAGGAATTGGCTTATATCTGTGTTATAGTGTGCTTCCTAAATGTTGAATTTCAGAATTAGGCATACTCACCCACCCAGCGACTCTGGAACATGAAAAAACGATTGAATTATATTATATTGTCCTTATGAGTTAAAGTTCAAAGAAATTAAAGTAAGCACACTCAGTCAGAAGTACTCTCCCAATAAAAGGTTAATTTTGGCCCTATGCATCCAGCATGTGGCAGGGACTAAATCCATTTATGCAAAATGTCTCATCTTGCAAAAAATTCAATTTGAGCCATCATTAGATTCTTCCATACATTTCTAAATTTGCCTTTATGGCATCTCCATTGTGAAGTCTTTTATAAAGTTCTTCCTTTTCTGCATAGTCTATTTCAAACACCTGAATTCCCATTTTCTCCTTGGTTTTGTGTTTCTGCATTGTAGAATTGAATTGAATGACTTTTGAGTCACAAAGCCCACACTCTTTTTATGATCAAGCATTTCCAGGTTTCCGGCACTATGACTGTTTTCACTGCCTCTTGTTACAGAATTGTTTGGGTCTAAGAAATATACCTATGAAGGAAGTTTTCCTCTTCATACATAATTAACCAATCTGGAACCAATGTGTAATTGTATAGTAGAAGACAATTCTTAAGTCTTATTCAAAAACTATATTTATTTGAGATTACTCCCTTCATCTTCTCATTCCTGGTGCTGAATGCAATATGGATTTTGAGTTAGCTGATCTAGCACTGTCTATACAGGGATAAAGCTTATAATTTAAATTAGAATCTCACTAGGGTACATGAAACTCATTTGTTTCTTTCAGTTTAAAAGAAGTTGTATTGTTCTTAGCCATTGCCATAAAGACTCTTCCAGCTCACCCTCCATGATCCTCTTTCTGTCCCCAGTAAATATTTGCTTCAGCTGCTTCTGCTTGGATGTGAGCTGGGGAATGGAGTGTTACACAAATGGAACTCAGCCCTGTAGAAGAGAAAAGAAGCTCTTCCCTACCCTCCCTCCATATATATAGAATGACAATTTGATTTTTCATGACATTTATGTATTACTGTTTTGCTGTAAGCATTCTGAGACCAGCTCCTCATCATATTCTGGCATTGATTTTATTATAATACCAAACTCTAGGTTTGGTTCAGATGTAAATTTAGTTGCTGTGTCTCTCAAGTCTTTTAAAATCTACTCTCTACTCTTCTTTTTTCCCCCTCCAATTGACCTGTTGAAGAAACTGAATTACTTCTCTTGCAGGATTTCTCACAGTCAGGTTTTTCTTACTGCATTCTTATGGCATATGTTCCTCTGTACCCAGCACACTAAAAATTAGATAGCACAAGCCTGATATGGTTTGGCTGTGTCCCCACCCAAATCTCATCTTGAACCATAGCTCCCATAATACCCATGTGTCGTGGGAGGGACCCAGTGAGAGGCAATTGAATCATGGGGGCAAGTTTTCCCCAAGTATTCTCATGACAGTGAATAAGTGTCACAAGATCTCATGGTTTTATAAATGGCAAAGTTCTCCTGCACTTCTTTCTGCCATCAAGTGAAGAAGGATGTGTTTGCTCCCCCTTCTACCATGATTGTAAGTTTCCAAAGGCCTCCCCAGCCATGCTGAACTGTGAATCAAACCTCTTTCCTTTATAAATTACTCATCCTCCTTTATCAGCAATGTGAGAAGACTAATACAGTACATTGGTATGGTGTAGTGGAGTGCTGCTGTAAAGATAGCCAATAATGTGGAAGTTACTTAGGAAGTGGGTAACAGGCAGAGGTTGGAACAGTTTGGAAGACTCAGAAGAAGATAGGAAAATGTGGGAAGGTTTGGAACTTCCTAGAGACTTGTTGAATGGCTTTGACCAAAATACTGATAGTGATATGGATAGTAAAGTCCAGGCTGAGGTGGTCTCAGATAGAGAGGAGGAACTTGTTGAGAACTGGAGTAAAGATCACTCTTGCTGTGCAAAGAGACTGGCAGCATTTTGCCCCTGCCCTAGAGATCTGTGGAACTTTGAACTTGAGAGAGATGATCTAGGGTATCTGGGGGAAGAAATTTGTAAGTGGCAAAGCATTCAAGAGGAAACACAGCATAAAAGTTTGAAAAATTTGCAACTTGACAATGCAGTGGAAAACAAAAAATGATTTTCTGGGGGGATATTTAGGCCAGCAGCAGAAATTTGCATAAGCAATGAGGAGTCAAATGCGAATTGCCAAGACACAGGGGAAAATGTCTCCAGGGCATGGCAGAGACCTTCACAGCAGCCCGTGCCATCACAGGCCCAGATCCCTAGGAGGAAAAAATGGTCTCCTGGGCTAGGTCCAGGGCTCCCCTGCTGTGTGCAGACTTGGGACTTGGTGACCTGCATCCCATCCACCCCAGCCATGGCTAAAAGGTGCCAATGTACAGCTTAGGCCTTTGCTTCAGAGGATGAAAGCCCCAAGCCTTGGCAGCTTCCATGTGGTGTTGGTCCTGCAGGTGCATAGAAGACAAGAATTAAGGTTTGGGAACCTTTGCCTAGGTTTCAGAGGATGTATGGAAACACCTGGTTGTCCAGGCAGAGGTGTTCTGGAGGGTCAGAGCCCTAAAGGAGAAACTCTGATAGGCTAGTACAGCAGGGAAATGTGAGGTTGGAGCCCCCACACAGAGTCCCCACTGGGGCCCTGCCTAGAAGAGCTGTGAGAAGAGGGCGACTGTCCTCCAGATCCCAGAATGGTAGATCCACTGACAGCTTGTACCGTGTACCTGGAAAAGCCGCAGACACTCAACACCAGCCTGTGAATGCAGTCTGGACAGGGGGCTGTACCCTGTAAAGCCACAGGGTGGAGCTGTCCAAGGCCCTGGGAACTCGTTTCTTACATCAGCTTGACTTGGATGTGAGACATGGAGTCAAAGGATTTCATTTTGGAACTTTAAAGTTTAATGACTGCCCTATTGGATTTTGGACTTGCATGGGGCCTGTAGTCTCTTTGTTTTGACCAATTTTTCCCATTTGGAACTGGTGTATTTACCTAATGTCCGGCCCCGATTGTATCTAGGAAGTAACCAACATTTTTTAAATTTTTTAACTTACAGGTTCGTATGTGGGAGGGACTTGCCTTGTACCAGATAAGACTTTGGACTGTGGGCTTTTGAGTAAATGCTGAAATGAGTTAAGACTTTGAGAGATTGCTGGGAAGGCATGATTGGTTTTGAAATGTGAGGACATGAGATATGGGAGGAGCCAGGGGATGAATAATATGGTTTGGCTGTGTTCCCACCCAAATCTCATCTTGAAATGTAGCTCCCATAAGCCCCACGTGTTGTAGAAGGGACCCAGTGGGAGGTAAGTGATTCATGAGGGTGGTTTCTTCCCATGGTCTTCTTGTGATAGCGAATACATTTCACAAGATCTGATGGTTTTCTAAAGGACAGTTCCCCTTCACTTCTCCTTCCTGTTGTCATGTGAAGGACATGTTTGCTTCCCCTTCCACCGTGATTGTAAGTTTCCTAAGGCCTCCCCAGCCATGCTGAACTGTGAGTCAATTAAACCTTTTTTGTTTATGTTACCTAGTCTCAGGTATGCCTTTGTTAGCAGCATAAGAACAGACTAATAGGTTCAATCAGAGTGAACTTTGTTTTCAACAAGAATTCTCCATAGCTGGTATTGTGTACTTCCTTCATGAGGCATACAATTTCTGGGTATCTCAATGTGTGATGTTGATTAGCACTGGTAATCATTGCCCAGTAATGTAGTTTCATTACGCATTTAAAAAACGGTGATATTCTTCTATGTCTACCATTTTTCCCTCTTTTTTTAAACTCAGAAAATTAATGATCTCCTCCCCATTTTGCATGTTTCTTAATTTTATTTCCTGTTTCATTGAGTGGTTGTTCGAGTCATTGATTTTCACTACTTAGTGATTTTCATTGATGACCTAGATTTTTCTTTAACAAGGTTTAATTGGTTCAGTTTTTGTTTTGCAGCTACTATGCTTTCTTTTCTTCTGTATAAAAGAATACCAGTTGTTTTCAAAATCTACTTTTGTGTGATTGTTCTGTATCAGGAATAGCATAGGCATTTTTTTTCTCCCAAATTTTTTTTCTGGTTCTTTAAAATGTTACGAAGTCAAGTTATTATTATTGTTCTTCCTCTCTTCTTGTGATTCTTTGGCTAATCTCTAGAGATCTAGTCTAATGGTAGACAGATTTGAGATTTTGTGACAAGTGCTAGGTTTATGGCTCTGTTTGGTGTTGGGGAAAATTCCACTTGTGCCATTCATTGAGAAAGAAAAATTTTCAAGATTCAGCTACAAACTCAAGGAATGGCTTAGTGATGTGCCAAAGGAAACTGTCTGTTGTATTTCTGTGATGCTGAAACTTTCATTCTTATGTAAGAGCATTATACCAATAGCAAGATTTTCAACATGAAGTATCACATGGAGTTAGAATTAGGGAGCACGCTATCTTGGGGAGATACTTTCATTCCTCTTCTCATAATCTGCATAGTAAAGAATGCTCTATTTAATAGCAGGGTAGATCTTCCGTATTTGAAAACAAGGAGTATGTCAGCTGGAGATGAGCATTTCACTCCTGCTTTCCTCTTAAATTCTCCAAATTGGGTTTAGGGTTCAGGCGGATTTTTGCATCTGTTTTCTCTTTCTAGCCCTGAAATTATTAGACATACTAGGGGCTGGAATATTCAGGCTGTCCTCAACAAAATATTTCCTATACTGCACACATTAAATTGATTTTACTGAGCCAATTTCTCTGAATTCAAGTTGTATCTGCCGTAGTACCTTTCATTCCTCCCCTTGTTAGAACAACAACTTCTGGCAGCATGCCTCTCCAGAAAGACTGCCTAGGGCCACTTGACAGAAGACACCATTGCTGGGTTTTAACTCATTAGGTGGCAGACTAGAAATTATTGTAAGAATTGAGAATTTATTTGGTTCTGTTGTTCTTTTAAGCAACAGTTGAGGATTGTTTTTCTTTTTAGGATATCTTTTCATGGATATATTACAGAGAAATAAGAAAAGATAAATTTAGTTATATTTGTATCTTCTAAAAAGACCATTATATTTATTTATAAAAATGTATTCATTTATTAATACACATCCATTATAATTACTTTACTTTAACATAAGTATGCAGAATGCCTAGTAGTACAATATTACTTTTTGTATTCTCCACCTTAGTTTGGTAACATGACCCCTTTTTAGTCAATCATACAAGAAAATGACTTTGTCCTGAACCAAGGCAGGCTGCTGCTTTGAGAGGTCCCAAAGAACAGCAGGGGTTTTATAACATCAAGGTAGTTCTTTCTGTGATAAATTTTACCTCTTTTGTTCAGGGCATGCATCAGAATTATCAACAAATAGTTAATTAGAAACAGTGCCTAGAATACAATTTTGAATATCATCCTTATTTTGTACAAAATATGGTTCTGTCATTTCCCACCCAGTTGAACTTGAGATTTTCATTGTGATGTTGAGAAAAAGAAAATTACAAGTAATAAAGTGATCAAAAGGCCATCTTCAGTGTAAGATTAATGCTGAGACTAGTATATTTACCATACAATTGTATAAGTAGAAGGTTTTTTATCTTTCTTCTTCTTTCTTCCTTTTTTGTAAGAAAGGAGTTTTAACTCTACATTTTGTGTTCACTCCTCACTTAAAGTAAAATTGGGTTAGAAAAGAGAAATGTGTGAAAGCTGTGTTCGGAGTTGCTTTGTATAATTAATGAATCATCGTCTCCCTCAAGCAGACAATCAGGAAGTTAACCTTTGCTGACTGTGATTATTAGTCTGAGAACCTCTACATTCTGACTTGCTATTTTCTCATCCTTAAGATTGCAATCTTTACTAGTGTTCATATCATAAATGCTGAACCCAAAGGATTAGGCCCTAACCTAAAGGATTTCAACACCAATCTCTTCCAGAACCGAAGGTCTCTAAAGAGAAATTAGAGCATTCTTTTCCAAATGCTACTAACCTCTGCTGGCTGAGTTACTGGACTAACTTATTAATGTTTAACTTCTCAGTCATAAAATGTTGGTAATAACAATTTTATTTAGTCAAAGTGTCACATGGAATTTTATGGGAATGAACTTATTTTTCAGTGCCAATAACAAAGAAGTCAAATTAGGTAAATTTCTTTATGAGTGAAGAAAACATAATATGTGATTCCCTCTTTTTTTTCCCCCTAGGCTGGAGTGCAGTGGTGGGATCTCACCTCACTGCAACCTCCATCTTCCGGGTTCAAGTGATTCTCATGCCTCAACCTCCCGAGTAGCTGGGATTACAGGTATGTGCTAGTATGTCTGGATAATTTTTGCATTTTTAGTAGAGATGGAGTTTCGCCATATTGGCCAGGCTGCTCTTGAACTCTTGGCCTCAAGTGATCTATATCTACCTGCCTCAGCCTCCCAAAGTGGTGATTCCTAATATTTTTTTTTTTTTTGAGATGGAGTCTCGCTCTTTCGTCCAGGATGGAGTGCAGTGGCACAATCTCAGCTCCCTGTAACCTCCACCTCCCAGGTTCAAGCAATTCTCCTGCCTCAGCCTCCCAAGCAGCTGGGACTACAGGTGCATGCCACTACGCCTAGCTGATTTTTGTATTTTTAGTAGAGACGGGGTTTCACCATGTTAGCCAGGATGGTCTTGATCTCTTGACCTTGTGATCCACCCACCTCAGCCTACCAAAGTGTTGGGACTACAGATGTGAGCCACCATGCCCGGCTAATTCTTAATTTTTAAAACAATAGTATCTCCTTGAGTATCACATCATGTGTGTTGTTTACTAGTTCCAGTAACTTTTCAGCTGCCTTCTCTTTTGTGTTTTGTACTTTTTCTCAATGATTAGAGTTCTCTCACTGTCTTTACTTCACACACACTATTAAATGATTGATGAATATAATAATCTAATCTACAGAATGTCTCTCCAATTACTTTGTCATTTGTTACATTGTCAAATGTGCAATATATTTAATTAGCAAAAATACTACTTCTTTACTGTTATGGATGCCCTTATTTCTTTCTCTCATCTGATTGCTCTGGCTAGGAATTCCAGTAGTATGCTGAATAGAAGTGGTGAAAGAAGATATCCTTGTCTTGTTCCAGATCTCAGTGGGAACGCGTCAACATTTCCCCATTCAGTATAATGTTGGCTGTGTGTCTGTCACAGATAGCTTTTATTACCATGAGGTATGTCCCTTCTATGTCAATCTTGCTGAGGTTTCAATCATAAAGCGATGCTGAATTTTGTCAAATGCTTTTTCTGCATCTATTGAGATAAGCATATGACTTGTGTTTTTAATCCTGTTTATGTGATGTTTCACCCTTATTGACTTGTATCTGTTAAACCATCCCTGCATCCCTGGTATGAAACCCCCTTGATCATGGTGTATTATCATTTTGATATGCTGTTGGATTCAGTTAGCTAGTATTTTGTTGAGGATTTTTGCATCTATGTTCATCAGGAATTGCCAATGATATGATTGCATACCTAGAAAACCATAAAGACTCATCTAAAAAGCTCCTGGATTTGATAAATGAATTCAGTAAAGTTTCACGATACAAAATCAATGTACACAAATCGGTAGCACTGCTATACACCAACAATAACCAAGCTGAGAATCAACAACAGCTGCAAAAAACTAAAATGAAATTGTTAGCAGTATACCTAACCAAGGAGATGAATGATCTCTACAAGGAAAACTATAAAACACTGCTGAAAGAAATCGTAGATGACACAAACAAATGAAAACACCATCTCATGTTCAGGAAGGGGTAGAATCAATATTGTGAAAGTGACCATACTGCCAAAAGCAATCTACAAATTCAATGAAATTCCAATAATACCATCATCATTCTTCACAGAACTAGGAAAAACAATCCTAAAATTCACATGGACCCAAAAAAGAGCCCACATAGCAAAAGCAAGACTCAGCATAAAGACGAAATCTGGAGGCATCACATTACAAAACTTCAAACTATACTACAAGGTCATAGTTACCAAAACAGCATGGTGCTAATATAAAAATAAACAATAGGCCAATGGTACAGAATGGAGAACCCAGAAATATAGCCAAATATTTGAAAAAACAAAAATATAAAATGGGGAAAAAATACCCTATGCAACAAATGATACTGGGATAATTGGCAAGCCACAGGTAAAAGAATGAAGCTGGATCCTCACCTTTATATTTCACCTTATATAAAAATCAACTCAAGATGGATCAAAGACTTAAGTCTAAGACATGAAACCATAAAAATGTTAGGTAAAAACATTAGAAAAACTCTTCTAGACATTGGCTTAGATGAAGACTTCATTGAGCAACAACCCAAAAGCAAATGCAAGAAAAACAAAGATAAATAAATGGGACCTAATTAAACTAAAAAGCTTCTGCACAGCAAAAGAAATAATCAGCAGAGTAATCAGACAATCCACAGAGTGGGAGAAAATATTTGCAAACTATGGATCTGACAAAACTGACATCCAGAATCTACAAGGAACTCAAATCAGAAAGAAAACCCTAAAGAAGCCTATCAAAAAATGGGCAAAGGACATGAATAGACAATTCTCAAAAGAAGATATATGAATGACAAAAAAACCCATATGAAGAAATGCTCAACTTCAGTAATTATCAGGGAAATGCATAGCAAAACCACAATGAGATACCATCTTACTCCTGAAAGGGTGGCCATAATTAAAAAATCAAAAAATAACAGATGTTGGCATGGATGTGGTGAAAAGAGAACACTTTTACACTGCTGGTGGGAATGCAAACTAGTACAACCACTATGGAAAACAGTATAAAGATTCCTTAAAGAACGAAAAGTAGAACTACCATTTGATCCAACAGTCCCACTACTGGGTATCTACTCAGAGGAAAAGAAGTCATTATATGAAAAAGACACTTGCACATGCATGTGTATAGCAGCAGAATTCATAATTGTAAAAATATGGAACCAGCTTAAATGCCCATTGACCAACAAGTGGATAAAGAAAATGTGGTATATATGGACCATGGAATACTACTCAGCTAGAAAAAGGAATGAAATAATGGCATTTGTTACAACCTGGATGGAGTTGGAAATGTTATTTTAAGTGAAGTAACTCAGGAACAGAAAACCAAACATTGTATGTTCTCACTTATTAGTGGGAGCTAAGCTATGAGGACACAAAGGCATAAGAATGATATAATCAGCTTGGGGGACTTAGGGGGAAGGATAGAGGTGGGTGAGGGATAAAAGGCTACACATCGGATACAGTATACACTGCTCTGGTGATGAGTGCACCAAAATCTCAGAAATCACCAATAAATAACCTTCCTATGCAACCACACACCATCTTTTTCACCCAAAATCATTAAAAAAAAAATACTACTAACACTAAATTCAACTTGTTTCATTTGTTGAGATGACATTAAAAACACCCTAACTCTTGACTCCTGTGGTCTTACTCTGTGACTTCAGAGTAACCTCCCACTTGCCTGAACTTTAGCATTTACAAAAGCTTCCTATCTATCTTTTCTGCCGCTATCTTCTTCTACACTACCTGTACCATTTTTTATTACAGTTATCCATTTCAACAACAAAAGTGATTATGTCACTCCCTTCTTTAAAAGCTTTGACTTCCTTTTGCATATTAGTTTTCCTTAGTTTGATGTAGAATCAATCTGCTTCAAACTTTGATTTGGTAGATAGGCAAATAGTCTCATCTGCAGTCTGAGTGATCCTCTTGTACTTTCAACAAGAGAGAAACACAGAACCAGGTAAAATTATGGTTTTGCATCTCTGGCAGGAGCAGAGATTAACACATTTAAATGTCAGCTGCAGTGTTGTCGTTCCAGAAAAGTTGATAAAGACAGATTCAAATAGGAAGCCCAAAAACCAGATAGTTTAGGCTAAAAGCCTCAGATGTCACCACATCTGAGAAAAGATCGTTCAAAGCAGTGTCAAGTCTTAAATGGTTCAGTGGCCAAGGTAACCCATGGCAATGAGTCCAACAGGTAAATCTGTGGGAGCAAATCTGGCGGTATTATCATCTTAAGTCTGCTAGTAACATTTTTATACGATTCAAATGTACTCAGAGGAATAGTAAGCTGACAGAGTATACAAAATGTTTAAAAGACCAATAGTGAGTGTAAAATTGTCTCTTGCATTTGTGTTAAATCAAATTGTATTGCTATAACAAGCAACCCCAAGATCCTAGTGGCTTATAACAGTAAACATGTATTTCTTGCTTATAAGCCTGCAAGTTAGCACTGCTTTACTCTGTATGTCTTCTCATCCCAGGATCCAGGTGGAAAAAGCAGCACCAATCTGGGATATGCTTTTCCCCTGGCAGAACAGAGAAGCACCTATCCAAACCGTGCAAACACATTTAAAGCTTTTGTCCAGTGTATGTCACATCTAAGAGCAAAAGCAAGTCACATGGCTCAGCATGGCAATGGAACAGAAAATAATCTACCTATTGAGAGGCACGGTAAGAGTGGGCATGAATTATACTCTTAGAGGGGAGATAGTGAATAATTCGGAAGAATAACATCTACCATAAATATCAAATATACTATACCCCGGGCTTATTTTCTACCTATCATTCGGAATTAATCATTTTAGTATAGTCAGCCTTACCTTCAGATAATTTGAATATTTGGTATCACAGGAACTCAGGCTGTGTATGATATCAGGTAATCAGCTATAGGAGAATGAATTAAGACTTCTAAGCAATGCGTATTTATTTTGATAATCATTTGTGTGCATTGATTACATCTTTACTTGGATTACTGGAGCATAATCTAAACTTTTCAGACATTAATATACCATTATAAGGCATTTTCTTGTATCTGTTTTGACTATTGCTCTGATTCATGCTTCTTCATTTTTCTGATACTAAAGTGTATTTAAAAACCATGCATCACTCCTCTTTCTCTATATGCAAGGTTGCCAGTGGGTAGACTTGGTGGATACAACACATAATGATCAATATTTTGTTTCTATATAATATTTTAGGAAACTAATTTAGAAAAATAATATTTAAAACATTTCCTTGTATTTCTTTGTTAAATGAATGTCATACTTTAAAGGTATTTTATGCAATGATCTATGTAAACATTATGATAGTAATTTATCATTAATAATATTATGAGCACAGATTTGAGGCAATGCTATTATACCATATCCGAAGTCTCAAAATAAGCACATTACATTTAGATTCAGGGTGGACTGCCAATTTAGACTTAGTGGAAACTCTAAAGATTCTGAAGAATTTAATAAAGTTTCATGGGTATCTATTAGATATTTGACTTTACTTTCAAGTCTAGGCATTCATACAGAATAAATTAAATAGAAATTGGACAATCTGAGCTTCGGATAGTACAATTTTACATGAGACATACCTCTGAGTGGGTTAGAATAAGCCTCTATAATGAGCACATTTGAGCAAAAATATAAGGGATAATTGTTCAATAAAGGACTTGCATAAAATCATGAGAAATGAAATCTTTCTTTTACCCTAATTTGCAATTTGTTTCCTGTAATATTTGTCTCTTTTTTAGTCCTGTTATCATTACTATGCTGATTTTAGAAATCATAAAATAATGATAACATGTACATGAGAAAAACTGCTGTAACAACATTTAGTTCATATATCAGGAAGGTGAAATTTGGAGAAGTGTTTACTTTTCCATTTATAAAGAAGAATCTCAGGATAGAGGTTTTTTTTAGTTAATTTATGTAATCATCTAGTTTGTGGATTATTCGCTTAATTTGCTAATTTCCTACAGACTGAATTAAATCTATTCATTGTGTTGTTAATTGGGCAGAAATATAAAAAGAAGTATTTCATCTATTCGTTTTGCTACAGGATAATTGTGCTATAAAATTTCATAATAAATTCATTATTGGAATTATTGGATGAGATAATATTCCTGTAGAAAGGGAAGATTTCATTTCACTTGATTTCCTTTTGCTGACTCTATGTGTGTCCTCCATGGTAATTTTACTACTTTTTTTTATTGTTTGTTTTCAGGATACATGATAATCTTAACATATATAAGCCTCCAAATTTTGCACTACTTATTACTATTTACTTATGGTATTTTTGGAATGGTGAGAAGACAAGATTTGTGATTAAGTATTAAAAAACATAGTAAATAAATATTTATGAAGTATTTAATAATCAGCAAGATAACGAGTTAAATACAGGACCTATTGATTATGTGACAAATGTAGAAAAAGACACTGGCAGACAGACCACTTATAGACTCTTTAAACTGCCACACCCATCCCTCCCACCCTCACTCCCTTAAAAGGCAAGTTTACTTGCTTGGTCAGTAAAGTACTCTCTGTACTAATGGTAGGGAGGAGAAAATTTAAGTATTTAGCCACCTAAAAAAGATGAAAATAATATCTAGAGAAATACACATATATGTGTGTCTGTATATATAAATACACACACACATACACACACACATATATATATATATACACACATATATATATATAGAGAGAGAGAGTATACACATACAAGGAGTAAAGAAGTTAGAGGAACTTGGCAGAAGAGAGAAAAGAAAATTGAGTATAAAACTCCAGAGCTTGATGGTGGCATATCAAAGGAATACAAGAGCCGGGCTGAAAGATCTACAGGCCAAACCTGGAAGTTTGAGCAACAAATAATTGTATTACCTTTCGCTGCTGTAACAAATTGCCACAAACCAGAAGACCGAACAAAAATTTATTCACTACCAGTTCTGAAGCTTAGCAGTCTGAAATCAAGGGGTTGGTTGGGTAACGTTCTCTTTCAAGGCTCTTGGGGAGAAGACTTTGTGGCTTCTTCCTAGCTTCTGACTGTTGTCAGCCTTCCTTGGCTTGTAGACTAATCATTCCAATCTCAGCCTCTGTCTTTACATGGCATTACATTCTCCCCTATGGATGTGTCAATGTCTATTTCTAAATTTTCTTCTTCTTAAAAGAAAGGACATCAGAAATATTGGATTTAGGGCCCATTCTAATCCAGTATGACCTCACCTTAACTTGATTAAATCTGCAAAGACCCTATTTCCAAATGATGTCACATTCATAGGTTCTGTGTGGACATAAATATTTGGGGGTACTACTTAATTCAGTACAATATTAGGTTACAATCTAAACCATAAAACAGATAGATGTGAATACATACTGATGAAGGCAAATCTTTAAATAAAATAAATATATGAGGGTGAAGGGACACATCTTTCTTACAAAAGAATTCCAAATATACACATGGAGACTACCACTCTTAAAGGTGGAGCTTACTTCCCCAGCGTCTCCCACCACCACAACACTTTGAGTGTTTGCTGAATTTAGTGATTTATACCCAAAGACAAGAGTATGGGAAATGAAAACACGGTAACTTTACAGTATTAAAGCCTAGCCAACATTGCCTTTTTCAAATGATTGAGGTTAACATCGCCCAGTGACAAGTCATGTGACATCACCCAGTGACAAGTCAAGTCACATGCACACCTGATATGATGTGATCAGGAAGGAAATTCACCTGTGGGTTATTCTTCTTTATAATCCTTATAGTCCTTAATCCCAGTCTATGAGGAAAGTGTCAGACAAGCCCACATTGAGGGATATTCTACAAAATACCTGACCCGCGTTGCTCAAAACTGGTAAAACATTAAAAACAAAGAAAGACTGAAAAACGACTAATGAAGACTGAGGAGGAAAACATGATGACTAAAAGCAAAGTAGTACCCTGGAATCAATCATGGAATAGAAAAAGAAAATTCATATGAAAACTGGTGAAATTCAATTGAAGCCTTGAGTTTAGTTAATAGTAAATGTACCAGTGGTGACTTCTTAGTTTCCACAAGTTTACCATGGAAATGTACGACGTTAACGTCCAACAGACTGGATGAGGGGGTCAGGGAAACTCTCTGTATTATCTTTGCACATTTCCAAAATCTAAAATTGTTCCAAAATAAAAAGTTTATTTTAGAAAGCACCTGGCATTGTTCTAAAATAAGAAAAATATAGATAATGATTTGACATGCGAGACTTTGGGGAAAGACCTGGGCAAAGAAGTGTAAAGAAATTTGATAGTGTTGATACAGCATACTGTGGCTTGTTGCCTTCTTAAGAGATTGTGGACATTAATTTATCTTTAAAATTTTTTTTTGGATTTATGTTCTTTTCAATGTAATTATTATTATTTTTTGAGATGGAGTCTCACTCTGTCACCCAGGCTGGAGTGCAGTGACATGATCTCAGCACACTGCAACCTCTGCCTCCTGGGTTCAAATGATTCTTCTGCCTCAGCCTCTTGAGTGTCTGAGATCACAGGTGCGTGCCACCACGTGTGGCTAATTTTTGTATTTTTTGTAGAGATGGGGCTTCACCATATTTGCCAGGCTGGTCTCAAACTCCTGATCTCAAGTGATCCACCCACCTCGACCTACCAAAGTGCTGGGATTACAGGTGTGAGCCACTGCACCCAGCCTCAATGTAATTCTGTACTGAGATTGACCTTAAGGTGGAAGACAAAAGGCTCAGTTTTACTTAGGTTGTATATACAAAATTTAAAAGCAATCCGTATCTTTCATTGTATAGTTATAAGTATTGAAGAAATGGAAGCTCTCTTGTAGAAGAGTTTAAACTAAACTAGAAACACAATAAAAATTCAGAACACTATAAAATTTCCATCTGCCTTTTCTTTGTTTAATAATATGACATTCTATCTTCTATTTAATATTCTAACCTCTCCAAATAAAGATTCTTCCTGATTCCTCTGCATCTTTCTCCAGAACCCTGCTTTGTTTAAAAGAGGTATACAAATATTGACTATCAGATTTATGACAATCCAGTATGACTATGGCTATGACTCTCAAACTTAAAAAGTGTAACCCTAGTGAGTTCTGTATTTTGATGTTAATTAAATTCCTCTTTTTCAGTCACCTGATATTCAGTTATCTGTAATTCTTTTGATTCTCAGGCATCCAAAATTGTCAGGTGGCGTGAACTCTCTGAAACCAAATTATAGGCAAATCCAGTCAGTATTAGTAGCTAACTACCTATGAAAAGTTTTGAAGTGGAATTTGCTTTTTTAAAAATAAAATGTACCTTTAGTTCTTGAATTAAATCCTATTTTGAAAAACTTTACAATGAATGAAAAGTAAAGCTTTCCTTTTCAACCAGTTTTCCCTAGCCTACTACTGCCTAATTTTAAACCTTGTTTGTGAACACGTTTGTATGAATGTTAGTTAGAGATGACTGTTTTACCTAAAGTGCTTACTTAAATATTGAAAAGGTTTTCAAAAATACACTATAAAAGTAAATTGGGAAACAAATTTAGCTTTTAGGAGGAGAAGAGAAGAATATGTGAGAACTCTTTTAATTAATACTAATATGTTCATGGCTGAATTTTCAATGTATACTTTAATTAAAACTCAATGCAAGTATATTTTAAGATATATATATAGTATATAATATAAAGCCATATTTGTACAGATAGATTGGATAGAAAATGTTTAAATGTTGTTATAATTTACAAAATCTTTAGATGCATAGATAAGTAATAGAAATAATAGTTATCTTCAGGAAATTTTAGTCTTGGGTATTTAAATTATCATCACACTTTTGCCATCATCATTTAGAATTTTAGTCTACAAACAATTAAAGATCTATGAATGAAACATATAACCAAGTGTATAATTGCACTTGTGGTGGAATATAAATTATCAGTGGAAATTTAGTGTTCTGATGAATCCCTGGGTGGGGGAAACAAAGGAGATAAATAAATGGTGATAGAGGAAAAGGTAATCATGGGAAGGAGGAGTAAACTAATAAGTTGGTTTTCTGTACATATAAATCTCTGTGAAGGATGAGGTAGGGCCATGATTTTGGAGAGAGTAGGGGAGGCAGAAATAGATCGAGATAAAAACGTGAGCATAAGAGAAATAAAAGGGTACTGGGAATTTAAAAAGCAGAAAGAAGTGAAGAGCCACTTGAAGTAAGAACCATTCCAAAAGAATCACTGTCTTGAGTAATCAGTTTAAGATAACATCAGTACAGTTTTATTTAACCTTTAGTTAAAAGTCATTTTCTACCACAGAACCATTTTTTGCTGGTCCCATGGGTTATCTTCTCAGATTTAATGGAATTTCTGTGTGAAATGTATGTACAACCTGTAGACTAATTTCTATGGTTACATTTCAGTGAAGATTAAATGTTTAGTTTTATCAATAATATTTGTAACCATTTTGAGAAGAAAGACCCCATTTATTTTATTATTTTTGTTTCTCGTTTAAACAATTCATAGATCCTTCATAATAATTCATGTTTCTATGGAGACATTATGATGGTTTTCAGATCTTCACTGAATCATTTACTGGTATTCTGTTAGTTGTCAGGAGAGTTTTAAAAGGTATATAATTAATTTAATCCCCTTTAGTTACTATAACTTCAACAGGCTTTTAAAAAATGTTATGATTTAAAATGATGCTGTGATGGAAAGAATCATCAAGATTGGCTGAGGATTGGCAAAATAAGTAAGATTTTATTTAAACAACTGAAAATTGTTATCATCCTTTACTATTTAGCAACAAAATGGGATATTTACTAAACATCAGTCTGACTAATTTCAGTATCATCGAATATTGATATTTAATAATTAATTGAAATTCCTTAAAATAATGTCTGTCTGAATTAGAAAATGAAATATATATATTTAATCTTATTAATTTTGATATGATCAAATAATTAAGTTTTCTAAATTGATTCTTAAAGAATCATCTTTAATAAGAATGAATAAAGTTATTTGTAAATGAATAGAAACACTTTTGAAGTTAATAGTCCTAAAAATAGTAAGTTTTCCTAGATGTTACAACTGTCTTTTGTAATTTAATGATCAAATTATTAATTTACTCAAACTATTTTTCCAACAAAATTAAAGGTAAACCTAAGCTTCTGGTTCAAATTGATCTAGTAAGTTCAAATCTGTCTGTATTTTCTTTGCCTCAAATTCTCCTTGAATTGACAGAAATGGTGAATTAAAATGAAAGAGAACATGATACTATGGAAAGCAAAAATAAAGTGTACCATTAGTGAATCAAAATTTTATAAACATTTGGGACTACTAGATGGGGGAGGGTGGCAAGCGGGCAGGGGTACTGTTAGGTACCAGGCTTACTGCCTGGGTGACAGGATCATTGGGACTCCAAGCCTCAGCATCACACAATATACCCAGGTGATAAATCTGAACATGTACCCTTTAATCTATAATAAAAGTTGAAATTTCTGAAATAAATAAGTTAATAAATAATAAAAACTTGTGAGAATAGCACAAATGAAATATGATTGGTAGGGAAATAAAAGAAGATGAAATTTAGCAAAAGTCACAAGAGAACTCGAAGGTGAATCAACAAATAAAGAAGGCAGGGATAGGCGAGGGGGCAATCCTGGGTCATTTTTTAGAAAGCTGTCTTCCAAAGAGTTGGGACAGTAGAACTCTTCCGTTCTACACAGGTGTAAATAGAGCTATGGTTTGGTAGCAAAGGCTTTTGTTCCAGGGCTTAAGCCCAAGGACTATTCTCAAAATGAAGTGCAAGTGGGTGATCTTTATAACAAAGTTATCTTTGTGAAGATGCCGGGGTCTGACAGACAAGTAGAGCACATCTTAACATGATTTTAGCCACACACACACACATACACACACACACACACATGCACACGCACACCCCACACAAAATAAGTTTAAAATAAAAGGCAGAAGAGCACTTCTTTTGGTAGTAAAACGCACTGGACTACAGCCTGTAGGAGGCTCCTACTCTGAAACGTGCAATTTTTCCCAGGGGCACTTCAAAGAGACTGGCTGTGAAAACATTCCCCTGACTTCCCCCACTTACACAGAACCTTCAGTCAGCCTTCTCTTTCAGGTGAGAGGCCTCATGGGGAAACGGTAGTGAACAAAAGCAAACAGAATATGTGTCAGCTACCTGTGCTATTCAATATAATTCATCATTTATAAATGTGACTACACATCCAAGAATCTTGAGAAAGTTGAGGCAAACCAACCATATGAAAGACAAAGTCTAACATGAACAACAAAACAAACCTATCCATTTGTCATTAGGGCTAAGGGAAGTGTTGTAAAAGACTTTTCAGCAGCGGGGAGAGAGATTTGATATTATTTGAACCTTTTTGGAAGATTATTTGACTGCAATTGTGAAAATTAATTTCAGAGGAGCTAGACTATAAGAAACCATTGAGAAAGTGTTTCAATGATTCAAAGGGTTTAATGATGATTGGAGAAGTGTGCTGAAAGGACATTCATGAATATAAGGGGAGTTCAAGAGGTAAACTTGGTGTGGATTAGAAGCGGGAGTGACAGAAAATCAGGAATCAAAGTGACCTACATTTTTGACTTATCCTTTCACCATCATTCTTCTCATTTTGGAGGTCAGTGGCTTATTTTCTGACTTCCTGAGCCAAGTTATTTAGCAGGTGACCTTGTCCAATATGCTTTCTGCTGAAGCTGTGAGCAATGTACTAATGTAAAGATGGTCTTAGGTGTGTTAAATTCGCAAGTATCTGGTTTTGGCACCATGTAATGTCCAGTAGACCAGTTTGCATTAAGTGTCTGGATATAGTGTTCCCAGATCCCTTCATAAAGGAAGAATAACTGTAAAGTACAATCATAATAAAAATCAAAGAAAAATGTGACTTTGTAATAGAATAATTTTGACAAGGTTTGAGACTGTTAATTTTATATACACGTGCTTATAAGTATTTATATATATGGATCAATATATATGTAATATATAATGAATATGTATTATAAAGAAATATTTAACATCTGTCTATAATTGCTGGAAAGATCTAATGTTTTGTATTTTAGAAAGCATAAGATCCATTGTGAAATACTTTGGAATATTAGTATGGATAGTTGTAATTAAGATTTTTATCAAATAGAGTTATTGTTTAGGCATATAATAAGACACACAATATCAACCCAAGTCTGTGAAATTCCAATCTATGGAAATGAGTTGTACAGTGTTTGGTTTTTCACTACACCATCTTTTTGGGTGTAATGCAAAACCAAATACTGTATATATGTATGTCTTGCTGAATAGATTGCTTTGTGCCTCTCTCTCTTTTCTAAAGCTTCATAGACTGTTGGTGTAAAAGGACCCCAATGCCATTAATATAGAAAGCCTTACTCTTTCTTGCCTCCATTTCAATCTAATACAGGACCCAATCCCCTGAAATATTTCCTCAGTTGCATCTTGACATTCCCAAAGGCTGTTTCCTGGGTTACAAAATAAAACAATATACTCTCATAAATGCTTTGTGTGATATAAAATTAAAACCGTAGTTTTTAGTCCAGTTTAATTTTAGTTTATCACATATGTTCAAATATATGTGAATCCTTACCTGGAATAACACTGATTATTTTTTCAGGGAGAAAAAAAAAACTACTTTGTCATTGATTGTGTTTAAGGACCCTGAGAAGTATGTTGAGTTCCCTGGCATTCTTAAAGGCAAGAGGGCAAGCAGTTTTATAAAGGTATTCCAAAAAATACTTTATAAAATCTGAAACTTCATGTTAATTTCAGTTTCAACAAAGTAGTTCACATTATGACTTCCCTAAATCTTAAACTAGATCTCGACAAGAAATTAGTTATAACAAAAAGTTAAAGAAAATGTTTTAAAGCTGCATTTTGTCCTGTCTCTTAATATTTGATAATTAAAATATGTCAAATTTGCATAATATCCCTAACTTTGTCTCAGCATATTCACATCTATTCATCCATCGTTTCTCCAACAGCACCTTTGAAAGACACAGCTAGAATCATGATCCCATTTGATTCAGGAGATAATTGAGTCAAAAAGAGATAAAATGATTTTCCAAAAAACACGGGGCTAGTGAATACTAGCACCACAGCTAGGAAGCTAGGGTTATGGTGTATAAACCTCATTTATTTCATTTAGAAATGAACAAAATGAATTTTAAGTCACATATAAAGGATAGAAAAGGCTACAGCAATGGTGTGATTTCAGGAACTTAAATATTTTCTCAACAACCTTCCACAGAGCCTGAACTCCTCACAGTTTCAAGTCAGGCAGTATCCCCAGAAAGTCCCTAGTTGAATGCAAATACACAGTTTTTGATTTACCCAAAATCAATGTACACAATACCTTCTTTCCTGCCACACTTTCCCCACACACCAGTGCCTTGCAGCTGCTGAAATGGGAACCACAATGAAGACGAATGGAACTTTTTAGATTCTGTGGTGCAAAAAGTTAAGAAGAAGAAAGCTGTGTAAATCACGAGCATTATAGATAAAAAGACTCAGAGGCAAACATCTAAATTGGTATGATCTTCTTATGTGCTAACTGAAAATAAATCTTTATATATTATCTGAATCTTTTTTACATCAATGTATTATGTTATGTTAAAGTTCTACAAGTTCATGATTTATTTAGGTAGCAACTATTTCAATCACTCTCAACCTTTGGGAGTTTAACGGATTAAGAATCATTCACACTTTCATGAATTAGTGGAAATTAGTACTCTCAGATTGTTTCCTATTAACAACATTCTAGGAGTCTGACATTTCGGACTTTGGAGAGTAGGGAAAGGGGCAGCTTGGAGGGGAGAAGGGGCACTAAACACTAAGTATAGTTTGGTTTGTTTTTACTTATTTTCTGTGAACTTAGAAATATGGCAACAGTTTATAAGATGATTTCTACAAAAAATTCTCTAAAGAAACTATCTTGATAGGATTGTTATTTGCTCACATGCTACATAGGATGCATAAAGTATTGACATCCTTATTACATTATAGCCCACAAGACTGAGAACTCCAGCAAACTTGTAATAATAGATGAGAATGCAAAATCTAGAAATTAGACACTTTCTAAAAATCTTAAATGTTCAGGGTCACTAAACTGTGGACTCCTGGGGACTTTAGGAGTAGAACCTAGAAAAATGTACTAGAATATGTACTAGAATAATACAAAGAGGTGTGGAAGGCAATAGAGCAAAAATATATTGTTCGTCTCTATTTATATAGGGCCAGTTTTGACAAAGACTAATTTTCACGACAAAATAGACATAAAAGATATTAAGCATTATTTCTAGCCTCCATTTTCAATTTTGATTTCGTGAGGAAATTCAGGACACACGCTCAATGAAAGTGCCATCTTTATTTCAAGGAAACATGTAAACAATGTGAGAAACCTCACAAACATTACACCACAAAAGAGTGAAACACAGCTCTGTCAGTTTCATTTCGAGATTCTCCTTGAGGGAAGGAGGGAGAGAGAGAGAATAAGAAAGACAGAAAGAAAAAATGAGAGCTAGATGAGACAAGAACAAACCTCAATTTGTCTAAACATCACATGAAAAGAAAACATTAAAAAGCTTGCCTGCATTTTTACAATGAAAACATGCATCCCACATTCAGTTGTCCTGATTAACTCCAGTAAAATCTTGGTCTGACATTGCCTGTTACCCAGCATACACTTAAGCTACCTTAACTTGTTGTTTATGTATTTAATTCTAACTACCTTTAATTATGACTCAAATATTTGGAATAAAAAACAAGAGGGTTGATCTTCTAAAAAAAAAAAAAGTACTTCTTCCAGAAGCAAATATATGAGCTTTATCTTTACTGCTATAACCATTATATATAAAATAGTAGATGGTTGTCTGTATTTAAGTGAGTTTGATAGGAAATATCTTTAACTTTTGGGGGTCATGGCTATAATATATCTAATTATTTTGTAAAGAGTAGACAAAAGGATTAGATTATTAATGTAAGAAATATATTTTCAATCCTAATTACAATTTCAACTGGATGTATGTCATTTGGCCACTTCCAAAGGTAACTATCTAATACAACTTCTTGGCAGATATGTGGATCTGCAAAATCTAGAAATGCTGAGGACAAGATTTCCCATAATATTCAATGTGCTGCAAGTGCATTTTCTTACTAGAACTTTTCCTAACTTAACTGCTTGGGTTGATAGCTTAGATGTCCAAAATTACAATTGATACTAGAGACACAATATCAGAGATTCTTTCTCCACTCTGCCTTACTGTTTCCATTTTAAAAATAGTTGTATTACATTTCTGCTAATAAAAGCCCTTTCTAAGGATTCTATATCATTCTTTTGCAAGGCACATTCACATCCTTCAATGAAAGTTGCTATTATCAGAGCAATGTAGTCTTACTATTTACTTATTACAACAGCCCTCATGACTGCTTACCCAGGCAAACACTAGAAATATCTAACTCATTACCACCACATAAAATAGCATGGGGTATTTTCAGAATGAAAGGGATCAGAGCATGACAAATTCTAAAGCTGTTTGTGTCCCTGTTTCTAAAGAAAAGGATGGCTATTAAACAAGCACTGGTAACTTTAACTGTCAAACAAAGAGGATAGATTAGACTCTCAGTGAAAATAGTGCCCAGCCAAAATCTTGTTTGAAATACCTGTTAGTTTATTACCTTTTTTTTTTTCCTTCATTTACGGTCTCAACGTCGATGGATGTTTTTGGGCCATCTGATGAATGAAAACTGACCCAGATGGAGTCAGAAATCAAAAATGCCTATTGACTTATTCAGCTGGAAGTTGATCCTGGTTGCTATTTAAATCTACTGCTCAAGTGTCAGCATACAGGCTACATTCCTTATCATGGTTCAGGGGGCAGATATTTGGGTCAAAATATTTCTACTCACTCTGTAGCTAACGTGGGCTTTACAATGTTTACAAACAGCTGTTACAATAACCCAAAGATCCGAAGAAAAATGTGACACATTCAAGAATCTGACAGTTAAAAGCCAAGCATTTGTTCAGATAGCACCTTGTGGTTTGAGGTAATAAGACCCATGATCTTAATAGTATTTGTCACATTCAAGCAGCTGTATCCATGAGAGTAGAAGTGACTACCCTCTTACACACCCAGTTACTACTTTGAACCCAGGTCTATATTTTGGCTGCCTTGGCAACAGCACAGCAATAACAACTGGTGCCATAATGGCGATGTCAATCCAAGGACATTTTTGGAGAAAGCAGAGGCCCTGACTTTCGACATAGAGAGGCAGAAAGAGCATATAAAATAAACTGAGAAGTTGGTGTCCATAGCACTGCTCATACACTGAGACTCTAGGATATTTATTGTAATAGCAATGTTTTAACAAGCCCAATAATTTTCTAATGGCTGGTTGTTCTTTTGTCAAAAAAACAAAAAGCCAGAAAACATTTCAGGGAAATGGGTCTCTGCAAGCAGGAGTCTACTTTTTTTCTGTTTTTGTCTGAAATGAAACTATGAAGGATAAGCTATGCATTACCTTTGACCATATTAATCAATGTAGGTTTTCACACAATCATTAAGATGAAAGGGTTTGTAAACAACAATGAAAAGAGACAAAATTCATTGCTCAGCCTTCCCATGGAGAGTCTCTTATAATTGGTCACTATTACCTCTCCTTCTGGTCACATAGTCAAAATACATTTACATTTCCCTATCCTCAGGACATGAAACACACTTCGTGTCCTCGTTACTTGCTTTGGTTAATGAAATGTGAGGATAAGTGACAGGTGTCTCTTCAAGATGGAATATTTAAAAGGAAATTCGGTTTGCTATTGTTCCCTGACACTGTCAAGGCAACCAGCAGCATTCCAGATGATAGAAGCTTCATCAACCTGGAGTGAGAAGATGTAGAGCTGAGTTCCCAGCTGTCCTGGGATGAACACCTAATATGATCAAGAAATATACATTTGTTGCACTTATCTACTGCAGTTTTGGAGGTGTTATCTCAGTATAACCTAGTCTATCCTGATTACACTGAGTGCATAATTTTTAGAAATCCAAAGAATGCCTTTCCTTAACTTTTCACAGAATCAGATGCTACAAAGAAGATAATGCTTCAAATCTCTTCACCAGAAAGAGACAGACTTTTTTCTGGACTGGCTAGAGAGAAAGTGTAGAATCATGAATTTATGGTTAAACTATGTTCTTCAGACAGAAACTCACATTCCCACTTTGACTAATTCAGATGAACTGTTTTACTGCCTGAGCTACTCAGAAAAATTGCTTTAATTTATTGTCTTGTAAAACAAACCAAAGTTTTATAAAATAATATTCAGACCCTTTTCATTTTCTTTTGTTTTTGTGTGTGTGTGTGTGTTTGTGTGTGTGTGTGTGTGTGTGTGTACCTTCACATCCCCTCTCTTTTCCCTACAGTCACTTTCTCTCCACTTTACTTACGTGGTATTCTCCTGTCTGACAACAAGAGAAAGTGATTATTACTACTTTATATAACAGATTCTGGCAAAGTAATTGTGCTTCTGTTTCCACGGTAATTTAGGCTGTTTCTGCTGTAAATGGAAAGCAAAGTTACATGTCAGCCTTATGGAATCTTTGCTAGTGATATCAGTTCACTTAGGTATTTCTAGACTCCAAAGACCACCTGGACCATTTGTAATATAGGTGAAATAGAGGACATGTAACTTTAAAGCAGTCCTACTGTGTTTCTCTGCTTTTTTTCTGAGATCAACCCAGAACAATTCATGTGATGTTTCTGTGAGCATAGTTAAATGCATAGAAAACACAGTATATGTGTATATGTGTATGCATGCATGCATGATCATATGTTTAAGGTAGAAAAATACACTTTAATCAGCTAGATATGATCATTTATCCATTTTTAAATTATGATGAATAATGTAATTATATTTGTTCATACATTCTCCAGAATTAACCACAATAAAAGTCATACACAGACGTATTTGGTAGAAGACCATGAGGACTTCCAGAAAAATCCAAGAGGCAAAGTGTATTCTTTATGTTACTAATCAGAAGTAAATTCTTTGTCTCAAGCCACAGAGTTGTTTTTTTTTTTTAAACTTTATGAAGCATTATGGTATGGTGTAATTTTTTCAAAAAGATTTCTTTATTTGCAGAATATCATATTTTTCTGTAAAATAATGGTTTTATACAAGATTTAATATTTGTATTTGCTTCTATATCATATATATCAATATAGGGTGTTTCCAAAGATATTCATAAGGAAACAAACATGTATTATTCCACAGGATTAAAATGAATGTCTAGAAATAAGCTAATATCTCCTAAAATTAAACATGTATATTAATTTGAAAAGTATTTTACTTGGATAATTTATTATCTATTTATTACAACAATTAACATAAATTTATCAATTTAAAATAATTTAAATTCATTTTTCACTATCAAATATTGACAGAAAAATTCAGTAATGATTTTTTTTAAAAACTCCCCTATTGCCCAAACCTGTATATTTTTAAAATTTATTTGACCATAACAATATCATAAATTTAAGTATTATTTGAATGGACCACATTCCATATTCACATTTTATTCTCTGTGAATCCATGGCTTATAATGGTATGTATATATGAATTAAGGAGAATTTGTTAATAAAATAATAATTTTGATACCATTTTAGACCTCATGATAGTTACGGTTCTCAACAGGGGATTTTTAAAAGAAAACTCCCCTACCAGAGTTACCCACATGCCCACCTGCATCTTTTACACATGAAAATCCACTTCATTGTTCAGAGTCTTTATTAAGAAGACTGTTGACTTCAATGCTAAAAATATCCTAAAGGATTTCTGATTGTTCCAGGAAATTCCTGAGCAATCATTTTTCTTGTGATTAAACTGGTCAAGTGCCTCTAGTAGTCCAGGTCGAGGTAGGCATAGGTTGGGAATGTTACATTTTCTGAGCACCCATTATGGGTTCAAAACCCTTTTGGCCCTTTACATATAATATTTAGTATTCATAATCAGTCCATGATGAAGCAATTATCCCCTGATTCCGGAGGAGGGGCTGAAGCTCAGGGAGGTGGGTAATGTGACAATGTCCATATACCTGGTAAGAAATAGAGTAAGAATTTATAATTTAAGTCTGTTTAGCTTTGATATCGACATTATTCCATTATCTCATGATGTTTCCCAGAGGGTACAATTGCTGCTTCACTAATTTAATATTTATTTTCAAAATAATTGTCTACAGGTAGTTGACCAATTATTTTCCTCCTGTGAAATTAAAATATACAGGAGATGTATGGTTCAAATTATCTATCCATTTAAATTCATCAAGCATTTGACACAATAAACTAAAAAGTGCCGAGGAGAACTTTATTAAGGGAGCAAAAATGTATAAGAAACGGCTCTACATTTTGAACAGCTGCACTTGACTTATATACTATTTAAGGAGTTTGAACTGATTCTCAGAACTAAATGTGTTTATTCCCTGGTTTTTTTTCCACACCCTTTTCTTTTCTTACTTTTTAAAGTGGCTTGATGTGTTAGAGATGAAGCAGGTCCTTGACTCCTACCCATTTATCCAATATTTGGAAAAATCTGAGTTAGAACTATAATTTATTCTCTCCCTGTCAGCCAAAATGAAACCATAAATATAAGGGCATTTTATCTACTGTCTATAGAGTCTGCTGCTTTGATCCTGCCTCCTTCTCAAATCAAATTCCGGAAATATTTCTAATTCTAGCCTTATGATTCTCAGAGGGTGCTGTGCTTTTTAATTTCAAACTTATATAAAATCTTTTGGTATTTTTCCTCTCATGTTTATAATTTTGACTTTGATTTTTGCATTCACATTTTCTGAATTTTACAGTAAGACCTTTTTACCATACCTTGTTCCTCTTTTAAGGTTTGTTGCAAAATTCTAATTAACAGATTGAACAACAAAAGAACCCACCGAACACCCACTAGATTTTTTTTTGGAGGAGGGGAAACATTCTATAAAAAACACTGAACACTTTAAGACACACACTGATGAACACCTACTTCTTAATGAAATTCATCACCACCTAAATTCAGTTCCTTCTTTCCCACATCATTGCTTCAAACCCCTACACACAAACACCCTTGTAAGACCAGTTTTAATAAGCATATACACCATAATATACATTTTCAAAAAAGCATTTGTAAAACTGGAAATCTTGATTTGTATTTCTCATAGAGGAGATAGTAATTTCTCCGATGTTTGATTTCCATTCTGTTGTGTCAACGAGACGATTTACTCTGCTTGTGCCATCATAATTCAAAAACCATTTTTAAAATTATTATTTTTTTCTTAAAATTGGAAAGATATAATTTACCAAATTTTTTTGTTGTAGACGTTTTTAAGAAACATTTTTAAAAGCAAATTAATAATGAAGAGAGGGAAGCTGAAAGCATACTAAAGAAAGATTTATGATGGTCAATAGAGAAGAGTAACGTTGAGTGGAGTTTTTTTGTTTCGCATAAAATATATGACAGGTAGTGTGCAGCCATTTTGTAGCTTAACTCCCAGAAGACATCATTTTGGGTTATACTTAGTATAGGTGTAAGCATATATAGTATAGGTGAAAGGATGAAGAAACACTTGCTTATACATTATTTCTTAAGTTTCAAAGGGAAAAAAAAGCATAACAATTTTTACATATGCAAGGTTTAGTCCATAAAGAGAATAGGAATATCTTATCTTTTATTCAGCTAACAGGTTTTAGCAGTTTTCTGAATACTTATGAGTAGCTCAGAAATTCATATAAGTTCATGTAATTCACACAGCATCTGTTGTGAAAAAAATAAAGTGATAATTTACATCCAATTAAAATATTTTTCATTAGATAAAATGCTTTAATAAACCAACAAATTTATGTAAGAAAACATTATTCATTGAGAATAAAACAAATCTTTCTATAGAGTATGCAAAAAATCCAAGATTGGTCAACTAGAAAAGGTGTGAGTCAGTCATTTATGTAAAATTTTAATACGTTGAGTACTTTTTTTAAAAAACTGTGTGTCCTTATTGTCTTCCAATTTGTATAAGTTATTTAAAAGCATATTTGCTCATTGGATGCATTCTTATTAAACTGCTAAAATATTATATCTATCAAACCCCTTGTATCTACTATAGAAGTACAAATTTCAGGAATGCTTCTTACACACAATCACCTTTCTGTCTTTTAAAAGCTTGCCAGCTGTACTACATAGGAATATATGCAAGCATGGTTTAAAAACAAGTTAAAAGTTTTTTTTTTTCATTTCTTTTTCTGATATAAGGATTCTTTACCTTTAAAAATAGGCTTATATTCAATTTGGCAGGAAATTATGCAAATACATTCTGTAAGGGCAGATTCCAATGGTACAACATGAAATAAACTTAAGAAAAAGGGGGAGTGAAGTAAAGAGAAAGTTGGTGGGTCTTGCTATTTTTTTGTACTTTAAATATTTTTAGGCCTCTTCACCACTGCTGTTGGGTCATTTCTCTTAGCTATACTAAAGAGCCTTTGTCAGTCTGGAGGAGGCAGCCATGTGTCCATGAATGCTTATTTAGTACGGTGAGGACAGATGGCCTGGAATTGCTGAAGAAGACCTTAAGATATATTTAAAAGAGGAAAGGGAAAGAAACAATAAGGGAGGAAATAAATTAGAGAAGAGGCAAATGTGTGGCAAAGAAAAGTACACACACACATAAACACACACACATGCAAGCCACATGCACACAAATGCAGACAGACTATAAAGTGGTAAGTAGGACCTGGACCTGTTTTTTTAAAGATTCGTCTTTTCTGTAGAAATTTTGGTTTATATTATTGTTGATTTGTTGTCTTTTTACCAGAAATCTGACAATAACCATCACCACCGTTCTGAGCTTAATCTGTTCATTGATGTGTAGTATACCTTTTACTTTTTATAGTATCCAAACTTGAAATGTGGATTTTGAATTGTAAAAGCTTGGGGGTTTTACTTAAATAAATATGAGTTAAATTGAAATCCCTGACAGCCTAAGAGTCAATGCTTTAACATAATTTATATTACAGTCTATCATAATTAATCTTGCTTAACATTTCCACCCCCACCCCCCCCCGCCGTTTCCTGTTATTTTAAGAAAATATACACACTATTGCCCAATCAAAACCTCATAAAGGAATATGTTATGTACATTGAGAAGGGAAGAGGAAGTGAGGGTGGGGAATGGATGGGCATGGGGACATGTGTTTTCAGATATAAAGATGTGAGATGTTGTGAGATGACAAAAGTGACATTAGTGGATTTTTATTATGTATTTTTTCTTTTCAAGTTATCATATTAACATGTTCCTGTTTCCTTCAGATTTATTCCATTTTGACCATGGTCTGACTCTGGCAGGTAACAGAGGACTATTGCTTCAATTGGCAGGTTTTCTACTGCTCATAAAACAAATATTAGATTCCAAATTTCTTCTTATTGCCTTCTGAGTTGTCATGGTTATCGAATGACACTTTCTCTAAATTCTCTCTTTTGTGACTGTTTTCTATGCTTTGTAAAAACAGACTGCTTAAAAAAAAAAAAAAACATCAAGTTTGAGTGCTAGAAGAAGCAAAAGCAGCAAGAAACACAGGAGTAAGAAGGAAAGAAACATTTTGTTAACCACAACTTGAAATTAAAAAGATTTTATCCAGAAGCATTAAATGTCACTAAGTACAAGAAGGCTAAAAAATACCTGCTTTATATAATGGTTCTCTATACAAACCCTTGGCAACTTGCTGCCTGCTTAGTAAGTTACTCTTGCATTGTGGTTAGAGCTCTTCTGCAACAACCCTAACCCCCCATATCCCCACCAACCTCCACCACCACCAATGAAAAGGCAGCCAGAATGCTGGATCATTCTGAAGTAAATATAAGAGATTTTTTTTTTGATAAAGCACCTTTAAAAATAGAATAGCAAGAAGATTCATAAACAGAGCATTTGAAAATGTACAATACTTTTGTCTTACAAAAACATCTGTTGCTCGAATGAGTATTTTGAGCATTGAGTGCTTTAGATTACCCCTCAGAAGGTGTGTTGGGTGGTGGCTTTCTGTGGACTTGGCTTCAGGGAGGTCAGCCTGACTCCTCGGCCTGTTGGCTCAGCAATTTCCCAGTGGTCAGCCAGTCTTACCATAATCACATGCTGGCGCCCCAAGCCTGTTTCTTAACTGTACTCTGTGCCTTCTAATGAAAGCATCCCAAAATATCCCCAACCGCTCAAATTCTGGGGCAGCCGTGACCTCAGACTGGACTGCTGGACATACATTTGCTCAGACAGAATGGTTGATAAAAATCTCCCGTGGTGATGACTGAAATGCTTGCTCTCTCTTTGCTAGTTTTTGTCACTTCATAGCTTATGATTCCATACATGATTTCAAGTCTTTGACATGCAGCTGACTAGGAAGCTCTAACCCAACACACAGCACCACAGTTTCATGAAAGTTTGAGCCATTAGTGATAAAGAAACAAAGAAAAACTAACTGTAAAGTAACTTTTTGTGTGTAAAGCAACAAATACAACAATAGCAGCAATAAAAAGTAGCCTATGAAACTTAAAACAGATAAGTCACTTGAAAGTTTTTTGAAAAATGTTGTTTACTCTTCCCTTCAGATAGAAAATATTATCACTATTTTTAAGTAGCATTCCCAATTTAATTTATGGAGGACCTACACCAAAGTGGCTGTGGATAAACAAGTGGTACTGGACTTTATTAAGTCTTTTTGGTGAGCCTTCAGAAGCTTTGAGGATAATAAAACCAAATGAGGAGGGGTCACTTCTCATGAAAATTTCAACTCCATTAGCAGGCAAGCGAAAAGGAGCTCTATCTGAACTCAACAGGTGTTCCTCAGGGTACTTCTCAAGCTTTTGTGTGATCAAATAAGATAACAGTGCCTTTCCAATGTGGCTTGAACAGAAAAAATATTTTCATAGCTTGTTAAGGAAATGAGCAAAAAATAAAACTTAAAGAAAAAACAGAGACATTTATATTGTTATCTCGCCATGTTTTATGTGTATTTTGAAAGTTTTGAAGCCTCTTTTCAGAATAATGCTTATAGATATATAGCACAATTCACACAACTTGATTCTCACATTAGCTAGAGCATGTGTTTGAACTAGCCTCTTGGTATTAAATCTTTTATTTTCTTCAATGAGAAAGAATTAGTTGTTAAAAATGAGTGACACAAAATATACTGACATGGCTTTGTTCAACCACAATACATTATCATTTTTATGATAGTGACTTTCTCCCTAAAAATATGCTTCATAAATGTGATTGAATGAGAAGGGGAAAAAATCTTTTATTATCTCATCCCTGGAAAGCTTCATTGCCTAAGCTACACTTACTTGCTCCTAAGTATTACAGTATTGAAACAGGTTAGTATGTTGTATAGCAAGTAACCAACGAGACAGTAATAGGGATTCCCCCCATGCACTTAAATACAGCTTGGCAAAAATAATTCCTCTATTATTTATATAAAAGAATATTAAAGGCCCCAGATCTGATTTAGTCTTTCAATAACTAACTCATTTCCTTATAATAAGATTCAGAGTTCAAATTTATGTACATCACTTTCCTGAGTCTGTTTTCTAAATGTAAGAAAATATATTTATATATAGTATGCAAATATATGAGATAAATACTAATGATATATATTATACATTTACCATTATCTATATAATGATAGGCCACTTCTTATAACAAGGAAAAAATGCACAAATTCAGTTTAGCCTAGGAATTCTCTGGGTCTTTGGCTACTATCTTCTTATTTTTCTTTCTCCACTGGGGGAGAGTAATAAGACAGGCCTGATAAGACTCACAAGTAGTGTTGAAAACAAGTAAAAGTCAATTTACTTCACTAATTTTTGACGTGCTGCTTTCTTTTACTGCAGAACTCTAACTCTTTTTTTCTTTTCAGAATCAGTTAATTTTTTTTTTTTTTTGCAATCTATTTTTTCCCTTAGAAAGTAACCCCTTGTGTCCTACCTTAGGCTCCTCACTGGATGATCTCTTTTTCTTCTAATTATATTTCTTCACCTTGGGAGGGACTCACACTGCTTCAGGATAAGCAACCCAGCAGAGCCTAAGGTCAGGTGTGCCCTAGAATCTAACTCTAGAAATTACAACCATGGAATAAGAGTAGGAGAGGGAAAGAAGAGGCAGAGTGGGAAATTTGTAACGATATTGAGGATCATTCTAAGGAATAATTAACCGAACAACATCCTATGTTACATCATTTGCTTGAAATCTCAAAGGACAGAATAAGGAATTTAGGAAGCTGATCTGAATTTACTTTCTAAAAGCCACAGGGTCAGCCAATTAGTTGTACCAATAGCGAACCCTTAGAATTTTATTTCCTAAGTATTTTTTGCTCTGGATTCCAAAAGACAGAGTTCTATTCATGAACTGGCAAAACACAGTGTGCCAATGGCATATTAGATATTTAAGATACTCAAATTAACAACGTCTAAAGAAGAAGAAGCAGACTTAATTTGATAGGTGGCTTTCATTCCTCTTTAAAAAAATGGGGCTCAATGAAGCAACCGTGGGAGCCAGCAAAAGGGATTTCCAAGATAATTCTTCAAGTGAAAGGGAATTCTATTTGAGGAGAAGTATTGGGATCTTGCGAAACATAAAATCTTCAGGTAGAGGAATTGTAGGTAGAAAATGGAGAAACATTAGCAGAGCTTTTAAACCAAATCTTCAGCTGGGCTTTTGTTTAACACATATGCAAATTTGTGCACTGCTTCACTTGAATATTTATTTACTGCATTTGTGAAGGAAATTGGGGGATTATAGCCTCTTCCCAGCTGTGTTTTAGTTAATGACTGGTCAGCCTATTAGCCTGCTCTACTAAACGGATTCTCTGCACAAGCAACACCTTTTTTTACCCTGACTAGAAATTATTCACATAAACAACAGCGGGGGAAAACAGCAAACCAGATCCAGGGAGAGTTGTGCACCAAAGATGAAAATATTCCCCCCAAATCATCAGGAATAAGCAAGAAAGTTATTTGATGATGGTGACTTCTGCATTTTTATAATAAACAAAGCAAACATTTGCTATCAAATGTTGTGGGGGAAAGGAGTTTCCCAGTCAAAATGTGTCTTTACTGAAAAGGGATTCAGGATGCTGTCTTAAGGGGCTTTTTTCTTCTTTTTCTTGTACTTGCTCATTTGTTGCCCCCATAAGCACAGACATGTTCATCAATGAAAGTTTCATAAATTACTTGGGCAGTTATTAATATTTGACATATTCACTGGATGCCTGAATTCACTATTTTCCCCTGTCTTCTTATTGCCAAAGAGACAGAAGGAGAAAGAGTAAATAACATTTCTCTAGCAACCAAACACAGTGTACTGTCATTGTTCAAACCAACTCATTTACAGGCATCAGTCCTGGTTTTGAGATAAAAGACTTGTATAATGACAAGCTCATCTCTAAAGATTACTAGTGAGCAAATCTTTAGATCAAAAAGCTCTAATATAATAACCTTTGTCTAGCATTCTATCATTTATTGATAGAAAAAGTAGCATCTATTTTCTAGTAAGTTTATATGTCTCAATCAATAGGGAAGAATGTATCTTATTCCTAAAGTGTCTGTCTTCTTTAAATCCTTTCAAATTTTGTTTAATGTAGATCCATCCTTCTGGGTGAGAACACGCACTAATTCTAATACAATGAGAGTTAATCGATGGAAATGAATGAGCCAAATTCTTACCACCAAAGTTCTGAATTTTTTCTGGCTGGGTCTAAGAAAAACCTGCACTTTGATTTGCTTTTATGAGTAAGGTGATCTCTGTAGAATACATTTAAATGAAGTATTTATCGAAAGTATTAATATTTAAGATGATTTATATAAACAACTCATTTGTGCCTGTTTAAATAGGAAGTATTTCTGCAAATAAAGAGACAGCAGCAGAGAAATTGAGAGCTACTTGGACATGAGAAAATGTTATTGGTGCAAAATGATAATTTCTCACAGTTGGAAAATTGAATATTGTGTGTTAGACTGACAACTTAAATATTTACAGAACAACAACAAATAATAAAGGGAAAGATGCTGTCAGACTTCAAGATAAATAGAAAAGTAACAATTACGTTCATAAAAGAATATTACAAGGATAAATATTTTACCTAAGAAACCTGATTTACCTATTTAATTGCTAAGATCATATCACTTTTACCCATAATGCTTATAACCTCCTTTCAAGATAGCAGAAAAGTTTCAGCTGTACAGTTTATGCCATACTCCTACATTGGAAGTGAACGGAATGTATATATCAATGGCATCATTTTTCCCCTTCAAACATGAATTTATAAACCATCTCATAAGCTCATCAGGCATATTTCTTGTTCATTCCTTCTGTGGGCAGAGGCAGACAGATTGCTGGATCAGATAGTGCAATACGCTGTATACTGCATTTGAAATGTGCCTTTTTTTAAAGCAGCAGATTTATTGATTTTCTTAAGTAGAAAATATGCACCCGGACATTAGACAAACACAGACTAAACACAGACTGAGGAAAAGCTGATAATTTGATTAAACTGACTGAGCTTTTGTTGTCTGTGTTTGGGGAATTTCCAATAATGTACAAGTGCCAAGCGCCCCTCTTCTGAATTTAACAAATCTAATCCCTAAGCACAATGAAGTTTACAATTACCCTGTATTTGGAGAATTGTTTATCTTTAGAAAAATATTTTGTTGAACTAATATATTCCTTAGGTTGAAAGGAAAGTGGGGTGAATATCTTGCCTTGCTCAAGATACAGGGCTTTACTCAGAAATAGGTAATTATTAGCAAGACAAATAGCATTGGATGTTGATGCTATAGCTGCTGATATATGCTTATACCAGTAATACCATGAATTTTATTTTGTTGATATCTATGTGTTATTTTGTTTAGTTGCATCTTAACTAAAATATTTAATGTCTAAGAAATATTTTATGTCTATATATTATTTGCATAAATGGAAATAGGACATCATTATTTAAAATTTTAAAACATCATTAAGTATTTGAATAATCAAGAATATTGAGAAATAATTGATAAAATGTAATTTGCTCAATTTGGGGGCCAGACTATTTCAGTTTCAAAATGCTTCACTGTGTAGTATTGTTTCACATGTCTTAGAGAGCTGTTTGACTGTCTTCAGATGTCAAAAAGCTTTGGTTATTTAATTTACCTTTGCAGATGCTTGCAATGAAATTAGTGGCAGCAGGTGTGTGTGTGGGTGGGGAGCTACAGGGATGAGGGAGTAATAGCTAAAAGTATGTGAGGATTGCTGAGTTTTATGAATTAGTTGAAGGAGACCTTATGAACTTTTATTGTGAACACCTCTGAACTGTCCTTGTATCTCTTTTTTTCTCATTTATACCATGATATTTAGAACAGAATCTAATTCCCTAATATTCTGCAAGCACCATGCTGTAAAATAACTATTCCCAGCTGCTTCACCATAGAGACTCTTATCTTTACTGTTTCCAAAGCCTCCACTTGCTAGGTTTTTAATTATTCTTTTTGCATATTGTTCTGAACCTCCTATTAACCATTATTTTGCAATGATATGTACCACTAGCTGGATCCTGAGATTTTCATGTCTTATCATAATGATATTTCCCCTCTTTGCAGTTTCTGCCAACTCGATTCATACTGGATAGCTCTTCAAGAACTCTCCACTCTAGCTCATTTGGCTAGTAAGATATTTGATTACAACTTTTCAAAAATTTCTGTGCATATATTTGAAGGTCTAGATTCTTTTCCTTAGCCTACATATACACATATATGCATACATAAATATATATTTATGCATATATTTATATGCATAATTTATAAATGTATACATGGATGTTTATACATAGACATTTATGCATATACACACACACACACACACACACACACATATATTTAAGCCGAGATAGACCCTAAAAGGTAATTATTACAGTGACTGAGTAGAGTCACAACGCAGAAGTCACCAGTTTCATAAAAACTGCTGATCACTGGTGGGACACCTAAAGAATTAGCAAGATAATTTCAATCTTGCTTCTCATTACTTATTGAAATTAAAATTCAATTACAGAGTCTACTGTGCTTTTTTAATTTCTTTCAAATCTAGAATATTTATGGCAAATTAGGGTAACACTGAAGTTTAAAATCATTTGCTTTTCTTGTATTAAGATAGGAATTATTGAATGATTGATCTCAGTTGTTTTGAGGATGTTTAAACCAAGCCATATAAGAGACAGATTTAAAGATAATTTAAACCTATTCTCTTTCTGATTTGCCCGTGTGCCTCTTAAGTGTATGACAAAGACATTTTCCACCAACTCTTTTTCACCCAGCATGAACTCATTAAGGAAAATAACATATAAGGAAAAGCAAGCTGCCAGTTTCTCAGAGGACATTTTATTAGATGTGTGAGTCTTATTCCGATAACTTCCAATGGCAATTCAAATATGTCTCATCTCATTCTGTAATTAATATTTTTACATTTAGAATTAATAGATGTATACACACACAGACTCTTTTTAGTGTTCTAAGAACTCAATCAAATGTAACCAAATTGTAGTCTTTGTAACTCATTTTCTTGCTCCTTCAATCCACCTTTATGAAAAGAATCTGGGGAGAAAGTCATTCTCACTAACCGCATCAAATATGACATTCTGGTGCTTAATATTGAGATGATAGTTTTCCTTAGAGGAGTCAACCTATTTGGTTGAATGACTAGAACTCAGGAAACCCTGTGATTTTACCTTGGGCAGTTTATGTATTTTTTCTCCATCTCTGTTTCCTCATCTGCAAAATAAGAAAGTTAGAATAAATGTTCCTTCCAACTTAAGGCTCTAAAGTAATAATATTTATGTTCTATAGAGTCTTATTTTCTCTCTGTTAAGACTTTCTTTTATTTACAATGATGAGACTCTTTGAACTTGATAATCAGGGCTGTCATTAGAGTCTCGAGTCTCTGGGTATTGAGTCAAACTCCTATGACCCATACTCCATGAAACCTAATTCAAATCACAAAACAATGCTGTGGGTGGTATAGGTGTGTGCTCTAGCAGCATGTGGGAGGCTTTACTGGAAGGTATCAACTGAAAGGAAACACACATGGAAATATCCCGTCACCCACACTGAAACCTTCCACAGTAGACTGAGGCCTTTCATGGGCTCTCCCAAGCTTGACCGCCCACTGCTGCCATCCTGTCATCAAACTTCTCTTCTCTCTTTCAAAAAATTATTAAGCGCAGACTCTTATATTCTTTGCTGGTGATGCATCTTCCAAATACCTTGAAATAACTAGCTTTTCATACAAGGTTTTAATGCATTTATATTTTTTACCCAAACATTCTACATAGTTTTTTCTTCATAGCACTTGAAATTTCCTGGACTTTGGTAGGATGGAGAAAAAAACAGACTTTGTAATCTCTATTGAGGAAATTGTTTTTAGATAGTAGCAACATTATTTCCTATATCTAAATAGAAAAAAAAACTTTGCCTTAAATGTAGGTTATTCAATTATTTTTAAAGTAGCAGAAGCTTTTATTAATTGGCAGTCTTCTTAAACTCTTAATTTTATCTGTTGCCAACAATATTTAGTTTAGATTTTAATTTGTATTGTTTTCATGGATATATGTTTTTTTCAAAGATGTAACATGCCTTAACTGGACTATAAGTCTACACAGATTAAGTATTACCAAATGTTAGCCATATTCTCTTATTAAAAAAAAGCCATTACTCTTTTCAAAGTGTTATTTCTTCTAATGCAGATATTTACAGTAATGCACACAAAATTATAATAACCTATTAGGTTTTTAGAGTAGAGAAGAATGATATAGCTGCTCATGTCATGTTATTCATATATTCAGAAAACTAAAGGCTGCTTCTTGGCTGGATGTGGTGGCTCACACCTGTAATCCCAGCACTTTGGGAGGCTGAGGCGGGTGGATCACTTGAGGCCAGGAGTTTGAGACCAGCCTGGCAAACATGGCAAAACCCCGTCTCTACTAAAAATATATTTTAAAAAATAGCTGGGTGTGGTGGCGCACACCTGTAATCCCAGCTGCTGGGGAGTCTGAGGCAAGAAAATCACTTGAATCTGGGAGGCAGAGGTTATAGTGAGCAGATATCATGCCACTGCACTCCAGCCTAGGTGACAGAGCAAGACTCTCTCTCAAAAACATAGAAAAAGAAAAGAAAAGAAAAGAAAACCAAAGGCAGCTTCCTCTAATCATTAACAGTATTATAATTATTTTAAGTACTCTTTTAAGAAATCACATATAATATTAAAAGTATTGATTTTTCATAGTAGCAAGTTAATGATTTTTATTCCAAAGACAGATATTTATCAAAATTTAACCTACATTACTTGAACAAATATGTATTGATCTAGACAATAGTGGTAGAGAAGGAAGAAGATATAGATAAGATACGGTTCTAGACACAAAGTTATTCCTAATCTATTGGAAGAGATAAGGAAGGGGTAACAGTAACTATAGTAGAAGGTGGTAAGACATTTAAATTTAAAAATGTGTGTGTGTGTCTGTGTCTGAACTGAAAGTTTTGGCAGGAAGAAACAGGGAAGACTTCAGGTGAGGTTGACATCTGTGTTGCTCTTTAAAGGAAAGACTGTTTCAACATATGGAAAAAATGGGGAAACCTCTTGACCATGTGAAGGCAGTGGCATCACCACTGTGTTATTAACCAAGTTCATTCAAGAATGATAAGCAGACCAGACACAGTGGCTCATGTCTGTAATCCAAGTGCTTTGGGAGGCTGAAGCACAAGAATGGCTTGAGGCCAGGAGTTTGAGACCAACCTGGGCAACATAGTGAGACGACATCTCTAAAAAAGGAAAATGATAAGTAGGATTTGGCGGGAAACATGCAGGGTATTTGGAGAGGAATTGTAGGTTGTATATCACAAAAGTTAGGCACTTCCTGATTTGTAGCAGGCCTTGAAAGCCTTAGGTTTTGTTTTATAGGCGGTAAGAACTCATTAAGGTGAATGAAGATAGAAGAAAATGAGTGGCTTGCAATAATGAACTGGGAGACAGAAATGAGCAGTCAAGAGAGAATCATGTAGGGAGAGAATACAATAATGTGGATAAACCAAAATGAAAGTCTGAACAAAAGAATGCCAATAGAAAGGAAATGGAGCTATTAAGTGCATGAGAAATTCCAGAAAAAAATTCAGAGATTATGAAGACTATTAACTATATGTCCATGGGGGGAATGTAGGGACACAAAAGGGATTTGAGACTGGACTACTAGAAGAGTGATAAAACTACTAACATAAAACACACATGGGGATGGTAAGAAAAGAAGACAAATATGGTGAAAACAACTTCATGCACATTATTTAGAGCCATCCAAATGACACTGGAAAAGGAACTCAGCTACAGCAGTGTGACTGTGATATGGTAGAGTAGGAGAAGCCTGAGCTTTTTTTATACCGGAAGAAGTAGTATAAAACGAAAGTGTTAAATGAAATGAAAGGCCAGGTAATAAATCAACTAGAGAATGATATCAAAGATAATTATATTTATCATTGAAATATTCTTTCTGTCACCAATTAAAAACTTCTTCATGCCTCCCTCTCCCAGCCCTGACCTTCTCCCAGGCTTGAGATCTTGATTATGATCTGAACTGTGAAGTTAGAGTGAAGAATTAGTTGGTTGTTATCTTCACAGAGGTGAAAGTAAGACTTTAGGAAGTGGATGGTATCAGGAAATGCAGTGAGAATAGGGAAGATAAAGGAAAGAGCCTTAGAGGAATGCCTAGATTTAGGTTTGTAATAGAAATATTACAAGAGAAATAGAGAAAGCAAAGGGAGAGACATTGGAGGAGAATCTAGAGAGAAAGTGTCAGGAAAATTGACTTTTCTGGAAGGAGGAAAAGAGAAGTGGTCAAGAAATCCCATATGCTTTGGTGAGATTCACGCAGATAGTTCTGAGAGGAAGCAACCAGAGAAGAAATATTATAAGATGTTTGACTCAAAGGCAAGATTTTCAGATGTTGCAGGGAGATGCAGGGACTGTCCTGATTAAGGCTGAGTAGGACAAGATAAATACCAGGTAGGGAGTAAGGCAATAGGTGGATAGGACAAAAGTGGCGAAAAACAGGGAGAGAGAGAAAAAAGAAAGAATGAAAGAAAGAGAGAGAAAGAAAGAAAGAAAGCAAACAGTGGGGAAACTGGGTCAAAATTTGTGTGAAACTTGTAATCATGCATAACAGTTGATTGAAGAGGTTATGTGGAAGAACTTTTTAGGAATAAAGAAGAATTTGGTTAAAATAATGTATAGAGGGCCTGGTGCGGTTGCTCACACCTGTAATCCTAGCACTTTGGGAGGCTGATGCCGGTGGATCACCTGAGTTCGGGAGTTCAAGACCAGTCTCATCAACATGGTAAAACCCCCATCTCTACTAAAAATACAAAAATTAGCTATACATAATGGTGGGTGCCTGTAATCCCAGCTACTTGGGAGGCTGAGGCAGGAGAATCACTTGAACCCAGGAGGTGGAGGTTGCAGTGAGCTGAGATCATGCCATTGCACTCCAGCCTGGGTGACAAGAGTGAAACTGCATCTCAAAATAGTAATAATCATAATAATATAGCGAGCTAATCAACCCCAAAGTTGCAGTTGTAATGTCAAAATGTCTGACAATTTGAAATCTTGGTCATCAAGGTTTATTGGTTCTACTGAAAACCTTGCCATTAAGCTGATGATATTAGGTCACAGATTTTGAGACAACAGTCTGATGTAGACTGAACTGTGTCCTGTCAAAATATATATGTTGAAGTTCTTACCCCCAATATGATTATATTTCCAGATGGGGCCACTGTAAGGTGATTAGGTGCAGATGAGGTCATAAGGGTTGAGTCCTCGTAGTGGATTAGTGCCCTTATAAGAAAAGACATCAGACAACTTACTCTCCTTCTGCCATGAGGGGACGCAGCAAAAAGCTGGCCAACTGCAAGCCAAGAAGTGGGTGTTCACCAGAACCTGACTATGCTGTCACCCTGATCCTGAACTTTCAGCATTCAGAACTGTGAGAAATTAAGTTTCTGTTGTTCAAGCCAGTCAGTCTATGATATTTTCTTATGGCCGACCAAACTGGCTAAGACTCAGTCATTGATAATTTTTTTTCCCTAATTTGTGGTATTTATAGTTGTACCATCTTATTATCATCTAATTCAAGATTGTGAAACTTGTGAAAGAATTAAAACAGAATCCTACTCTTCATAAGGTTTGAATAGAAATAAGTAATAAGTGATTAAAATAGAATTTCAGCTTGTGAACTAATAAAAAATATATAGTAATAAAAAATCATTAAACAGAGAAAGAAAGGAATGAAGGAGAAAAGAAATAGAGTCCTTTGGAATCATAAAATGTCTTGCAAATGTCATCAAGTAGAATAGATTAGCAACAATACCAATTGAAATGGATTGACCTCTTACTACATTCTAGGCACCTTCACCTTCCAAAGCTTTCTCATTTATCCTCAAATAACCTTCTGAGGAAGGTGAAATACCATTTCTACCCTCATTCTATAAGGTAAAAATAAAGCCCAGGGAGGTAAAATGAAACTTTCCCAATATTACAGTGAAATAGCAATTCCAATGCAAGCCTATGAAAGAGCTAGGACCATACTTTAAAGCATTCATATGCTCCATAAGATTTACCTCAGTAAAAACTATTTTCTCCCTATATTTTTTTTACTTATATATAAAGCCACACCCACATAAAATACTTTTTATTAGCATTTATTTACAACTTCTCAATCTTAAAATGGAGGCAAACATATATGAAATGTCTAGGGCAAGGTTTAAATTTTAAACTTTTAGGAATATGTTCCTGAAATGTTCACCATTTAGCTAAACTCTAGTTACTTTTCTATCTTCACACAAACCCACAGTGAAGATCTAGTATCTTGATCAATCCAACTGAAAAGGAAAAACTTTTATTTCTCAATGTGTCTCTCTTATTTCCTAATTGCAACTAAAAAATTGTCTATCTAAGTTTAGTTGTGACTTTCAAACTTGGATTTTAAAATAGAAAAGGGAACTATAACACTCTTCCTAGTGTTAAGTCTGACAGTTTAGGTGTGTTGTCATTAGTGGAGTAAGTAAACAAACTCTGACTTTATCTAGCCCAGGTTGTTTTACACCTAACTGATTTTATTAATGAGATCTTGTTCAGCCCCTCCAGCGTGTTGGCTAGAACACTGAGCTGGATGGCCTGTGTTTTATTTAGATCAGCACATTGTGTGGCTATGGGATGGTTAACACACTTGCTTGGGGTTCTGGGTGGTGGAAGCAAGTAAAATTTTACTAGGTGGCCTTAGAGGGAACCCGTGGTTTTATACTACTTCCAGGAGATGAAGAGCAACAGGGAGCGACTTGATCCTGCTGGAGACATTGTCCAAGGGTCCATTAACAGGAAAGGATGTCCAGGACAGAGCTGGCCAATTCTGCTAGAGGCCAGCTGACATTCATGTGGTTTGTCTAGATCATCCCTATGAATGTCACTGAGGAAACAGTGTTTAACTTCTTAAAATATAGCCTACAAAACTGAAAGGAAATTGCACCAAGTATGGCATCTGGGAGTGAGGTACACAGCTGCCAAAGACAGGAAATCTAAAGTAAAGCTGCCTCCCCCAACCATTAGATTCCTTTAAAAATAATTCAGATTCTATGATAATCTAAATGAATACAGACAGTCAGAGAGATTCTGAATTTCATTGTTTTCTAAGCAGTCTAAGCTAATGTGTCTCAGATTTTCCATTGGTGGTTGGTGTGATGATGCAAATAGAAGGAACACGTTGGTGATTTGTATTAAAAAAAGACGTAGAACAACTTCCAATTGCTTACAATTTACAGTTGGCCAAGCAGTAAACACAACTTCTAGACTTGCCAGCCTTCTCAAGTTGGCCATTTTTATCTCCCTTCCTGCGCTAGTTGCTCAAAGCCATACCCAAAAGTACCCTGACACAAAACCACTGAAGGGTGTGGTCTCTGCTTGTCCTGGGCAATGAACAGGGAAGCTATTTATGTCTAGGGCATCTCTGTTCAGTGACTCATGTTTCAACTGGAAAATTGGCCACAGCTTTCTAGCAGCTCTTTCCTGCCAGCTCTCCTGGCATGCTACCCAATGCTTCCACTGCCCCACCCCCTCTCTCCTTGCCCAGTCTGCTTTTATATTCCTGAAGCCCCCACTTAATAATAGTCATTGTTCCATGTTAACCTTGAGGATCTGGGAGAAAGGACAATGAAGGGCATAGCTGTATGCTGTAATGAGCATTTGGCGCTATAGCAGGTGGAAAAGGCTTTGGGGATCTGGGCAGATTAGGAGGAGAGGGGGCTCTAGCAGATGTTGAAGCAAGATGATGTATTGCTGCTCACTCTGGGATTCAGACAATACCAGTGCAAAAGTAGAACAGGGAAAAGGGGAAAAAATTGATCCCTTCTGAAACAAACTGCGCTAGAAACCAGACACACTTGAAAGTGAGCATTTAAGAGACAAATTCGTTTCCAGGCCCTGGGTTTTCTCCTGCCTTTTCTTTCTCTCTCTGTCTCTTTCTTTCTCTCTCACTCTCTCTTTTCTGATAGCAGATCAATTGTCAAGTTGTCCTTTTAATTAGATTGTTAACTACATCCAGGGCTTGACATATTTCCTATGAGTTTAAGGTTCTTATTAATATGACTTTTTTGCACCAAAAAAAAAAATAGCAGTGGATGGATCAAGAATTTCATTTTCATTTTAGCCTTATCTGAGAACCAGGAAGCCATATTAAGCAAAGGCAAATGCCATTTAAATGATGATTAGTTCACCATTTGAAGAAATACATATTTAAAGCTGTCCTTTTGCACTGAGCTAGGCAATTAAATAACAAAAATGTTGACATTAACAAATGCTTCATTCACTTTATAAAGAACAATACAAATAAACCTTAATCTTAATAGGTTTGTGATATTTTCAGTTCTGACTTTTAATATTTATTTCAATATGTTTTATAAAATTCTAAAAATAAAGATAGATGAATTACCTACTGTAAGATATGGTTTGCACAATTATTCACATATATGCATTCACACACATGTATATAATACATTCTGGGTGTGGAATGAAAGACAAAATCCAAGTATTCATCAAATGTAGACAAAAAAAATCACAATCCTTAAATGTTGATAACACTGAAAACAATTATGGACAAACATATTTCAGAGAATGGTATATATGAAGGTTTGGATTGTCAAAAATTAGTCCTAGGAGTTTTAGCTTCCCTTTTCCTCAGCAGTCGACACATTTATTCTACTACATCAATTTGAATAAAAACAGGAACAAAATTTATTGATATTTCACCCATAAGAAAGACATTAGAAGCTAGAGATAGTAACCTATAACTTTTATCTACTTGGCTACATTGTCTATGACTAGATTTACTTAGAGACCATCTTTATCATAGGAAAAAATGATAGAGCAAATAGAGAAATAATGATGAGAAGAATTTTCCTCTTTCTAGTAACAGTTAATTGACTAGAAAGCCTGTTTGTGCTCATCATATATTATTTAGATTTTATTTAAACAGTAGCAGTTAAGTCGAGTACTACTATTTACATTGTCATAAATCTCATTTGAATAAAGTTTCATAGATTTTGTGTCTGCATTGCCATATCTACAAAGCAGTAAAAGGCACTAGCTGGGTAGGTAGTTATCAAGAATGATAAATATCCTAAAGTTGTTAAATCTCCCATTCTGAGGAGTTGAAGTGGGAAATGGAGAGATTATTCAACTCTATCAACATCTGATACAGTAATTTGACTTACTTAATCATTGTGTCTCATCTTCCATTATTAATTTAAATAATTTTGGAATTTATGTATTCAAGAATCAGACTTGTGTGATAGCAAATATGCATTAAAAATAGTATTTTGTGGAATATTTCAGAACTTGTACTTTTTACCATTTGTTCTTAGGCAGGTAGAATCAAGTAGTTCACTAAGGCTTAAATAATAGAAGGTAAACCTCCTAGTTCTAAGATGTCTGATATCTGCTCTGTAAAAAAATAAAATAAAATCACCCAAATTTCACTACAATAAAACAAGAGCCATTTTATTATGCTCAAACAATCCATGGGTCAGAACAAGGCAGAGTGGGTATGGCTTACTCTATTATCATGCTCTATGTCTGGAGCATTAATTGAGGAAACTCAAATGATGGAGATTACCAGTGTTGCTAGGGTGTGGAATGAGCTGGAAGCTCGTTCATTCACATAAATGTTGCCTGGTTGGAATACCTCCAAATCTGAGCTCAGCTTTGACTATCAATAGAGTGCAGCTTGTGACCTCTCCATGTAGTTTGAGCCTTTCAAAAAATGAAGTGTGGCTACCTACAACCAACTGATTTTCAAAAAGTCAACAAAAATATGCAGTGGGATAAGGGCACTCTATTCAGTAAGTGGTACTGAAACAAATAGCCATATGCAGAAAAATGAAACTGGACCCCTATCCTTTACCATATACAAAATTAACTCTAGATTAATAAAGACTTATATGGAAGACCTGAAACTATAAAAATCTTATAGGAAAAACTCTTCCAGACTCTGGCATAAGCAAAGATTTTATGACCAAGACCTCAAAAGCAAATGCAACAAAAAGAAAAATAGACAAATGGGACTTAATTAAAGAGCTTCTGCACAGCAAGAAAAAAAAAAATAATAATCAACAGAGTAAACAACTTACAAAATGGGAAAAAATATTTGCAAACTATGTGTCTGACACAGGACTAACATCCGGAATCCACAAGCAACTCAAAACAACTCAAGAAGAAAAAAACAACCCCATTTAAAAGTGGACAAAGGAAATGGACAGACGCTTCTCAAAAGAAGACATACAGTGTCCAACAAACATGAAAAAATGCCCAATATCACTAATCATCAGAGAAATGAAAATCAAAACCACAATGAGATAGCATCACACACCAGTCAGAATGGCTATTATTAAAAAGTTAAAAAGCCACAGATATTGGTGAGGATGTGTAGAAAAGGGAATGCTTATACACCGTTGGTGGGAATGTAAATTAGTACAACCCTTATAGAAAACATATGGAGATTTCTCAAATAACTAAAAATTGAACTACCATTCCACCCAGCAATTTCACTACCGTGTATCTACCCAAAGGAAATCATTATATCAAAAAGACACCCGCACTTGTATGTTTATTACAGCAGTATCTGCAACAGCAAAGTCATGGAATCATGTAAGTGTTCATCAACAAATGATTGGATGAAGAAAATGTAGTATATAAACCCCATGGAATACTCTGCAGCCAATAAAAGAATAAAATCATGTCTTTTGCAACAACATGATTGAAGCTGAAGGCTATTGCCTTAAGTGAAATAACTCAGAAATAGAAAGTCAAATATCACATGTTCTCACCTATAAGTGAGAGCTAAACAATGGATACACATGGACATAGAGGGTGGAATAATAGACACTGAGTATTTCAAAAGCGGGAGTGTGGGAGAGAGGTGAGGGTTGAAAAATTACCTACTGGGTATAATATTTACTATTTAGGTGATGGGTACACTAGAAGCCCAAGCCTCACCATCATGCAATATATCCATGTGACAAACCTGCACATGTACCTCCTGAATCTATAAAATTAAATTAAAAATGATATATGAGATCTAAAAGAGAGTAGCTGGAAAGGAAATATCCAGAGGGTGATCTGTCCATGAGACCAAGGAAGAAGCTGCAAGGCTCCTTCTGACCTGGCCTCAAAATTCATATGGCATCCTTCCAGCCTCATTTTATTGATTTCAGGAGAGCCACTAAGGCCAGCACAGGTTCAAGAGAGATACTCCACAACTTGATCAGGGAGTGGCAAGGTCATATTGCAGAGGAGCCTGTAAGATATGGTACAGGAGTTTCAGCTGTCTTTGGAAAATGCAGTGTGCAAGTTGTCTTTCTCACAACATATATTTATCAGGTTTTTAATTAAATTTTTAAGCCATAATTTATGTAAAAATCTGAGGATAAAAATGTGCATATAAATATAATAAACAAGTCTAAATATCTGTATATTTCTAAAGTACTGGTAGTTGGCTATGGTACTAAAAATGTATTTTTTGAAATCTGATAAATCAGTTTGAATCCCAGTTTTGCCACTCATTAGATGTAGGCATGGATAACTTTCTAAAATTATTGAAGCCTGATTTTTCGTTTACAAAATGGAGATGAAAATAATACACACTTCACACAGTTATTAAGATTGAGTGATATATTGCATTTAAACCATACAACTATCAGGCTATCCAAAAACGACTGTTGTCTATATGGGTGTAGGCTTTGTCTGTGATAATGAAATAGGAATGCAGACATTTCTACAGATAAATCAATAAAAGTATTGAATTGGTATAATTCATGACAAATGTTCTAAAGTAGTAAAATGCTTTATTTTAGTACTGAATATTAAAATTGTGATGTCAATTTTTCTGAGATTTATTGAAGCCTTTAGTAGTATGATGAATCTTCAAATCATGTAGTTCTGTGTATACAGACTACATTTATTGTCCCATCCAGAGCTATTAAGTCAATATTCATCTGTTTAATGACTATTGTTTAAGCCAGGCCCTAGTGATACACCGACAATCAAGGCAGTCTTCAAAAAAAAAAAAAAGAAAAGCGAAAAACAGAGTTTATAAATTGTGAGAAGAAGAGTTAACTCTTCTATATGTGAATGGGTATTAATTCTGTTATATAGGAATGATTAGGAGGGATTAAGATGAAGGGGCTAACAGATGTAAGAAAATTCATTCACTCATTACTAGGTATTTAAGTGAGTGACCATTATAATGCAGACTCTGTGGTAGACAATAGAATTTAAAGATGATCAAGGCACAATCCCTACTTTAAAGGAGTTCTCCTATGAGGAAAACTGATGCATTAAAAGAAAATTCTAAAGCAAAATTTTAGTCAATAATAACTTAATTGTACATTTTAAAATAATTTAAAGAGTGTAATTGGATTGTTTGTAAATCAAAGGATAAATGCCTAAGGGGATGGATACCTCATACCTCCATGATGTGTTAATTTCACACTGCATTCCTGTATGAAAACATCTCATGTACTCCATAAATATATATATCTACTATGTACCCACAAAAATTATAAAGAAATAAATAAGTAAAAATAGTAGTGTGCCCAAGTCAGGTTATGTGGTGAAGGCTTCCTGTAAGAGGTGATGCGGAAGTTTGGTATCCAGGACAATTATGAAGTAATTTGATGAAATCAAGTAGGAGAGAGGAGTGGGGGGAAAAGGTCATAAAACTTTCTTTCTTTGAAGGTTTCCTCTGAAATTGTGCTACTTGCCTGCATAAACATGATAGAGTATGTGGTGGACATTTTGCCCAGATCATGAAGTTTTACCCAGGTCATCCTCCAAAGAAGTACTCTTGTGCAGATACTCGGTATGCTATTGACAGGTAATCTTTAGCCGTCAGCCCCTTCTAGAAATTGCCTCAGCTAGGCAGAGTCACCTCATCCAAGGTCAGTCATGGAAAGCCGACATCCATGACTGATGAGGGCTTGTGTATAAATACTTGGCCATTTTTGCCCACATGAGGGAACACTGAAGGGCCATTTCAGCTCCAGAGTTCCCACTGAGAAGGCTGACCTTGGGTCTGTGATGCAGTTCAACTTCTCTCTGCTTCTTTCTTTCCCTTTCACAGCTATTGATCTCAAGAGATCTCCTTAATAAATATCCTCCACCTCTGCCTTTGATTCTGCTTCCTGGGAAACCCAACCTATGACAGTATGTTAAATAGAATAAATTTCAAGAAATTTAATTGTAAATTTTTCTTTGTCTACTGGATCCCTATAATATGAGCATTTCCCTCACTTTGTGTTTTTAATAGACTACTCAAATATTAGTCACATCAGTCTTCATTGTAAAAATAATTACTCAAATTTGGTTGAAAAATATTACTTAGAAAGCACAGCAGTAAGCTGAGTTTTAGTCATGAATCTCTCATCTATTTATCGTTTGATCATATTTTTGGATAACTGCTTGCCAAAGCTAAAAATTTTAATCAGAGCCATTTTTGAGTAGAAAAAGCAGAAAGGATGCCTTTGAAAGCAATAATTCTTTTTTTGTTCTTTTTACTCTTATACAATTTAAAAATAGTCAACTGGATTTTTAAATTTTAAATTGATAAATAAAATTGCATTTGATCCTTGCCAAGTTGACTCATATATTTTATGGATGAAATTAGATTAATTAAGATACTACAAATTCCATGAAGTTATTTATTTTACTCTTCAGTTGAATAGCAAATATTAACTTTGGTTACACAATGAACATGAGAGAGAATTATCTTGAGAGGTTTTACAATATTTATTATGATAATTTGTTTTGTTGCATTTACATAATATTTTAAAATACTGTGTAGTCTTACAGCCCAGTCTTTCCATGCATACTCACAATTAGGGCTTGTTTCTTGATGCCGGTATGTAATCATTTTTCCCTTATACTCCGATAAAAATACGGTGGAAGAAGCACAGCTCTTTGGCTTTGCTATGTTTCTTTTGGTTGCTATTGATGTGGCCCTCATTTTTCCTTCCTTCTTTGCATTAGTCTTTTCTAAAATAATCACAGAGTCCATGTGAAGGACGATAACAACAATAATAACAGCTAATATTTGCTGAATTCACACTGTATGCTTATCATGGCTCTAATTCCTTCACATGTATCAATTTATTTAAGTCTCATAATAAAACTTTGGAGTTATTATTTTCCCCGTTTTAAAGATAATAGATAACCCTTATCTAGAATAAGGGAGACTGCTATAAAACATTGTACATCATGTTTACGTCTATTTTGGGGATTACGTATAACTTCTAGCTGTTAGTCAAATGAGAAGCATAGCTTGTGCATCGGTTAGGAGAGGTAGAAAAAAACAGAAAATTAATATAAATGTTTCAACCTCTTCTGAATATGACATAAGGAATTTATAAAGGAAGAAACTGAATCACAAAGTGGCAGATGTTTTCGTGAGATCTCTTTAATATGAAGAATAGTATAGTTAAGCATGGTTATGTGTGTTTATGTTTCTGTGCTGGGGGAATGCTTAAAAATGGAGAGGGAATTCATCAAATTGTCCAAGTAGCTGCCCATGGGTACTGGAGAATGGAGTAGGTTCTCATTTATCTAATTTTCACACTTTCCAATTTTCTATAAAGAACACATATTATGTATTTGAAATACTGAATTTGAAAGAATGTTAAATGCCAAAACCCTACTTCCATAAATATTTATCTGATATTTGATGTTTCCCTCCTATATGTAAATTTTTACATAGTTAAGTTTATGGACTATATTTGCTTTCAAAACTCATTTTTCAATTAAATGTTATTTATTTATTTATCTATTATCTATTATTGTGACAAAAAACTATTGCCCTGATTTCTCACATCCAAAGAGTAACTCCCTTCTCTTACCCTATAGGATTATAGGACTGTGTATGTCCTACACACACATCGTATGTCTTACACACACAGTGATGAGGAGTGACAAAATGAAGACTCCAGAATCCTCTTTATCAGATCCTGAATGTGGTAGGAAATGTTAGGCCTCTAATGCATTTATATACTTTCATAGTTATTCATATTTTAATTGGGAAGTTAATATCACTAGTATTATTAATGTATACTTTAAAGTCTCATTATAATGCAATTTTCTCATGCCTTCTTTTTAGCACTTTCTGAAGTGAAGTCCACTATGTGCTAGGCACACAGAGAATAGAGCATGAAACAAAAGCAACATGACACTGCCCTCACCAAGACTACAGGGAGTGATGGAGCATACAACTTTGTTTCAGAATGCAATTCAGATCTTTCCTTTTGCATGGCTTCTTAAAACTTCTTTTGAGGATGGTAAAATTTCATGTTATATTAAATTTCATGCTGTAACTGATACTCTGGGATGATGTTGGCCAATAACTAGCAAGACTTGAAATAATCAACTAGTTTAGGCATTGCTTAGCACACTCCAGCTGACTTCACAAGTAAAAACATGTGAAGAAAGAAGGTTTTCAGATAACACAGATGGAGGTGGTGATCTTTCTCATTTTGTGGAATATATTAATTTCTCATTTTTTATTCACTGACAATTAGTAAAATTCCTTACTCTACCTAATATGTAGACTTCTGAACTATGTAACTAAAACTTTATAGTAATGGAAAAGTTTGGGTGTTGTATTTTCTTGGAGAAAATGTTAGCTTCCCTCTTTTACTTCTAAATGTTAAACTTTTAATGAATTTCATCAATGTACAATAATGGGCATAA